>NW_026562426.1:3795000-4164176 GCF_027474105.1 Poeciliopsis prolifica
CAAGCTTATCTGAGTTGTATTTATTTCATAAGAACAATGCTGGATTAGATGAATTTGCAATGCAGGATTTACTAGGATTTAGAGTATTAAAAAAAGCCTTAACTTCTTACTCCTCCTTGTTTACGTGGCTGCGGATGACCTAAGTGTTGACACTGGACAACTAAGCTAGAATTTAGCAGACAGACAGAGGTTGCCTCCTAAGCAAAAATTGTTGGAATAAAAATGTTGCGTATTGTGAAGTTGTGGTAAAAAAGTGAAAGGTGAAAAGACACCCACATAAAGAGACTGCAAGTGTTTAATTGTGGTTAGCCAAGTCTGACTTTCATCATCTTTGTTTTTATGCTAAGTAGTAGGTTAGATTTTATGCCTGTTTTATTTTTTTCATAAAAAAAAAAAAATCAAAGAATTGTTTGAAATACTGTGTCTGAATAATTTATGATATACAGTAAACTCACAAACTGCAATGGTAATATATTTTTAAATCCTTTTTTTTAGCATTTTGAATCAATTCAGAATTGAACCAGGCATTTCCATTCTATATGCAGTCACTTTCAGACTTAACCTGAAATTTTATGGAACAGAACTGGATTGAATGCTATCTTGCTGTCTTTCAGGTTGCTCATGTGGAACACACAAATTTCACTTATTACTATTTAAGTAAAGATTTCACCGCTGACATTCTGGAGCTGAGAATTTCCTCCAAACCTTTAGACTGTAAAGGCTGGAATGAAAGTGAGCCTGTAAGAGTGAATATTAAAGCACCAAAATCACATGGTGAGGATGAAGAAACTTTCAAGTAATAACAATAATCCACATTTGAGCTTTACAGGCAGATGTACTATACTTTACTGTTTGTGCTGTGCAGCTGAGTTGGTGAAGGACTTCAGATGTTTTTACCTGTCCAATGGCTCCAAGTGTTTCTGGACTCCAGTTGATCCATCGGAAGATCTGAAGGTGTACTATAGGTGGGAATCCGTTTTTTTATTTACGCTTTTAAAAGGTGTAACAACAGAAAAAAAAATGTCTACAGTACTGGTTAATAATTACTCATGCTCCTCTTTTTTGACCCAGAATGTGTTCACAGTAACCTTTGTGAGTAGACTGCAAAAGCACAATATCTTACCAAGCATTCTTGGTCTAGATTCTACTACAAAATATAACATAATTTGTCTTATTTCTGGTGCAACATTCAAATAACATTTCATCAACATTTACCAGCTTATGTTAAGTCAGTTATTTTTTAATAACTAATTAATTAATTTAAAAAAGTACTAGTTCCACTGGCAAATAATTTCACTTATAACAAGGGAAAAATGCATTATGAGTAAAATAAGCTGCCAGTGGAACTATTACATTTTTAAAATTAATGTTTATAAATCATTGACTTAAAACAAACTGACTTGTAAGTTAGTCTTGTATTTTATGTGAACTTGCACTATAAACTAAGCCATATTACCTAAGACTTTATTGCTTTTGCAGTGAGATGTAGAGAACTGTTTGAAGCAAATGAGTCACCACTCAGATTTGTTTCACACACTATGTCTCCCTCTAGTGGCTGTAAGGGAACTTGCATCTTATCCTGTAGGTGTGTAACATCAACTGCCCTGTTTATCATTTCAGGTTCCGTGGAAAAGAGAAGAAAGACACACAGAGTCTGAAGGTGTGTGAGGCTTTCAAGGTGGAAGGGAGGAGCAGCTGTTCCCTGAAAGTAGAGAAGGGTCGAGATATCTTTGTGCTTGTGGAGAGTGAGACAAGAATGATCACCTTTGAACCTAAGATGGGTTGGTAGTCTTTGATGACTCACTTCTATGTTTTATTTATTTATTTATTGTACTGCATTTTGGGCAATCTAACAAAGGAGTTTTACCATTTAAAAAAAAAAAATTTCAGAAATATACGTGCCGGAAATGAGCATCAATGAGACAGAAGCTTACCTGCAACTGACATGGACAAAACCAGCTGTTGGACTGGACCGTGCGTGGCGATTCTGCGTCTGGTACAAAGAATGTGGAAACAACAAAGTAAGTTTTCATGTCAACATCAAAATATTTAGGAGATTATAATGCAACGAAGGTTCTAAAGGTGTGGGTTGTGGTTCCATTCGGGGGCAGTGAAGTGAAATCATGACAAAAGAGTTCCTTCCTGATATTTATTTACAATGTTTTTCACAAGTAAGCCTTACTTTTATGTTGATCTGTTTCAGAACGCTTATAACATAAATTGAAATTTGTGGTTACAATGTGATAAATGTGTCAGAGCCCCAGGAATGTAAATATTTTTCATATGCGAAGCTAAAAAAAGAAAGGTCCGTCCTGAAAAGATGTGTTGAAGCTACACATTTGATGCAAGCCAGTTTTTTCTAGGTCTTTAGGCTACTTAAAAAAAAAAACATTTTTGTGAACAATCAGGCACTGAGCTACTGAACTACAAATACAGTCACGTTGGCATCTCACTGCTGAAGGAAGTGTTTAGTTTCACTTCTGTTTTCAAATGAGAAAAAACTAATACTCTTGTTTAATTTTATTGTTTTGGTAAAATGCTGTTCCTGTTTCCTTACCAACAAGATTACACAAAAGCTAGTTCACTTTTTGAAAAGAAAAGACAACAGCACTACGGTACATTTGAGCAGAAAATATTTTCCCTTTGCTACTGTTTGGGAATCATGTCCTTTATACTTTATCTTCCAAGTTATAAAAGTAAGCTAATGATAACCCTTTCTTTCAGCCTCCTCGGTGCTATGAGTTCAGTCAACATCGAACTGTGGGCATTCCCTACAATAAATGTTGTAGGTACGAATTTCAGTACAACATCAGTACTACTAGGTTCTACAAAGACGTATCCAGTGACACCAGTGAAGTTATGTCCTATGGTAAATATCCAGGTTTATTTACATCTTTCTGTCTTAACATAGCTCATATCAACTGTAATTATTTACATTATTTGTATATTTTCTTTGAAATACACAAATTTTAGGCAGAGACAGATGATTTCTCACTCTTGGTCGTCATGTTTTAGCTTGAGAAGAAAGAACGGGGTCTCTTCTCCGTTGTCATACACAGGTCTGATGAAAGTACTGCAATATGATTGCCTGACATGCATCCAATATCATGAACAGATAATGCAAATTGGAATATGATCAAAGTATTGTGTCTTTGGATTATGACATCCTGTGTCATATCTCATAGCACATTTGAAATGAAGATTAGAGCTGAGGAAGACTTAAGGCAAAAAAAGCTAAAGGATTAATATTTATAAGGAATAATGTTTAGTGTTTATTGCTCTTTTGATGTTGATGCGTACATTCTTAAGCAAAAAATATAGAATAAAAGCTGCTCGTAAATTTAATAGTTTGATTTGACATATGGTTCCCATAGACATAGACGAACAAGACACTGTCGTATACGTCTAAAAGGAACACAAGAAGTTTACATAACAAGCTCCCCAAACATTATAAAACTTTTGCAAAAAATTAAAATCCATATCAAAAAGGACATACTGAGGATACGAAACTCTTTATTGTTGTGCTGGTTCAATGAATGTTGCTAGCACAAAGGTCTACAATCCTTCTTAGAGTTTTCCAGACAATAGTGAAACACACAAACGCACACACAAATTACTAAGGCTTTTTTGTGCTGTTGTAAACCATTAAAACATTTCCTCTTCAGTTCAACCTTATGAGTGGAGATACATTGTTGATATTGTCATTATAAAATAGCTTACGATTAAATATTGGCAAAGATCAATGTAATTTTCACAGGTAGCGGAGCGTTGATGAAAGTAACTAAAAAAGTTACTTTTAATGTAACTTAGTTACTTTCCAAATCAAGTAGTCAGTAATCAGTTCCTTTTTCGAGGAGTAATCAGTAATCCGATTAAAGTTACTTTTTTAAGTATGTTTTGCCATCACTGAGTAACGGCAAAACATTCTTAAAACAGTTTCCAAATAATTTGGATGCATCATAATACTGGAGAAAAAAGACTAAAATATCAGTAGAGATCGTCTCAGAAAGTATAGTGCTTATAAAATACAAGACTCAATAAGCCTTAGCTAGCATGTTAAGTAATGTCGTCCCCAACACACAAAAAAGTTGAGAAACATTGAGATGTTTAGCTGATTGTAAATGAACAAGTCCGGCCACATTTAAAAGCATATTTGGTGAAAAAGGAACTGCATGTCAGCACAAGTACCTCACTCCAACGGGACAGTGGTGGAGCATGGCGCAATGACCCCAACCTCATCCTGATTATAATCCTTCAACAAGACATGTTACATAATCAAATACACAGAAACTGAAGAACTACTGTAAAGAAGTGCAACAGAATGCACTTATAGTTCTGTGAAAAACTAAGCTTACTCAGGTTTTCTGTTCAGTAGAACTCACAGTCACTACTGGCATGCCACTACTTACTATCTTTCTCCTTTCTGTTTCTGTTCTGTAATTAGTCCTTGAAGATTTTAGTATATTTGATTTATTATGAGCAGAAATGAGCTGAAGGTTCTTCAGAGTTTCGAGAGCAAAAGGCTAAAAATTGTATTCAACCATTAAAAAGATTTTCTTTTTCTTGAAGGTACCACAAGTTCTTGCATCAGTTTGGCAAATGTGGTGGCCATCATCATCCCGATCATCGTCTGCTTCTGTGTCATCTTATCTATCTACTGCTTCAAGAAGTATGTGTATGTGAGGAGAAAAAGGGAGATAGTGTGGGGGTTTTGGGGAGTAATTACAAGTTTAAAAAACATGTTTAAAGAGAAAGATTTCAGGGTCTGTGTATCACAAAAGCCTAAAACAATCCAGTGCATTTATAGGAATCACTTGTGCATGAATGAAGAAGAGAAAACGGAAACATGAACCAGATAAAGTTGTCGTCGATGCACATTTCTGGAGAATTGCTAAAATATTAGGCAACGATTACATTGTGGAACCCACAAATTTATTTTGAAAAATCACAAGAGGGCCAGACATTTTGCATATCTGCCAGACATGTAAATTACATTCTTAATCAACAAAACAAAAGGAAACCGGAGACATTTTGAAGTTCAGGGGCAGTTTACCAGTAAGCAGTATTCATGCAACTTGGAACTCTTTCACGTGTTACCACGGTGAAAACACGTTTTTCATTGGGATTTTAAGTGATAAAACAACTCAAATTGTGCAGGGGAAGGAAATATGAGATATTTTTGACAAAACAGCATTTTGAAAACAAAGCAGCTGAACAGACAGGTGGTGGATAAAGTTGTGGAAAGGCTTGAAACAGGTCTAGGTTATAAATTGAACTAAATCAGCTGAAAATAGAAAGCGTTCTGCACAACTGCAAATCTACCAACACCACAACCCTCCATCAAAAGCCAACTTAGGAGGGAAAATCTATGGAGAAGATTTGTTTTGCATTCCACAAATATTTATTAAAACTTTGAAAGGAAGCCCCAACAAGCCTCCTCTTCAATCGACTACAAGCAGGCAAACTGAAAGTATGTAAAATAATATATTCTATTGGTCTATATTTGAACAGTTTGGCCTGCATGCAAAATGCTATTTGTGGAGAAAAACTACAAACTTAAAACAATGGTGAAGCAACATGGTGGCAGGAACTAGAAAGTTGGTGAGAGTGGATGAAGCTAAATACAGTACAGAAGCATGTTAAATAAGAGCATCAGCTTTCAGTGATGTTCTCAACCATAGAACCAGAGGTGCAGCCTTTATGTCGCATAAAAACATGTTAGAATGGAACAGTCTAAGTCCCGTCTGTGACGAGACTTAGAAATGAATGTTCACAGATGGTATTTGAAATAAAGAAAGACAAAAGCTTCACTCCAAAGGTATTAAGGCCTGGCACTAACATGCCTGGAACATTTTGCAAAGAGCTCATTGAAGTTTGTTGTCTTAGCTTGACCAAATGTCAAAATGTAACTGAATACCTCTGCAAAGAATGAAAACATGCTTTGTAAATGCAGGTCACCTGGGTGTGACCTGTGCAGTTGCAAGTATTATTGGAGCCTCTCCAGTAGGCATGACGAGTCGTGACATGATTCACAGAAACAGTGTTTCACTCATATGTCGTTCTGTTTATTTGCTGCCCTTTTTGCAGACATGAGAACATCTTCGGCTGGACCCCGCTAGATCCCTCTGTAATAAAGGATTTATTCAACGTCAATAAGGAGAATAAGGTGATATTTTTTTGTAAGAAAAGTGCAAAAATGTGAATACTTACCTCAGTTTTTCTCAGTTTTGACGCTCTTCTTGATTCTCAGATTTCCCAGGACAACTTGTTTATGCAGCACCCAGGGGAGCACACAGACACTTGCACTCCACTTGCACCTGGAAAGGATTGCTGACCTGTTTTCATATACGGATAAATATCTACCAGGCAGCTGGACTTGGACTCTCTGTGAACCTACAAAAGAAGCTAAACATTTGGTCGAGAGGCTTGGCTGCGCTGACTCACAGAAACACTGTTTCATCCTCTGGATTTGCTGCGAGGGGGAGCTAACCTGTGCTAACAGCCAGGAGAGGACTGCCACCATTAAATGTCAGTGGAAATATACGAACCTGGTGCTTCAGCTCTATAAATTTTGACCTGTAAAATGGGAAGCATGCAACGTTTTATTGAAATCTCAAAATTACTGAATGAAAAGCAAAAACTGTGGAATATGCCAATTACTTTGTAAGTTCATTGTTGTCTTAGCTGAAAGCTAGCAGTCTGCTCAACATTCTTCAGAATCCTTTTTCAGGTTTTCTGTATTTTGTTGTGTTTGCTCACAAGATGAGCCCATATTATATATTTTTTAAAAGGTCCTCCTACTCGAGTCCTGACTGGACGCTACTCTGTGGGCTCTTTAACACAACGGTTCCAAGTCAGGCCTGATTCCACTTCTGCTTGCGTCGATGGAATGGAGTCTGAAGATCTTCATCTGATGCGCCACAAGCTCTAACCAATCATTCTGCGATGGAGGCCTCGTCAATACAATCTGGTCAATTTTCTGATGTTGGAGCGACTGGAGGAGGCTTAAACAGGAAGCAGTTCTTGCAGCAAACTGTACCGTGAAATGGGTTTGTGTAAGACAATGTTCTGTTGAGTCTCTTCCTGTCTATGTTTACTACACTGAGTTTATAAGGAGTTATGCTGAAATCCCTTCAGGCGGTACCACCCCTAACCTTTAACCCTCATAATTCCATTAGCTGCATCCAGCCCAAACTGTACCACAACCTCTACCTTGTTTTCACAGATGACTGTAAATTGTCATTTGTACCACCCTTGACCTTCTGTTTACACATTTCCCACAGTTAAAGAATTGTGGACATATCACCTCATAAAACTAAATTTAGCCAAAGTTTCTTGTATAAAACCTGGGTGGAGAAGGGTAATGGAACTTTTATTCATACCTGCCACAAGAATTGCTACATGGCAAACATCTTTTTTATTTTTTTTACTGAGACTGTCTCTAATAAGACTTAAGAAAACAATAAAGATAATTGAAGGATTATGCATTACCACTTTAAGATTTAACTGGAAAGTTAGGTTCTTCAGAAGAAAGAGAAGTGGCTTTAGTCGTTGCCACACTCATGTCATTCCTTTCCATGGTAGTGCAGATGTGTTGCTGATAAAGGGCATCACAGGCAGTATAAAGAAATCCAATCTGTGGGAACTAACATTTACAAAAGGCTGTCCAGTGACCAAACAGGGTAATGTACGGAGAGGAAGAAAACTTTGTGATCATGACCTCAAGCTCAGCAGAAGAGGAGAGCAAGTTCTGGTGTTTCATGGCTTTTGTTCTTCATAGGAAATGGGTTTAAATGGCAGGTTAGCAGCTAAGCTAAATACAGCCAGTGATGACCTGAGTGATGGGAAGTAAATAAACAAGCTTCTATTTGTGCAGGTTTGCTGCTATGTGGCACAATTCTATGTGCTTGGGCTTAATGGCCGAAGGTAGCTCGGAGCATGACTTGGCATTACTTCTCTTTGATGAAATACTAAATATGAAAGAGAAGTTCTTGGCACAACTTTATTTCCTCTTTTTGAGCCACTGTAAGCATGTTTCCGGATATTCCTTAACCCCCACTACCTCTGACTCCAACTTTGCCAATTTTCTGGTAAGCTTTCCATGGAAATAAGGTTTTTATCATTGTAAGCGGTTTACTGTAAATCTTAACTGCAGTTTAAGGATGTATTCCCACACTGTGTAATCAGCTTTTGAACTTTCTGAAAGGAGAACAGGGATGAAATACTGTAAATATTTGAGAAAATATTAAACTGATGAAAAGCTTTCAATTTATCAAATGTTGTTGCTGCTTTGTTACTTTAACCTTAAGCACACAGAAATCCATGTCTCACCACTGTCTGCTAGAACTCTTTGTTCCCTAAAATGAATCGACCTATTCTCTTCTTTCTTCTTTATGGGCTGTAGTATCTCTGTTGGTGTGGGTTAGACTAACAGAGAAAGTGAATGGATGGAAAAAATGCCTATGTTTGTTTTGCTGGTGGATTTACACACATTTTACAATCCAGTAGAAGATGCTATCATTTCAAGCTTTCTTTGTGTAGCTTTTTTAGTTCAGTGCTCCTTGTTTTAGCTTTAGCTCTCCTGTAAATATATCTACAATTAATAAGTCAAATAGTATTATTGCTAGAATTCAGATAAAATTAAACAACTCCCACTAACTCTAAATATAAATGACCCTAATATAGCCATGACAACAAAATGGACCGACAATTTTTGCTATACTGTACAATTATTGGAGTGACACATTTTATGACATTTTGGGTTTTTATTACAAATAATTGTTTTTGTTAATAATAAGCTTTTAAACTGTAAATAACAGCTAGAAGCTGATTCACAAATCTTTACATTCAAGGCAACTTATCACTAACATGTCGCATAAGATCAATCAATATCTTAGACTCCAATGTGGATGTCTTCAAAATATCTATGTTTACTGAACTTTAAATATATAAAGTTCACTAAAACCTGCTTTAGTGAGGTTTTATACCAAGGGACAACGGCTACTACAGCAGTGGAAGAATGCATACCGGCAGACTGACTGGAAGGTGAATAACACAAAGGATGTTGAACTACAAAGAAATTAGAATCCAAGTGGACAAGACTAACAATGATCAAAGAGAAATAAATCCAAACACACAAGACTAACCTAAGAAACTGAAGACAAAGGACTAGTATAGCTACCATTCAAACAATAATAAACACAAAGATCCAAACTAAATACAAAAATACCTACAGAACTTAAATAAATCACAACACAACCGAAAGATCAAAACACACTGAACTCTAATTAGTTGAGCCACAGTAACAAAAATACACAAAAATTAGACCAAAGACAATGTAATAATTTCGAACTGTCCTAAACTGTCAATATTTGCTTCCAAAATTTGAAGTTGACTTTTTTATGTTTAACCTCAGTTAAGGCTGAGGTCAAGAGTTAAGGTGAACATATGACTGGTAGCTACGTTTTTTTTAATTATGTGCTCCATTTTACCAGATTTTACCGGCTACTGTCAGCCCACAACTATCCATACTAATTAACCTACTGACTGCAGAGAGGGGCAGCATTGACTTCAGAAGACAAATAACGCTTCAGTTCTGTTTAGTAACTTCAGCTTTTGCGCTTAAAAACATTCTAACGACACTGACTCGTCAAAAAGCTAGAGTATGTTGAAAGTACAGAATGCTACCCTTCTCATCATCCATTGGATACACAATCTCTTCTGCAACAGGCCATAGGCCATGAAAATACAAACAACATTGTTAACAATTTTCTGCAACACCCAAGAATGCCAAGGGTGCGTCCTCTCCTGTAAACAAACGACTACCAGAGTTTACTGCCCATCTACGCCTACTACAAATATGCAGCCATAGCAGAACAACTCACAAACTAGAAAATTCCTGAAGAAATTTAACCGGGGCCTGCCGAAGTGTGCCCGTCGGTTTGGACCCAGCGTTCTGATGCTAAACATTAGCATCCATGCTAAAGAAAGCTGCAATGTCATCAATAGCATGTGGATAGTCACAAGCATGAATTATTGAACATGGGTAATAAGTAAAGGAAACAGCTAATACCTCATTTAAGGTAAAAGGCTAATGCTAATGCTCTGCCTTGAAATTTTAATTCAACTTAATTTAAAATTACCACACTAATCCTGTGTGTAACAATGGTTGGATGAAATCAGTTATAAAATGCCCAAAACACAAGTAGTTCTAAAGGCCAACACCTTCCTCAGATCTCTGCCATAATAAAAACTACAGTGATGCGTATTTGTAGTCCTAACCACTGGCCCTGCTGTGCTCCATTGCTATGGTAATGGATCCTCCAGCTGTGAGTCAGACAGGGGGAGACATAATTCTATCAGTTTGAGGCAGCCATTTTCACTAAAATAGGCATGAGCCAGAAAGGAATCTTAAGGCTTTTATTTTGAAATTTTCATTAAACTTCATTTTAAATGTCCAAAATAATCCAAAGTTTAACAGTGGTTTTGTTTAAAAAGTCACATAATTCCCAAGACAGCATTTACGTGATATAAAAAATATTTTATTTTTATTTAGAAATTTTTATTAAGCTTAATTTAAAATTGCCACACTAATCCTGTGTGTAACAATGGTTACTTAAAATCAGTTATAAAAAGTCCAAACACAATGTAATTCTAAATCCCAGCTCATTTATCCTCAGTAGTAACTGACAGTTCCGCCATGTTGTAGTTCTGACAATTTGCTCAGACCTCCTCTGTAGGCACAGAGTGTTCCGCCATGTTGTAGTTCTAACCTGCAGTCATTGTTGTTGTAAGGAGAAGGTCAACTGTCATGTCAGTGTGACACACAAGGAGAGACTTAATTCTAATTGCTTGTTAGTTTTTCTGAAAGGCCTGAGAGAAATATTCAGCTTTTATTTTGAAATTTTCATTAAGCTTAATGCTAAATTGACATACTAATCCCATGTGTAGCAAAGGTTGGTTAAAATCAGTTATAAAATGCCCAAAACACAAGTAGTTCTACAGGCCAGCTCCTTCCTCAGAGTTCTGCCACAGTAAAAACTACAGTGATGCGTTTGTAGTTCTAATTAGCTGCTCGGCCCTGCTGTGCTTCGTTGCTATGGTAAAATTAATCCTCTGCAACCGTCGTGTGTGAGACAGAAAGATTCTATCTTTGTGAGACACCCAGTCAGTTTTGACTGAAAAAAGCGGTCCAAACAACTGCTTCCCATTCGGAAACCGTGATACATATCGGAAAACCGTTTGAAGCGTATGAGAGCGCTATCTTTCGTCTCCGATAGTCCCGCTATTCATATCTGTACATCACTCACATTAATAACAGCGACGAGATAAAAATGGTGTGCGCTGAGGTCTGACATTTTTCAGAAATACATGGAAGTGAACCTGGCTGAGCGAGAGGAAATTCTGTCGCATCACTTCGCTCTGAAGCCCCTAGACAGAAAACCGTAAGCCCTAGAAGAATTTTGAAAACATTTTACCGGAGCAGGCATGCGTATCTATTTCATGACCGAGTTCATACCGATAGGGCGATATTTGTGGGCGTGACCGCGATTTCAAAATTTATTTGGGTCAGAATCGCAGTGCTTCCCACACTCTAACGAATCGTTGATTACACTCTAGTTTGGGCAGTTTCTAACTGACAAGAATTTTTGATGGTTTTTCGCTTTTACTTTTTTATCGTAACTCCGAATCCCACCAAAAGTAATAGCACCCCTCCCGGCGCCGAGCCGCACGATTTGATACCACTTTTGTGGGTGGGCTCGCAGCGGTACGAGCCGCATTCCGGTTGACGGAAGAAAAAAAAAAAATAAATAAATAAATAAATAAATAAATAAATAAATAAATAAATAAATAAATAAATAAATAAATAAATAAATAAAGAGACACTCTATTGGGTGTAGATTAATAGGTGCCTGCCATGCAATGCAAGGAGGCAGTTACTGACTTGTTTTGCAAGTCAGTAACTGCTCTCCTTATGCATTGCTAGGCAGGCCCCAACAATAGTTTCATTGCAGCTTACATGAAGATTTTGCCCTGGGGTGTTCTGGGGTTCTTATTACTACCTCCAACTCAACATTGACTCAACAAAAGAACTGGCTGTACACGTTAAACGTACCCCTTGGACTCAATGACAGACTGGTTGACCACATTCATGGTCAACCAGTCTGGACCGTCCTCTGAACTGGTCCTTCACTCCCACTGGATAGATACCGAACCCTAGACCAGAATTCTGGCTCTAACAGACCTATTAGTATGCCTTTACAAAGCCCACCAATCATTCACTGATTCCCTGTGTTAATTGCACCAGTTTGAGCTCCTTACCTGTTCAACCAGTCAGACTTAAACCTCTCCATCATTACTTATCAGCTGGATGCATACTGATGTATGCAGACTGCTCGCATTTCTACTCCAAAAAAACAAAAAAAAAAAAAAAAAACGTCGCCGCCCACCTCCAACTTCCAGCCTCCAGAGCTTCTTATGCCTTCCCCCTTAAAAGAAGTTGGAAGAGAAAGCGAACTTGCGCTGCTCTCTCTCGCTCTCTCTTTTTGTTTAACTCTTTATTTAAACGGGCAGCTTGGAAACCGAACGTGAGTCTGTCGTGAGAAATTCAAGGCCTTTATTGACACTGAGCGGCACGAGGAGGGGATAAGAACGAAGACAAGCCGCGTTAAACTATCAACAGGATGTTTCAGAGCTCGGAGTTCGTCGTTTTCATTTGTCTGTTTCTTGGGGCCAAAACCACAACAGGTAAGAGGACTCTTACATACGCCATAATGTGGGGCTAAAGTTTGGTGATGTTATAGTCTTATTCTGTTGAGTCTTTGAACTATTTTCACGGTTTTCTGTTTCCCTAAAGTGACGTCATGTCAGCTCTGGCATTAATTCCCGGATGAACTTGGGGAAATAGGAACTGGATCACAGGCTTATTGTGTTTAAAGGGAACCGACATAAACAACTATCATAAAAAAAGTTTTAGACCTCGTTACATGGTTTTAAAAAGCTGAAGTGGTCACTTTGGAGTAGAATATCTTACTTCCTAAAAAAAAAAAAAAAAAAAAGAGTATGACACAAACATCTGTTGGCTGTGAGGCAGGAATTTTGCTCTTCCTCTGTTATTTTCCCCTCCCATCATTGGCTAAACTTAGCCGTGATATTTACCAGGATGTTTTATCCTGAGTCTGTGAGGGAATGCTTTAGATGTAGCTTCCTGGAAGTTTTTTTTTCTTCTTAAATTTATTAGAAAAAAATAAAATAAAATGATGGGAAGACAATGGGTTCATCTTTGATAACCACATTTGTGTCTGTTGTCTGTTTTCACTTTCAGAGCAGATTTTGCCTCCCCAAAACTTGTCCCTGCATTGGATAAATGAGTTCACCCCAGAGCTGACGTGGGAGCCGCCGCCGCACTCCATGGCAAACTGCTACTATGATGGAAAGATCAAAATGAACCACAAAGAGGCACTAAAATTAGTAAGTCAGCAAAAGTGTTTACAAGAAAACATCTTTTAAAAAATTATGAGTTTCATGCATTAAACTGTACAACCGAACATTAGGGGTTATGATGCTGCAATGTAAACACAAAGCTGTAAACATATTAGCAGAGTGAAAATGCAATTCTTAGATTATGTGAACATCAAAAAACTTTTTTGATTTTCTTTATTTACAATGGCGTTCTATTGTATTTTAATCTTTGGACCTTTATCAATTTCGTCCATTGTCTAAACCAGGGGTGCTCAAGTCCAGTCCTCAAGAGCTACCATCCTGCAACTATCAGATGCATCCCTGTTCCAACACATCTGAATCAAATGAATGGCTCGTTCCAGGCCTGTTCATAGCTGAGCCTGGTCTACTGGAGTAAGGCTGCAACTAAAAGTTGCAGGACGGTAGCTCTCGAGGACTGGACTTGAGCACCCCTGGTCTAAACCCATTAATTCTTTCGGGGTCGTGCAAAATTAAATGTGCTTTATTGGGATTGTATGTGACCGACCCAGTTTATCTGAAAGGAAGCGTGGTTTTGTCTTGACAGCGTTTGCCTTTTTTTCAATACGTTTTATTTCACACACATCTACACACACATATTTTTGTAGATTTGTCTTTAAATCTTTATGCTAGTTTGTCTGCTAGGCTGCTTTAATATGAGAATATGTTTCAGTCATTGGAGTCCTGGCTCTATGCTTTAAGCAGAAGAATACTTTTTCTGTAGTAAACAATTATTTTTAGTAATCAAATATTCTATCAATTATTCTGATGACTAATCAAGCATGACGAACATTTTGATCAAATAAGATCTTGATAAATACTGCCAGAACAGCAGTATTAATATTGGATATCAATACTGGCCAAAGTTTTCTTATTTGTGTATCTCTAACAATTACTTTTCTGTAGCTTAGAAAATTAGCCCGTAACAATGGCTTGTTTTGTTTAAGTCAACTTGGGCTAAAATGACTCAAAAATCAGTTTTTATATTCAATTTAAGATTAAAAATAAAAATGATAAAGCAATAAAAGTGCTTACAAAGACACTATGAAAAAGTTTATACTCCAGTTTCCTTTCCAATAGATTCATTTCTATTGGCTGCAAAATTGCCCAGACTGGAATTACAGAATTAAATTTGCTTAATGGAAGCTCTGTAACTTGAAAAAAAAAAGATGTTTGCACCAAGATAAGGTGGTTGTTGGGTCGCATTAAAATGTGTGTCTCACAAAACTGCAATGGAAGCACTTTTTTTGCATCACACATGTCACTTCAGTTTGTATGCAGCAGCAAAGCGCATGTTTGTATATCTTTGCCTCTTTGGATAAAGGGCGGTTGACTCCATAGCATCGTACAGTTTATCATTTGAAATAGTTGAATCCATTGCTCTTGTGTATGTTGCTATTGCTACAGAAAAACTGACATGACTTGCACGATGTCAGAACAGTGTTTTCGTTGCAGTTCACACAAATTTCAATGTGGCTAACAAGTCCCCTCATCCTTGCGTAAAAACTTTCTAATCAAAGTGAAATTGTCACTTTTCCTTTAAGCAAATTTATTTTCGTAATTCCAATTTACACATTTTTATGGTTGATGGAAACAGAGCGAGTGGGTAAGAGTGTGCAACAGGGTTTTTTGAGTCACCTGAGGAAGAAAAATTTTTGCTGAACCTTCTTCACTAGGTTAGTGACCTCTTCAAATAAGTGAAGATTTGAAGATCTCACATCTTCACTGATGTGAAGAACCAGGAACTTAATGGAACCAACCTTTTCCACTTCATATCTTTGCGACAAGTCGTTTGGATCACCTAATGGACAACTGTAATAAACATACACTCCATTGTGAGATTTTCAAAGCTAATGATGTTACTTTACTTGTTAAATCTGCCTTAAACGTTTCCACATTTTTACCCCTGACCTGTATGGTGTGTTTCCACTGCCCAAACTAGTGGGCTGTGACCAGGCTCTTTGTTTTTGTGGACCACATTTTATCCAACTGGGATTATTCCTTCTGGATTGATGCCTGTTTATGTCTGCGGCTGTATTTAAGGTGATTGTCTCTGTTTTGATAGGAGCCTATCAAAAGCAAGTCTACATCTTTTAGTGATGGCCCGCTGTCCATGGAGGGAGGACTTCTAAGTTACTCTTTGGAAACAGTTTGTCACGGTAACCGAAGTGAGCCAGCAGTTTTGAATATATCTAACCCAGGTAGGACATTTATGCTCAATACAACGCATTACTACAGAGGGTAAATGCATTGGTTTATAACAATTTCTTCAACATGTGTCTCAGATCTGGTGAAGTCGCCGGATTTCTACATAACTACTGCTAAACGAGGCCACTGCTCCTGGTCCCCCGTCAGGACAACTCCAGAGCTGCGTTTCTTCTATCTGTAAGTCTGTGTGTGCAATAAATATTTTTTGATCGAACATTTTGCAAAGTGTAGGCTTGCAACACTTCCTCATTCATACTGAACTGCTTTGGTTGCATCACAGCCAGACTGAGCCTCCCCTCCACAAAAAAGTAAGATGATAAACTTTTGCAGAGGCTAATATGGTAGCTAGCTTTGTTGTTCAGTAAAAACCAGCCCTGCAAAAACCCAAAATCTCCCAAGTATTTTTGGTCTAGTTTCTACTGCAAATGTCTTTGTACATTTGAAAAAAGACCAAACTGACTTACAAGTAACTTTTTATCAGGAAATAGGAACTGATTTTAAGTCTATATAACATTATAACAAGACATTTTTCCCATATTACAAATTAAATAATTTTCTTGTGAACTGGTTAATTTTTATTAATATGAACTAATTATTGACTTAAACTCTTATTTCTTGCTGAAACATTACTTGCAAGTCTTATTATTATTATTATTATTATTATTATTATTATTATTATTATTATTTCTTCAAATGTACTAAAATATTAGTACTAGAATCTTACCAAAAATACTTGGTAAGATTTTGTGTTTTTACATGCGAACACAAGAATATTCTACTAGTAAAGTTGACATAAAAAAAATAAGTATTCTTGTCTAGCTAAAGATTGATTTCAGTGAGTTCATTCTGACAAGGTTTTCAGGGCCTTTAGAAGAGAAGCGGGTTCACAGCATCATACATCCTCCACCATATGCGAATGGAGTTCTGTGCAGGTATGAGGGGGAAGCATTTTTTATCTGTAAAAATTTCTTAACGCCATGAATCCATCATATCAGAATAAAGTAGTTTAAAGTTTACAATTTCTGGTAACTGCATGCAGATTTTGACATCTGAGTGAAAGAAGGAGTATGTCCTTTGTTCAAGGTGAATTTTTATTGTATTTTTTTAATTGAACCCAATTATCCAAACATACTATGCTGTCCCATATCATTTTGGTGGGGGGTACATCCCACATTACAGGCGTGTGCTACCCACCTGGCATCATGCAAATCCACAAAGCAACCCCAAAAAAACTTCTTCAGCTGCCTGTAACGCTGCAGCTGGGAAACGCACACATAAAGGCAAAAAATTATGCAAATGTAACGTCACGGTGAACTGAAAGAGCAGTTCTAAATATCAACCAGGGCTGTAAACTAAAGGCCACAAGCCACACCAATTCAAGAGTTATGTGCTTCACAAAAAAATTCCAGCATGTTTTGTTCAAATAGCATAAGTGATGACTTCCTTTTAATGTGGAAAAAAAAAGCCAATCTTCTGCCTTGATCGGGGGGGGGGATGCCATTTAGAATGGTTCCCCTTTATTGATCTAGACGGAGAAAAACAGGCTCTATCTGTGTTTGCTTTCTCAGAAATATTAATTGTCATTGTTGTTATGTATGTGTATGTTTAAATTTTGATCTTTGAAGAAAACCTGAATGGTTGACTAAACAGCTTTAGACATTTGAAAGCTGGTTCCAATATGATCGAAACATCTAAATTAATAATCAAATGTCTGTAGCATCAAGACCAGAAGAGTCTGTTTGTTCTGAGATACAGTCCACGTCTCTGACTGGTGATGTGTAAACTAATAAAGAGATAAAAATGGAGATTTCTTCGTTAATTGGTAAGTGCTCGCTTTCACATGCTAATATAATTGCCAGATGCAGACAAGCAAACATGTTGGATGATGGATCCGATAATAGGATTCGATTCCCCACACCAAATATAACTTGAGTATTTTTCCTTTTCTCTGAAGATGAGGACATTTAACAGGACCCTCATTTTTAAGACTTTTGTTCCAAATGGTGGTTCTACGACGCGGCTGTAGATGTTGGTCCTTCTATAAGCCGACAGCTGCACCATTATCACCAAGAGCAGTTGAAGGGGGCACAACCTTTTACATTTGCTTGCCAGGCTCCTTTATTCCCTGCCGGTTACATTTAGCAGTGACGACACCTTGCATTTAAATCAGTCCTGAAGGATCAGATGTCCGCTCTCCATGCAAATAAAAAGGCAACCGAAAAGCACAGGCTTCTGTCGAGTGACATCTGGGCACCTAAGTCTAGTGTTGTTTCTGTACTACTGCAAAATCTTCAGGTGGAGAGCTCAGTTATGTGGCCTAATGGAATGCAAGAAGCTTGAATCTCTAAAAATAAACTTTTCAGAAAAAAATAATCCTTCTTCCTAATGTAAAATTATTCTGTTTTTGATGCTGTTTGTGGGACAGTTCAAAATGAAACGCACGTGAAGGGTGATCAGCGGAGTTCATGTGCACAAAAAACCTATAGCAGATAAGCTGACTAGTTAAACCATGTGTACAATGAGAAGCTCATAATACCCTTTAATTGTTGATTATATTTATAAACTCAAAATATAAGAAGCTTTTATCAAAAGCGGAAGTTGCAGCTTACTGGACATTGCTCAAGTTCAGTGACTAAGACTGAGGAAAACACACTGCTTACCCCTAAGTGCTTTTCACGTTCCGGTGTGAGTAATGTTGAGTAAATACACCGTTTACGTTGCCTTTAGCAAGATAAAGTTGACTTCAGCTTGTGTTGAACCTGACCTTTCTGTTGTTCTGCTGGTTTAGCCAGAATAGCTGTTGGTTGTTGCAAACCCTATAGTTGCAGTTCTTTGCCTCAGGGAAGCAGGAATCCAGACGCAATAGCTTCTTAAGAAACCTGCGGCACACCTCTCCTGTCGGAGCAGGACAACTGAGTCAATGTGAATTCCTGTATGATTGATTTGTTCTGTTTAATTAGTGCCAATTGCAGTTGAATTTAAAGGTGTGTTCGTAGAGTCATCTGTTGGCAGGAGTTTTTATGGATTGTTAACTCCAAAACTATTTGTAAGAAATTTGCGAATTTTTAAATATTCCAAAGAAAAGGGAGCTTGAGAAGCTGAAACACTTAGCCATCATGCTACTTAAAGCTCCAATATGTAACATTAATAACAAACGTGACTTTTAATATCTCTTAATACTGTTAGCATGTTGTGATTCCCCACACCATGATTCATGACGCAGATCATCTGTGAAAAGATGAAGTTCCTCCCTGAGCTACTATTCTCTTCTGAACAAACGAAGCGCCCCTGACCAAAAACAACCAATTAGGGGGAGGAGGCAGGTCTTACTGCAGTCAATCAACGTCGTGAACGCCCTGGTAAATGTGTAATGGCGAAGAAACAACTCGCTATTACAGGAAAGCTGTTTATGGATGGCCATGCTAACTAGCATTAGCATTCACGACCTGCTTTGATTGGTTGTTTCACTGGGAGAAAACAGAGGAGCTCAAAAAATTTTTTTGCAAGTTATCAGTCTTATGCTAGACTGTTACAACCTAGTGGCAATTTCAACTAACATATATATATATATATATATAATATATATATATATATATATATATATATATATATATATATATATATATATATATATATATATCCATCCATTCCATCTGCTTGGAGTCTTTCTCATTCCTTCTGAAGAAGTTTTTGCGGTTTGTTGTGTCACTGATTAAAATGTTTTCTGTATAACCCATCCTTCATGTCATATTCTGAGTTTCTTCCAGCCTTCACAGAGGAGTTGTAAATTGCCATCGCAAGACTTTTGTCACTAATTGAGTTAGCCAGATTTAAAGAGGCTAAATGTTTTGGATTGGAGGATGAGACAGTTCTGGCTGCACCATCTCTTTTAGCTCACATGTCCCCTCATTTTCTCACATTACAGTCTCACGCGTGTGTTTCCCTTGGAATTTCTAGTGCAGCACCCATAAGGACATGACAGTACTAGAGCCATGCTAACAAAAAAAAATTAATTACGAGAATAAAGTCATAGTTTTATGAGAATTAAGTCATAAGAGAAGAAATTGATATTGCAAGAATAAAGTATAGTTGTCCTCTTATTATTTCAACTTTATACTATATACTCATATTATTTTGACTTTTTTTGTAGTATTGTGACTTTATTCTAGCACAACTTCATTCTGGGAATGCTATGACTTTATTCTCACATTTGTACAATGTCATTTCATCTTATGTGATTTTTGACATTCTTTGACGCATGAAAGTAATTGTTTATTTCTCACCACCTTTTGTTTCAAGATTGAACGATCAAAACTCTGAAGAACCTTCAACAGAGATACTACAGGAATGCTCATCGTACACTTACACTGATGGTGTGAAGTCTGGCTGTGATTTGAATGCAACGACAGAGATGAGCATTATGATGCTGTTTAATGCAACAGTGAACAACAAAGTTGTTCGGAACACCTTCAATAGGAAGAAATTAAAAGGTTAGTGAAACTGGTTGTTCCATTTTGCTCCCCCTGTTTATTTTGTTTATTATATTCTAATTATGCCAGAATGTGTGATGTAAAAAGTAATAATTCTTTGAAAAACCTGAAAAGCTTTACTATGTTGTTAATCCCTTCCATATGATTTTTTTTGTTTGTTTTGTTGTTGTTGTTGTTTTTGCCTGCAAAGTAAAACCAGCTGCCCCTGAATGGACAGTCAAAAAAAATAAGAGCAATTTCACCATCAGCTGGACTCCTCCAGACATGCTAGGATTAAATTCATGGACATTCACAATAAATTATACCGAATGTGAAAAAGAGGTAAGACATTAAACACATGTTGTACTGAAATTCTATTCAAGAGTCAAAGCAGTAATGGCTTGTTTGTACATACATAGTATCACATTTATTTTTTTCAAATGAAAAAAAATAAATGGGCCAGTTGCTGACTTTAAGTCATTTAGTGTCAGTATGAATCCTGTTAGTTACTCGGTACTGTTCTCATGGTTTCAATGTTCTACATACATACAATTTCCTAAAAAGAAAAAAAAATAGAAAAAAAAACATGTGAAATTCCTTCTGTTGGTTCCCAGAATCTACAATTCTTGGAGATTCTTGGACTAATATCTCAGCTTCTGTTGCACAACGTTCCGTGAAACTGCATCAAACTGTTGTAGTACTATGACTAAATCAAATCTAGCGTATGTTTGGTTGCGAGCTTGACATAATCTTTTTTTAAAGAACGTTGGAACCCCCAGGGACTTTATCCGACACTACAATTGACATTTATTTGTCTGCTTTTAACAGGAACAAAGGTCTGTAAAAGGATCTTCCCACGTGCTGCTGCGGACGCCTTCCTGTCAGTACTGTATGAAGATTCAAGCCAAGAGCAAATATGGGGACTCGCCTCCTTCTGATGAGAAGTGTTTTGGTACAGTTGTATTTCTTTCTTTTTTTTATCATTTTGTTTTTATTATTATTATTTATTATTCTGAAGGGATCTTCCATCATTTATTTCACCTCTACAGCCCAATCTGCAAACTCAAATCATTAGCTCTTATAATGAGCTTGTTTTTAGCTCATTATAACTCACCATAACTCACCTTTTTATCTTTATAGTTTGTGTTTAAACTTTCTCACAAAATCAAATGTACTCAAAGTTTGCCAGTAATCATCAGATATCCCTTCATTATGTTTGCTGACTGATCATCCTGATGCATTTATTTACAGATCCTGATCCGAGTTCTTTCTCTGTGTACATCGTCATCGTTGCCCTGTTAGTTACTCTGGCATCTATCTTCATTGTGTGTTTGCTGAGGTAAGACTTTTTTTTAATTTTTTTTTTATTTCACAGTGCCTCGCAAAACTAATCACACCCCTCAGATTGTTAAAAATGTCACATGTCAACCATAGTATCAATGTACTTCAGTGGGATTTTGTTTTTACTGGCCAACACAAAGTAAAGCATAGATGTGTGTGTTGAGTTTGCAATTGTAGAACATTTTTAATTTTTTTTAACTGTTGTTGTAAGTCTTGGAGATTTTGGCTTATTCTGCTCTACAATATAGTAATTAAATTTAACTTTGTTCAATTCTATTAAAAAATATTTATTCCAAAAGGTAATTAAATGTTGTAACTCATTTCATCCAAATATTCTCAGAGAGTCGTTGTAGATTTATCACTGAACATCCTTGCTTGACATGCTACTGAATCAATTTCCAGGCAGCACCAGCTGCGTTTTCATTACAAATGTGCACAAAACCTTGTCAATATTCTACCAATGTAAACCCCCCCCCCAAAGAAACACAATTTCGCAGTTGTGGTGTTTCCACTAATGCAGTTAAAATCACACGTGAATGAACTTGTTCACGCAGTAATTCATTTAAAAACCTGCTTCGCCATCTTTCTCCTCCTACATCCTGTTGTCTTCTTGCGTAAACTACTAGAGTGGCAATATCCAGTTGTGAATAGTGCGACTCATGTGACGCCAAAAAAGTGTTTCCATTGCAGTTTTATGAAACACATCAATTTTGATACGGCGAAAAAAAGCCAACCCAATTCTAGAGGAAAAATCTTTTATCGACAAATTAGGTTTTTTTCTTTTCTTAAAATTTATTTTCAAAATGTCAGATTGTGTAGTTATATGGTCAATAATATGTTCTGTATGACATCATCACTGCTTAAATCTGTCTGGCTGCATGATTAGGAACGTGGAGATGTTGGAGTAGGGAAATCACGACAAAGCAGGCTGAATTCAAATGCACACCACACTTTTTTCTTTTTTTTACCTATATGATGGTCCATTCCGTAAAATCCCAATGAACTACAACAACTACATTGAATTTGTGAATTTAATGTGGAAAAATTGAAGAAAGAAGAAACTTGGGCATCATGGTTGGCTCTATTCTTCCCTTTGAAACAAAGTTCTTTCTGTACAGGAATAAGAAGCATATCTTCCCCAAAATACCAGTCCCTTCGAACTTCTTCAAAGATGTTCTCGAAAACAACAATGAGGTAAAAAGAAGAAAGGGCAAGTGGGTATTGCACTTGCGTGGAAAGTGTTACTAATTCTTGCGTTATTCTGTGTGTTTGGGACACCGTTACCCCTACCAGCACTATTTCAGGAAGCATTTGGTATATTTGGTCTAACACTTTCTTCTTTCGGGTACCTCTTCCTTCTCTCAGAGTTTTTTTCGCAAGTTGTATGTCCCGACAGAGGAACAAGAGAACTGTACTGTCACGGTGGTGAAAGATGCGCAGACCATCAAACCAGACTGTTGAAACTCCTTCGCTGTCAGCGCACACTTCCTCTGAAGCAAGGAACCCTGATTCTGAGTCCATTTTTATGAGAATTAGCAAAAAAATAATCTCAGGTGACTGTAGATTGAAAGGCCAAACTTTTTGATGTTGATGCAGCAGAAAAAAATCGACTGCTGTTTCTGAACAGATCCACTCAGCTGCTGCTTGTTTTCACGGAAATGCCTGAGATTCTGTCGCTTTGCACTAAACAGTCACTGAACTGTGAGTCAGGACCTTTCCTGGGAGTTCCTACTCAGCCACAGCTGTATGAGATGCAGACTGAAAGAGATTCTCTATTTATCCCCAGCTGATTACTTCTTGAGGTGTTTTGTTATTTTATAACACCTTTGGTTTCCATGTGCAACTGAGTCACACCATGATCATTTGTAGATGGAATTTCTGTTTTTGAAGAGTTCCCAGGCTAGAAGCCAACAATGTGCCACAAATTCTCCTATTATTTCTACCTACTCTGTACTGTCTTTTTTACATGAGGGATGCTGTACTGTATGCCCTCTTTGTGTAAAGATTTTTCCTTTTGAGTTGCACGTATGAAATTAATTTGAGTTAGTACTACCAAAGAGTGTTGGTGCCAGCTTATTGGTAGGTTTATCATGGTTTTGTCATCCAGGCGGTTCCCTTGTTTTTCCCAGCAATGACCTCATCACCTCTGTTCACTTAAAACTTATACGTTCAAGTTACTGCCAAATTACCAAATATTTCAATATTTACATTTTCTTCAACTACTTCTTACCAAAAGTATAACGCAACTGAAATCTTAAAAAAAAGTGTTTATTTAACCTCCAGAACAAAATAATTTAGTTTTTATGGCACTAAATTATTTGGGCAACAGCAGTAGCAGTTCACCCTGCAATCGGTAAGTTGCTGGTTCAATTCCCAGTCTGTCTGCCCTTGTTGTTTGTGTCCCTGGACAGACGCTTCAGTACCTTACCTGATGGTGGCTTGATTGCTATTATCAGAGTGTAAATGAGCTGATGATACAATATTTTATCTCTGTATTGGAAAAATGAAGATGTATAAAATGGATTATTATATTATTAGTTGCCAAGCAAACTTATCTTTTTTTTTTTTTTTTTTACTAGCTTTAAGTCTTCCAAAGACCAACCCTCTTCTGCCTCCCCTAATGTCTGAAACTGTTACTTTCCTTGTTTTCCAGTTTGGAGACATTTTCTGTGTATTTTTGATGACATACTGTGTGTGTTTGGTCAGTGGAGCTGTTTGTAAATGCCTTAAAACTCAGTTTGGTTTCTTTTACAACTGGAATATGTATATTTACACATACACACACACAGAAAAAAAAACTGGGTGTATTTGTTTTAAAGTAAAGCCTTATATGTATTTTTATATCTTTTCTATGATCAAGCTGATCTCAACAGAGGAATGATTGTATTTGTTTTATGGAGTGCTTTGAAGAAACGCGGCTCTCATTAGTTACATTGTGAATATGCATTGGTAACAGAAACAACCTTCCTTATCCACCCTCTATCCCCACCCACCCTCAACAATGTAGTCACAGCAAGAAAGCTCTAGTTTACGGTTATGTTTTTGTTTTTGTCTCCTGTCTAGGTTATTTCTTTTTAGCTATGCTAATTAAGTAGCCGCTAGCTGTATCAGACCATGTTCCACACCAATTTAAAAGTATGTTTCCACAACTTTGCAAGAATGTGATTTTTTTATTTTATTTTTTTTTTATTTTAAAATTTTAAAAATGCAAAATAAATGTCCTTTGTCTGAAGCTGCATTTAGTTTGGTTAATTTCTGGTGTCTCATTTTAAAAATAATTTTTACTGGTAACTCTTTTGCTGATTTTTTTATTTTTTTTTTTTAAAGAAGTATTGTTCACTCTTGAATAGACAGTTACAAACATGAAGAAAGCATACACACATGTTAGTGTCCCTTTGTTAATCAGGAGCATTAAAATGGCTTGAAACAAAATGGAAAAGTACAGAAAATTATCTAATGAAAATTAGACATAGTTTCTGAATTGTTTCTGGGTTTTTTTTTAATGAACAGGTCTGGAGAAATATGATTTTTATTGTTACTATCATTATGATAATCTTTTTTTCTTTTTTTTTTTTTTGTCAATTTCAAGTTATTTCAGTGGCCATCATAGGCTTCTGGTTATCTACTGAAGTTTACCAATAATGTTGTTTATGTGTGTAAATGTTGGCAGAGACTAAACATGTCAGCTAATCATCAGAACTTTGAGGTTCACAGTTGGAGGTTTTCCTCACCAGCCAGTCATCATCTTCTGCTTTAGCTGAAAATTATAAAGAAACAAAAAAAAAGAAACGTTCCAACTATTAAATTCCACTGAAACTATTTAGCAATTTCACTTCTGCAAGTTGTGCCATAAGCACATTAACTCTTTGGTCTGAAGGGAACTATGTGAAGGTGGATCAGGTCTTCAGTATTTGAGTGTTGGTCTCAGCCGAACGTAAAACCGACCCAGGAGCCATTTCTGTTCTTCTCAAGAAAAAGTTTTACAAAACAAAAGCAGATCATGTCAGAAACTCCTGAATGTCTTAAAATAAAGGAAGTATACAAAATGTCAGCATTTTCTGATGTTCAAGGGACTTTCCAGAAGGAAAAGAACAAGATTTCTGTGAGAAATGACATGACTAAAAGTAGCATTTTTACAAAGAAGGACAACCTGTTTTGGAATTGTTCCTTATTTTGTCAGAACGTTGAATTAGACTACTGCAAAGTTAAAAGGAGAGCAAAACTACATTTTGACTTGGGGAAAATATCAGAAGCTAACTTGTATCTTGAATTAGTTGTGAGAAACTTTCTATGACTGCTTCATCGGTGCTCAGTCTGCACAACAGAAGAGCTTTGAGCTGGTGATGTTTAAGTGTAGCAGTCTTTGATCATCTGTGGTTTGACTGTAATGTGTTTTAGAATGACAGAAGCACATTTTTAGAAAAGCAAGGTCAAAGCCAAGGCCAAGACCTAAAGCTGCTCAAATTTTAACTGTAGCAGTCTTGGACTCAGCTTAAATGTTCTAATCTAGTCTTTCAAAAGAACTAAGCTTCAATTTGGGTTGAATTGGTGTTGTAGGCGTTTCCCAACTATGATGCTGTCATCCTCATGTATCAGTGTTGATACAGTGTAATAGTTGGTAGTTTGCACTACAAATTTGTTTCTTAATAAACGGGAGTGAAACCCTTTTACTAAGTTTCATGTTGTATTAGCATCTCATTAAAAGCCCAAAATTATCAGCCACAATCTGCACTGCAAGGACTTTATAACTCTGCTGTACATCCAGTCCAGATAAAGATCAGCAACTGTACTTTTCTGCCAGGATCAGAAATAATATGGGAGGTAAGGAAGGTGGTTCTGATGCAATGCTGGAGCAATCAGCGCCTCCTTTCTGTGACAAGTCAGAAATAAAATGCACCTAAAAAAATGTACTTGTTTGCAAAATATTTGGCCTCTTTATAACTCCTCTGAAGAAAATTTCTCACCAGTTATTGCTGTGTTTCATAGAGTTACCGTTTACATGATTCTCCCAGGGTTTTTTTTTTTACCTGGAAACCTGTATTGTATTTATCCCTCAGATAAATATTGTACAATCCAACGAAATCCCCATTGTGGCAGTGTGAGGTTTCCAAAAATACTTTGAATTCAGGCACTTAGATACAAAGCTTCCTTTTAAGAGACGTTCGAAACAAAAGTTTTGCTTATGTTAAATAGATTTAGAATTTTACTTTCTTGACTCAAACGCCTAACTTTCTGTTTCACATTGACACATTGACTCGCTTGATTACTGACAAGTAGGGCTGCAGCTCCCTCTGGTGGCCAATCTTAGCAGTGCAAATATGTCGGCTAAAAATGGTCCTGATGCTGAGGGGATGCAGAGTTCGGCGAGGATGCTATGAATCTAACTCGTGTTGAATGCGTGATCGGCTGGCGCAGTCTCTGTGGCGCAATGGAATAGCGCGCTGGACTTCTAATCCAGAGGCTCCGGGTTCGAGTCCCGGCAGAGATGGGTCACTCTGTATGCCAACATGGCAGGTCTGCGATTGTTTTTCAATCACATCTATTCTCTGACAAAAATGACATCTTGTAATGATGCTTTTCATGGTATTTGATCTCCAGCGGAAGCAACACACATAATGACTGGGTATAAGTACACTCGCGAAACTCATTTTTTTTTCTGCAAGGAACTGGTTCAGTCTATTTCTTCTCGTTGTCTCTGGAAAAAAAAAGTGTGTATGTCATTCACACATATACACACAGTCTTTCTTATAATATGTATGGAATTTATGTCTGTCTTCCTGTCTGCTGATTTTAAGATGGCATCATTTTGTGATCTACTAAAAAGAAGAAAAAAACCCACAACATCCTGCTGTAAGAAATTACATTTTCCCAATAAAATGTAGTCATGTCACAAGAAATATGTTTTAATTAATTTTATGTTTTTACTCCATCCCTTGAAGGCTTGAAAGGTGGATGGATATAGTAGTTCCCTTTAACTGAAGGGCTCACGTTTTAAAACAGGTTTACTCCCGGCGCATCTCTTGTCAGATCTCTTTATGTGACAGTGGGTTTCCGCAGCCTGTGGATCCGGCCGTTCCTGGAGCAGATCTGACATTTCTTCGGATGGCAGCAGCGACGCTAGAGGGCGCTCCTGCACCAGTGCCCGAGAGAAAGAGAGAGCGCCTCATCGCGGAGACCCGCTGAGCCGTGACAGCTCCTCTTTCAGGGGACTCCATCAGGACAGCCTACATTATATGACAGGAATGAGGACAAGGCCTGTCCGTCATGTGCTCGCGCCGTTTCATCACATTGACGTCACCGTGCTAAATAGTCAACGTCAGTTTGAATGAGAGAGGTGCATTTCTTTTGTTTCTACGCCTGCTATACCGGCGTTGAACTCTCACTTCAGTTCACCTACAACAGAGCATTTCTACGTATTTTAATCCGGTTAATCTTAATCCATGATGATGTCATGGTCAAAGGTTACACTGGACACTGAACAGTGTGATGTCAAAGCACACAGATAGTTTATGAACGCATCTATTACTTATTAGTGAACATTTTTTTTAAGTGTACCCACTTTATTTTAAGGACTCCAGGGGGGGAAAGCTAGTGTGTGTACGCGCGCGCGTGTGTGTGGAAGGAAAAGGAATGCGCCGCTAAAGAGAATATGACGTCAAGTCAGAAAAAAACGAATACGACACACGAAGCAGAACGTGGTCATGTCATTCAGTGAACTTTTATTTCACTCATCTTAATAAATAAAAAAAATGAATACATAAAATACAAATAAAAATGAAAACATTTCAATAGCCTATTTATATTTATTTTTGATTGACGAGGGAAAAATAGCAGGCTGTTGAATTTAAATAATCCCACAAAAAAGGTCTGATAATTTAATTTACATTTGAAAAAAAAATCAACATCAACTTTATTTTTTTATTATACTTTTTTATTTATATTTTTGTATTAAATGTGTACTTGTTGGCTACACAGTTGGTAGCACTGTTTCCTTGCAGCAAAAAGGTCCTGGGTTTGATTAAACCCAGGGGTCTTTCTGGAGTTTGCATGTTCTCCTCTGGTTTCTTCCCAGAGTCCAAAAACATGACTGTCAGGTTAATTGTGTGTGTGTGTGTGTGTGTGTGTGTGTGTGTGTGTGTGTGTGTGTGTGTGTGTGTGTGTGTGTGTGTGTGTGTGTGTGTGTGTGTGTGCATGGTTGTTGGTCCCTGTCTGTCGCCCGGAACGCAGCTGGAGATAGACACCAGCACCCCTACTGACCCCATTAGGGATATTTGTACTCCTTTTTTTTAACCACAGCTTTTCCGTCCACTAAACATTCCATGAATATACAAGAAAAGATAACACTTTGAAAGGCTGGTTTCTTTTTGTGACAGTCTCGCTAACATTGCATCAGACATTCTTCCTTCAGGTAGAATCAACATTTTCGGAACAACTGTTTTTTTTTTTTTTTTGTTATGCTTTGATTCCTGATTTACGCCAGGAATCATAGGTGTAAATCCCAGAGGGGTCAGGGGAGTCCGCGCGTCCCTTTTTATGTATTATTGTTTTATTCTTTGCCTTTTATTCTGTCGAAAAAATCACCTAAAAGCAACCACTTTCATTTGAGTTTTATTGTGAAACTCAGGAACGGAAGTTTGAGAAGAGGAGTCATTGGCGCTCGCTTGTCGCGTGGAGCGAAGTAGAAAACGGACTGTCGCTAGAGAGCAGAGGAGAGAGGTGAAAAGAAACCAGGAAAGAAAGAGGAGCGAAACAGGGGCGAACAATGGTGTAAACGCAAACCGGTCCGAGTCGAGTCTGGAGGGGACAGCCGCGGAGGAGCGTCGCTGGAGGCTCTAGTTGGCTCCGGAGTCACTGTTAGAAGTCCGAAAACTCCCGCTTTTTGATGCTGTCCTCACGGAGGTCTGAGCCAATAACGGACTTATTGGTCGGCTGAACCATGCAGAGGCTGCTGCTCCTGAGTTTGGCGTTCAGTCTCCACACGGGTAAGACAGTATTTACATTGACTCTGTGGTCATGGTGATAACAGGATGTTCCAGTTTAATAATTCACTGTCACATTCTGAAGCCTCGACTGACCTGTCCGTCCTGGGTGGGGGGAGGGGGGAGGGATGAGGAGGTGTTGGGGGCGTGATGTGTGATATTTCATAGTATTCCATGTAGGCGTCGCAGCGATGGATCACCTTAGGCGCGTGACTGCGCGCGCTCGCGCGGGCCAGTCCGAGCAAGGATGTTGAACTTTATTCTTTTTTTTTTTTTTCAAACAAATGTCTCGCGGGGTGTCTGAGATTGCGGTCGACGTGGCTGCGTGCTTGCGTTCGTGTGCACTAAACGGAACTTCTATGTCGGCGCGCGGCACCGGCCTGAATGACCTTTGTGCACGTGAGCGAAGACGTCCGGGTGCCGTTTTCCCAAACGGGCAAAGGGTATGGTGAGGCGGTGAGAACGTGACGGGAATGACAGTGATTGACCAGAGAGAAAGGCCCCTGCTAAGCAATCTGCCCCCTCCCACATCACACACCCCCACCCTCCCTCCTCCCATGGGCTCCTACCTGTGGGCCTTCATTTCACTCTGTGCACAAAGGGGCTGCCTGTGTGCACCAGTGCATCTGCCTCGCTTGCCCTCCCCTACCCTTCCTCTTGTACCTTCTGCACACAATGGGGCGCCAGGTAGGCTATTTATTGGCTTATGACAATCACAGCTGGAGCCCAGTTGCTAGGAGACAGGAGGCTGAGAGTAGAGTAGAGGATGCTAGTCATTTCCCCTTAGCTACCTGTTTGATTGAGCCACATCTGCATATTTTTTGCCTTTTTATTATTTTTTTAATTCTACCTCATTGTGTGCACCTCAGGCAGCCAGGAGCGTGCACGCCAACCGCCATCATAGGTAGAGTGGAGGGAGTGGTTCAGGGAAGGCAAGGTATAGAAAGAGATGATGTCACCGTGTCTGCCAGGCTCTATCTGTTTGTCTCTGCTCGGCACCCAGACCTCGGCCACCGTAGTTCTGGATAAAGACTCATATGAGAAGCAGCTTTGAGGAATGGAGTCGGTTTTGATCAACAAAATAAGATTGTCCATGGCGTTACGCGTGATACTCTGGCAGCCGCTCCCTCACTTTGTCTGCCAATGGCTCAGCCTCCATACATGTGAATCCTTTTGTCTCTGTCTCAATGCGATGCCATGACTCCATAATCTGGTTATTACTCCTGTTACACAGAGAGGTATTTACCCATGCTGGTTTTCCTCCAGACCAGATTATCGGCAGGCTGATTTTGTTCCGTCTGTGAAGTCCCACACACATGTCCCTGTGTTTTTAGATCAGGAGCATCTTTTCCTCCAAGTGTTCATCTTCATTAGACCAGTAAAACACTATAATTTGCACGTACGTAATTGTCCCCCAATGATTGGGTGGTTATTTGCAGAGGTGCTAATTAAAGCTTCAGAATGCTTTGTTTTAAGCCAGTAGCAGAGCTGCAGCCATGCCTACTTCCATCGTGTCTCTGTTCCAGGAGAAACTGACTGGGTATCCCATCCTTACACCCAGAAGCCACCCTTGGTGGTAACTCTCAAGCAAGTGCCACCATTAACACAGCTGTTAAATGTTACTGCATAATCAATCTTTGCAAACTCTCTGCCTTAACTTACTGATGAGCCTCAAGGCTCCAGAGCTGGCCACTGGGCAGCGGTGCACCTGAAGTGCTGACTCGGACCTGTATGAAGGTCTGCTTCATACAGGTGAGCCATTTGGCACCCCGTGTGTTCTAAACCAGACCTCAGAATGATCTGCTGCTGACAATACTGCGTTACTCCAGTTGGTTGATCAGATTTAATGGTTTTATTGCGCAATGTTAATGAGTCCAACAGGGGCAGTGATAGCTCTAATGAAAAAGAAAATTACAGAAACCTCATAAACAATCTAGTGCATTGTGACACATCAGTTTGGAATCAGCTGATTTGACATTTGCATTTAGCTCTAATTGAACTTTTTTTTTCTTCTTGATTTATATTAGAAATTGTCCCTCAGCAGTGATCAGATGGTAGGAAATTGAAAAATTGGAATATTTCTTGAGGGAACATTGCCGTGCCAAGACCTACCAGGGACTGGTATCACTCTTCTGTGTTTAAGCTGGTATTGAATGGTGAATAAAAGCTAGCAAATTTCAGTATGTGTAAGACTTTTTTAAATGAGTTGAAGTATGGCGTCTTCTAAGCTCAGTGATGGGGCTTAGAGGTGTACTCCAGCAGTGAGCCACTGTGTTTTAGTGTTTAAAATTTTTTAAAGTTACAAAAATTTGGAAGTGCATGAGAAGGCATCATAATTTGAAAATTATAGCATGTGAGGAGTGTGTTCACTGCATAAACTATAAACCTAGCTTAATCCACCTTTACTTTTATTAGTGTATAACAAACCATATTTAAAATAAAGAAGCAAGTTAGCCTGGTGTGTGGGCAGTGCGTTACCAGACTGGTATTTCACTGGATGAAACTTTGATAGTGCTAAATATCAGTTATCAGTAGAAGTGTGCCGATAGATCGGCCACCGGTCATAATCTGCCGATTTTCGTAAAACATGATGGGGTCATCGCCGATCACTGTCTCTTGTTGCTGATCACCAAAACCGATCACATTTTTCTCACTTCGCAGCCTGCATGTGCAGCTTATCTCCTTTTTCCTTCACACTGCGCAAGCGCAGCAACAACTCCTGTCTTGTGTAGTGCTCTGAGAGTGAATGGGGACGTTTGCGTGTTGTGGCGGAAAATTACTTTGGAGGTGAAGTACGTCAAATGCACCAGCACAACAAATCTAATATGACATTTAAAAAACAGGCACTTCACAGAGTTTATCGAGGCTCAATGCAGAAAAAAAAAGGACATCCGGAGTGGCCACATAGCAGGTAAAGCAGCACACAACTACCAACACTTACCTGGATTAGCATCACAGTCAGAAAGCTAAACAAATAATCTGAAAAATAATTCAAATCTTCAAACTAGCTTTAAGACGCTAGTTCTGCTCTCACTCTTGGATCGCTGCAACTGGTAGTAATATTTCACAGCCTCTCAACTTTCACCAGACAGGGAACTCTCACACCAAACAGCTGCTTCAAGCTGCAGCATGTAACTAAAAAAAAAAACAAGATTTTAGATATGTTTTAAAATATGTCTATTATGTCTAAATTTGTTGGTCTCTTAGCAAACGCGATAACAGGGTGAGTTTTTGGGGGATGGGAGGGTCCTATTCAGGTCCCCCAATGACAGTTTAGCTGACCTTAATATTTCCCATGTTTTGTTTTGGTCATTATTATTACACTTATTGTTGAGATGTATGTGATTATTATTTATTGCTATAAATAATATTCATTATTTATTGCTATAAATAATATTCATTATTATAGCAATGAATAAATAATATTCATTATTTATAGCAATAATGAATAAATAGCGTCCCGTATTGGTTCAATACTGGATGGAGATGCTAGCTAACCTTATTATTTACAACTCTTTTTGATACACTGACTCTACTTACCTTCTGTTTTTCAACCACTTTGAAATACATCTTTATTCCTCCCCCTCTTCTGTTGTCTGTTTTGTCCCCTGGAGTTTTTTCTGCTGCCCATCTTTAGCTCCCTGTTGTTGAGAGCATTACTGCAATTCAGATTTAAAAGACAAAAAGCACACCTCTGCATGTTCTCGAAAGGCCACTGGCCAAGCTAGTTGTATGAGAGGGGAGGGGCGCCTAATCAGTGCTGTTCCTGTTATTGATCATATTATAAACAAACAACAGTTATGTACATAAAATGCTGACAATAATAAAAATAAATCCCACATCACTTTCGCGCCCCTTCTCGTGCAGCGCCCCCTATGTGTTGCATACACCACTGTCCCTCTTTCATGACTTCATTATGTATTTCTGATTCTGATTATTTTTGTTCATGAATTGCCTTAAAATTATATTTGTTGTGAATATATATAAAGAAACAGAGTTGAACTGAAAACTTTAAGTCTTACATTACTGACAGACACAAGTTCTGAATGTTGATAAATAGTTTCTGGAGAGTGAAATGTATGTGGGTTTCGACTTTGGAGGAATTGGTGAATGTTTTCTTAAGACGAAACTTGATTCTTAAAAAAAGGAAGACATTGAGAGAAGCAGAAAAGTCATTGAAACAAGCAGTCTGACCTGCAGAATGTCAAACTTGTCTTGATTCTCCAGGTGGATCACCATTTCCTAGTTCTATGTCTAGCTTTTTAAAAGCTCAACTCTGCGCTCTTTGAGGCTAACAAGCCACCTTATGTCGTCATGGCGAACTCCCTCACCAGATCGAAGTTTAAGATGCGTGAACTCAGATATTTGGTTTTTGTTTCGAACCCAGTGAGAGGAATCCCTGCAAGTTAATCAGCAAGTTCGGGAAGCTTCAGCCTTGTTGTGGCCAATGCGTTTACTTCAAAGCGATGCTTCGGCATCCCATAATACTTCTGGGAAGTGATGCTAAGGAGAGGCAAAGGCACAGAGGAAGATGTTTCATTATCTGACTGGTGCTTGTAGATAAATTAAATCAAAAGTGTGCATCCTCAGCTGTTAAGTGAATGTTTCACCAGGTTTTAAAAGCTTCCTGTAATGTGATTGTGTTTGATGACCTGGGGGTTGAGGGGGTGAGGAGTGACAGCAATTTAGTTATAAAAAGAAAGGGGAATAAAAAAAAGCCTGCCCTGAGGTAGAAAGGAAGGCTTTATCTCAAAACGACTGGATGTCTGGTTCATGTTCTGCAGCCAGGACAACTGAAACGGCCAGGAGTTTCAGTTGTTTTTTTTTAATGGGGGGGGGCAAAAAGAGGCCATCATGTAGGGCAGGTGGGTGCAGCCCGATCGAGAGTGATTAGACTTTTTTTCTGTTTGTTTTAGAGATTGCAGTGCTGAGGGGGGCAGAGGGGAGGGGGTTTGGGTTGTGGTGGATGAAAAGACAAGCAACCCAAAGGGGAGAGGAGGACTGGACGGAGAAAGGGTCCATTACTCAGGCCTGACTGCCCCTTCGGAGGGGACAGAATGTGGTCGGGGGGGTCACTCAGGCCGGGGTTAAACTGTCATTGGAAGGACTTGTTGAACTACCCCTCTCTCCACCTCCCCTCCTCCGTATCGTCCTCGCTGTGGTTAATCACCTTTAATCGCTCTTAAACTTTGCATAGCTCTCTCACAACATGATCCTTTTTTTTCTGCTTACCAAAGTACATTCTTTCCCCCCCCTGTCCCCTCCTGGACTTTTTTTTACCCCCTCCCCTTCCCACCACCATCAAAACTATTACTGCTTCTCTTTCCATCTCCCCCTTCCTCTCTCTCTCTGACTCTAATAAGTTCCAGATGTGCATTCCTCTGGTCGGCGGAGAGAGAAAGAAGAGGGTGTGTGGGTGGGGGGAGAAGGTTGGGGGAGGGGACAGGAGGAGAAGCACATGAATTAAAACTGGGAGCACATGATGAGCAAGAGGAGCCCATGTACTGCCAAACACACTCTAAATGAAATGTGCTGGCTAACATGCAGCGTGTGTGTTTCTTCGTTTGGGTGGGTGGGTGTTCCCCCCATAATTTGGAAACTTTCTGAGATGTACTCTTCCTCCTTCCCCTCCTCCTCGCCCCCTCTTTCTCCAGGAATGTTGCCGACGCTGATGTCACTCTCGCAGTTAGTGCTCCTCAGCAGGGACAGGGGCCTCTAAGGCAGATCAGACTCGCTCCATCCGTCTTCCCCTCTTCTTTAACTGTAACAACATCAGGGTCAGCGTCCGACCGGAGCACCGCCACGCTCGCCGTCTTCCATGTTGTGCCCGCAGGCGGAAAACCTCTGCCAACTAATGACCAAGCCATCCCGTAGCAGCAAAAAGTCGTCAATGTCTTTGAAGCCCTTTCATTAAAACAATGCAGCGCAGATGCGTGGCCCCGCTCAAGGTTCGCAGCTGTCAACTCAATGCTGTAACCTCGAGGCAGAGCTTACTTCAATGCCGTGTGCTCACGGTCGGAGATGCAGATCAGACTTGGTCTAATTTCCATTTTTGCAAGTCATCTCGAGTTGATGGAAAAAGTGCCGCAAGGCCACAAAATGTTGGGAATCCAGTCTTATTAAGACTTCAGAACCTGACTGTGGGCTGACTGGCTCCTATTCAGCAGCAGTAATTGACTCTGCAACGGCCTTTTTCGGATTTTTACAGTGAGTAAATCCACCACTCTGTTACTCTGCCAACCTCCCCACCAGGTCATGTCTGCACATTGCAGTAAGCAATAGTCACTCCACTGTAGGCCTGTCACATTAACAAATTTTGCTGAGCGATTAATTATCTAAAAAATTATTGTGATAAACGATAATATTGTTTAAAGACCTTTTTACACTGATTTAATGGAAATCATGTAAAATAATGCATGCCAAAGATAGATACACTTTATTTTCAAAAGAACATTAAACACTGGAACTGATAAACAAAACAACCAAAAACAAATATAAAATGTATTCTCAGTCTCCATCAACAAAAAATGTACTTGAATAAAAACTAAACAACATGAAGTTGACACTAGTAATCATTACTGAAGGGCACATCCAGTTGGCGCATCCGACTACCTAACGCAATAATTCACACTACACAATTTGTTTCCCCCGATTTTTCCCTTACGACAATCTTTGAACATTGAGTGTTCTAAGATTGTCGCTTGCGATTTTGTAACCGATCATCCTGTTGTATGTTACGGTAGATCGTCGTTGTCGCTCTGATCTAAATCAGGGGTTTTCCCTGACTGTTAAAGCAGCCTGTTGAATGTGACAGGTAGCCAATCAGAAAGCGTGGATTCCCCTCAACCTTTCTGAGGGGAAATTATGGAGGAGAATTCCAAACAGCTGACACAGCGCAACCTGAAGTCCAGTGGACATCGGAGATGAAACAATGTTAATGTTTATTCAACATTTTGTGCAAAAATATAGAAATGACAAGGGGAGGAGTTGGAGCGAAATTGCTACCGCAGTTGATAAACCTGGTAACTTTTCAGCTGTTCTTTGTTAACGTGACATAAACAGGTTATAATGATTTTCCTTCAGTCAGGACTTTACATTGACACTAGCCACATGCATTGCACGTAGATAGTAGTAAAGCATCGATTGTCTGGTTTTAAAATAAGTTAACTGGACTTGTAGCCATTATTTTGTGCCCATTGTTGGACACCATGTAACAGTCCACTGTAGGCCTGTGCACTTGTACATCCACTGTTAGAGATGAGGAACAGTGATGGTTCACTGTGAGATAACCAGTAGGTTATATAGTTATATAGTTATATACTGTTTATATAACCCTTTAGGTTATATAAACAGTCCACAATGTCGTACTATTGTGTGAACCTGCTCATTCCTAGACATGAGCAGGTTCCTCATCACCACAAGGGGGTGCCTATTCCCTTTTTCCTTTGTTGTACTATTGTGCAGAGTGAGAACTCGTCTTCCATGTTGTTGTAGAGGAGATCATCAAAGATGATGAGGTGCAGAGCAGTAAACTATTGTTACTTTTCTCATGTATGAGACTATAATGTTAGTACCGTGGAGATCTGGCTTTACATGGATGAAGTGAAATAAAGTGAAAGTGTGGAATACTATAACAGCAGGGGTGCTCAAGTCCAGTCCTCAAGAGCTACCATCCTGCAACTGTCAGATGCATCCCTGTTCCAACACACCTGAATCAAATGAATGGCTCGTTACCAGGCCTGTTCATAGCTGAGCCTGGTCTACTGGAGTAAGGCTGCAACTAAAAGTTGCAGGACGGTAGCTCTCGAGGACTGGACTTGAGCACCCCTGTATAACAGTGTGTCCTGCTGTTTTGGGTTAGAGTGGCTAACCGCCATTGCTAACTCCTTCTCCTACCTCTCTCCACACCATCACAACCACACGGGATGATTAAACCGTTATACCTAGAATTTATGTTGGCTAATGTATGGTTTCAAGTTTTGAAAATGAGCCGACAATCAGCTGACAACTCTAAGATCATGTCGTGCGCGCTGGGCATTACACTAAGGAAATGAGGAAGGGAGGGTCAGTGGAGAGCACCAGAGTTGAGGCTTTTTTCATTCAGTGTCATCAACACAAAGAAAAAAAGGCCGGAAGAAACGATAAAGCCGATAATTAAAATGAGGTCGATAGTTTTAATTTATTGTGTGATTAATTGATTTATTGTTTATGGCGATAGACATACTCCACGGTGACTACATTTACTATCCTATAGTTCTCACTACATTTAACATTTCAGACAAAAAATATCAGCATTGGCCGAAATCGGATTTGACAGGTTAAAGATTGTTAATATGCAATCAGTCAGAAAACTGCAATTGGTGTAGCCCTAAGAATAAGATGAAAGTCTTGACTCAGGCTCTTACATACCAAAAGACTGTTGGATTAGAAAACAAATGGTTATTTTGCTAAACACTTATTCTGGGTGAAATATGAACTGATCCAGTCCATGTTCAATGGTCACAAAAGGACTGTTTGACCCAGCACTTCAGGTGCTGGGTCAAACAGTACTTTCAACCCAAGGCTCAAAGTAAATAATTGTAAAATAATACATCAGCTAACATTGTTCATTTGGAAAACCCATTTCAATTCTTTGTCACAGTCTCTTGAATAAATATAACTTAATACTGTCTGTGCTCATCTTAATTTTGGTTGTCTAAATTTGTTTAAGTCTTAATTGAACATGAAATCATGCAAGAATGTCTGTTTTAGCCCTTTGCGACGTGAAAGGAAAATCTTCTATTCACACTTACTGATTAACATTAATAATCGTTTCATTTTCATAAAACTTATTGTCCTTTAAGTTTTTGTTAAGATTTAGTCTAGCATTTGAACATAAATGGGATGCTGTAACAGTTCTATTTAATAAAATTAACTCTTGTCACAGAAAATGTAAAAGTTGCTAAGTTGGCATTAGTGCTGAAAACATGATCAGTTTGTCATATATCGTTCCTATGATGGTTTTCCAAAATGAAGGAAATTTGAGCCAATCGGTGCTAGCCTCATTTCCGCACCATTTTTTTCCATGTATTTCTCCATCAGAAATAATTCAGATTTACTATATCTGACTTTTTTTGTAGGGTGGGGTAAAGTGAAGAAGCCTGAAATAAGAAGCATTATTGCAGAGCAGCAGTCTTCAGCAATGGGTGGGAGAGGGCCTTTTTAAAGATCTCATGTGGACTAGAAATGCACCACATATTCATTTTCGATTTTATTTTTAGGTCTGGTTTGGGCTGATTCATATTTTTCTTATTTAACCATTCAAAGAATTAAAAGGAACAAACTAAAAGGAAGATGCTTTCATGATAGCGATAGTGTTCGAGAGTTGAAGAGAGGAGAGAAGTTCATCTGTATTTATCCATCAGAGGATAAGTTCCTAACATCTCTGAGATCTTTTGAAAATCCAAAGCAAGGTACACAAAAGCTTTGTTTTTATTTTTGAGTTAATGCTGCACATAAGACACAAAATGGATTTTACAGTATTTACCCTGCCAGTCACCAGGGGAAAATTGGAACATTTCCATTACTTAATGGCGCATCCCTAATATTGACTTTTTTTTTTTTGCCTTTGGGGCCTAATCTTACAACCATACAAAAGCAGGTATTATGTCTGTATTATGTGTTATCTTCAGGTGATGTAAAGAAGTATTTATGTGGTACCATCTTCCAGTCAGTACCAGACTTACAGACTACAGAGCTCATTTTTCAGAATGTACAATCTTGCAACAGCCGGACAGCTGGTGACATTTCCAAGAGGCTTCATGTGGACGTTCCACTGCTTCAGGAGGTCAAGGCCCTCAAGCTTTTATGGGATGGGTTTTCTGTGACGGATGACATTGCGAGAAGCGACAGCACATACCAATAAAATTAGATTGCACTGGATTGAATTCAAGCAGACCTTGGTCGGAGGTGATTTATGGAGGGGGACGCTGCTTGTAAAACAGCCCCGCTTCGTTCCGTCGCTGCTCCGCACTGCAGGTCTTGTTGTGGATGGAGGGCGCATGTGAAAACTGAATCAACTCATGATGTGGTCGCTCACATGCTCTCTGGAGGTGTTTGTGGTGGCAATGGAAGAGGGATAGGGGGGCAGTTAGAAGGTTGGACTTTTGGAATGAGGTTGCCTGCCACAATCAATGGGGAGCGGCTGCTGGGAATTATAGATTCATTATGATATCGATTGTTCCAGTTGAATTCGGTGGCAACTCGTGTGCTGTGAGCTACATGGTGCCCGGCGCAGAGAGGCAGCAGGATAGGTATTGTATCCTCTTGTTCAGGCTTATCCAGAGGACAGCTATTGTTAGATTTGGTCACCCTTGGTTACAGGAGCGTATTCTTTGTCAATCGCTCTGAGGATTGTAGATTACTGCCAACCGATTGGCGGACTGGCTTTCCGCAGATCCAGCATATTGATGCAGCTGTAACGTGTCAGATGCCTCGTTTGTGAATTATCATATTACCCACTACTGATCCCCGGGGTTGCCATAGCCACCATGTCTATCATTATGTCAGCGGTCCTCACCGGGCTGTAGCCATGGTAACAATGTCTATAACAGAGGTTCCACACAAATAAAGCTCTTCAGATGTGAAATGCTTGCATGAGAGGCGCCACAGAAAACGGAGGGGCGGCACACTCACGCATTCATAGAAAACTCCACAGCAGCACAGACAGGGCATTGAAATGGTCGCAATTATTTGTGTTGCACCCCGTCCTAAATAAACCCAATACCTCGGAGGTGGGAAAGTAACAAAGGAAGGAGGCAGAGATGGTGGAAGATGGGCAAGAAGGAGTCAGAATGTAGTGTAAGATGCTAGCCAAGCAAATAGTGGGGAATGGGGAATGAGGGGCCACAAAGGAGAAGAAGAATGAGAGGTTCCTAACTGCAAGTTAGGGGGAGGGTTGAAAGGTAAGATGACAGAGGAAGGGAGTGAGCAGCCACACAAAGGAAGGAATCTTTGAGTCTCCTCTCTGCCCCAGTGTCACACCCTGCTTGGCCCCCAACCTCCAGGAGACACCTTTGTGTTGGGCTGATGCTCAGCAGGTCACCTCCCTTTGCTCACTGCTTGTCCCTATAGCAGCGTTACCATGGTGATGGGTAACAACCCATCAGGCCATCCTGTCAGGCTGCCATGTTGTTGAGGGGAGACAGGCACAGGTGGTAATTCCCACAACTGCATAGGAAGATGAGCAGACATCTCCCATGCATTGTGTCTATATCTATATCTCTAGGTAATAAATCATCTGGTCTGCTGCTGGGACATTAACCCATTTAATCCCACCGGCAACAATTGTTGACAGACATTTTTTCTAACTTTTGGAAGCTCTAGAAGAATTGTTTTGGCTTTTGGCAGCTAATTGGACTTTTAAAATAAAAATAATTATTATTTATTATTGATATTACTCCAAGCAATGTCAATTTCATGTATCCTGTGTGAAAGGTCACATGACCAGACCTCTTTACATCCTTCCTGTAATGCTGGAGGTAAATGTCTATTACAAACCTGTACAAGAAGAAGTCAGTATAATATACTGCTCAAAAAAAATAAAGGGAACACTCAAACAACACAATATAACTCCAAGTAAATCAAACTTCTGTGAAATCAAACTGTCCACTTAGAAAGCAACACTGATTGACAATCAGTATCACCTGCTGTTGTGCAAATGGAATAGACAACGGGTGGAAATTATTTTCATATTTATTTCATTCATTCAGATCTAGGATGTGTTATTTGGGTGTTCCCTTCATTTTTTGAGCAGTGTATTTAAATAGACAAATATAAATAAAATATTTTGAACATATTTTCTTTCAAGTATCTTCTACAGATATGTAAAGAAAATTGTATCCCTTCATTCATCTTTTGATCATAAGAAGAGTGACTGTAAGCATGTTAACAATTGTTGCTGCTAACATTATACATAGACATCACTATACTATGTGTCCATAGCTTTGCTGTTTATTCTGTTTGCCTTGCTGTTCCCACACAGCTTAAAACTATCAGATATTTTAGATCTTCTAGACCTGAAGGAACCTAAAAATGATGTCTTCTACAACATTGTAGATTTGGTCACCCTTGGTTGAAACCCAGCAGTTGAAACCCTGCCTTTTTTTACTTCCCCCAAAAGGTGATCCTTTCCACAAAGTGTGGCCTATGCACTGAATGACTGTTACAAGATGACTCCACGCCTGAAACTAGTGTAGGACAGGGTCAAGGTGTACTGCTTGGCCTGGTGGAAACGGGAGAATTTCCTCCCAGATGCAAATTTGTTCATACGAACATTTTCACCTGTCTTTGACTCATTGATGAAATGATGAAATGAGGTCAAAGGTCGCTCAGCACATTGAGACTATGACATCTGCCGGATGTAGTATTGAATCTTTATGTATCTAAAATATTTCTGAACACTCTTGTAACCATTCTTTGTTATCATGGGTTATGCATGTCATGATTTTTAAAATGTCTTTTATGTATCAGTAGGCCAATATTTGTACGGTAAGTAATTTAGACTATGCAGTTTCCCAACAGCAGCAATTGTTGGAGAGTATAAAACCTACATTTGAACTAACATAACCAACATAAAATGTAGTAATTCATAAATATCATGGGTTAGGGAGGTAGAAGGATTGAAATTTATATACTTATTTTGCAGGAAAAAATAAGTACATGCACCATTGCGAAAGTATTGGAGGTCAAACAGTTTGTGGTGGGACTCTAAAATTATTTTTTTTAATCTAGTTTGTAATTAGTCACTTTTTAATTAGCATTTTAAGCAACATTTTTAACTTAAAAACCCCTATTTTGCAGCTAAATTATCAAATAAATATGTACAATAGATATAGACACAAGTTCAACAACAAAGGTGTTTATGGTTTTTAATCTGTTATTTAGGTTATTCAGTCATCAGATTGGAGCAAAGTACGGACATAAATCTCAGCTTATTTAGTAATAAATTAATTATTAACTAGAGTATACAGATTTAAAAATAGACATTTGCTGAAAGAACAGTCAGAGCAACACAAAACTGCTAAAAAAAGAGAGAAAACACATTTTGCATTAAGATAAAAAAAATAAAACTTTGTAAATATGTTTTACCTGGAAAATATTTACAGTTCTGGGTAGAACTGTTTTCGCTTCACCTGGCTCAAAATATTGTTGAAAAAAAACTACAGTTGAATTAATTGTTAATTTTTATATTTTTATGTATTATAATAATACAACCTAAGTGGTTAAATAAAATCTCTGCAGAATGTGACCATTTTTTATCCAATTAATCATCAAAATAATCAATGGAATAATCAATTACTAAAATATTCATTATTCCATTACTTGGAATTGAAACCTTATAAAAAAATTTAAATAAATTTTCTTCAAACAATTTAAACTCATCTACACTGCTTGATTAGAGAAATTGTTTCTGAATTAATAATCGTTTTGGAATCAAAACGCATCGCTAGACACTGAGAGATCTGCATGTGAAGATGTGAATACTTTTGCCAGCACTGTAAATGACTGGTTTTACTTACTGTAATTTTTTTTGTTTGTTGTTTTGTTTTGTTTTTTCCAACCCCAAACTTCAGAAATCCCCGTCCTCCTCTCCCTAAAGCTTTGTCTCTGCGCTCCCGCCGACGCGCCGACAGCTGCAGCACCCGCATGTCACACACAGCCAAACCTGGGCAGCGGAGAGACCGTGCTACGTGATTCCTGTGGCTGCAACTTTGTCCTGAAACAATGATGTCATCATCCATCGCACACCTTCCCCTCCTCTTTGTGTCCCCTCATCGCTGCCTCAGCCAGTCTCTCCGCCACGACCAATAGGCTGCACATTTATTCGAAGCAGATAGAGTATTTGTGTGAAAAAGAGCAGGGAGGGAGGAACTCTGAGACATGAGCGCTGGCTCAGAGTATTAATTGAATAGGTGGAGGGACGATGAGGTCATTGATTTTCTATTTTTTTTGCTTTTTTTTTTTCTATCCGAAAAATGGATGTACCAAACACGGGGGAGGGTTTCATCAGAAGCACAGATGCACGTGGCTGGTGTACTCACAGACACGTTTGGACAGAAAACTTTTTTCTCTTTTCATTTTTTTTACTTTCCACGTCAGCTGTTGCTATGGTGACGTAAGTCGGCGATCCAGCCGGGCCCGGGGATTGGCTGGAGAGGAGCGAGGGGAGGGGAAGGCGGGTATAGGGGGAACCAGACACAAAGATAATTAGATGGATGCATAACGAGTCACACAAACAGCATTTTATTATTTAGGATGTGATTCAATGACAGAAAGCTGAAGTGTGAACTGTGGCATCACCCTGTCCCATATTGCAGGATGCGGTGAAAAGGATGATAATAAGGCAGAGAGACCCGCGGCTGAAAATAGCTTCACACATCTTCACACACACACACGCACACACACACACACACACACACACACACACACATAGCAGCCTGGAAAAGTGTTTGCTTCCCTACAGATATCCTCTGATTCTGGTTTTGTACAGGAGTAAATACAAAAAGCTGACCTTTGCGAAAGATCTTTGTGCAGGTAGAAATTGTTTTTAAGATATTGTTTTTGTTTCATTTCAATAACATTACCTACCAGACTTTAATTAAAGGTAAACTGATGGATGGATTAGTATTGTCCTTGTGGATTTTCAACTTATTTTGTGATGCATACAATTATGGTACACTGATTGCAGTTCTCTGGCCAGTCACCAATCTTTGATAAGCCAATTCCTTTTTTGGTCTATACCAACTTTTTTTTGTCTGAGAAGTTGCGTACAGTGGGGTGATTATTGTTAACGTGTGCATGTGCAGACGTCACCTGCTGGGCAGGTCTGTCAGTCAGCCCAATGACAGATCAACAGGGCCTCTGTGTGGGTAGATCAGATCAGTGGATAAGATCAATTTCACACGTATCAGCCGATTCACAATCTGCCAATACTAAGGAAATTGGAGCCAATTTACCATGTGAAGTGGATTTTTGTGTTTTTTAAATAGACAGTATTATGTGTTTTCCAGGAACATAGTGCAATGTTATACCATAAACAATTAACTTGTTGCCATCAGTTGATATAAAATGCTACTAAAAGGCGACTTTGAAAAAGTTTGACTTCCTAATTTAACAGCTTGATATTGGGTCTCTGTTCTTAAACTTTGCCTTCAGGAAGTCCTCAATTCTATAATTAGCTCAGCAGATGCACAGGTGTTTGCTAATTGCTGCAGGCTAGTCTGAAGGAGCAAAATGGAGAATTGTGGGGGAGAGATACACTGTGAGGCGGAAGCTTGGGAATTGCAGTTCAGAGGACACTTGCGCCTTGAAGGTGGAGCTAGGCCCAAACGGGCGATTTGAACAGCTGAATGGTTTCCATTGAGATTAAAGGATTTCTACAACATGCATGAAAGCATCATGCGAACGCTCCAGGTTTGTTTTTGATGAGGGAATAACATTATAACATAATATAAAGATCAAAAAGTTAATTTTACATAATACTGCTCCTTTAATTGGTTGCGGCTATTGAAATCTTCAGGCCATTGTCTCAGTACTGAGTCATGAATAGTCTCCTAATGATGCAAGCAAGGCTTGCAGTGGTTTAGATATTACTCTGAGTACTTTTGTAAATCTCCCAGATGAAGACTATTCCATGTTTTCTCCCTTTGTGAATGACGGCTCTCATTGAGGTTTGCTGGATGCCCCAAACCTCTCTTTGTAATTGTTTCCAGACTGGTAGACGTTGGTGACTTAATTGGAATTGTTTAGATCGGGGCAGGATGTGTGGATGTCTTTAAGAGTACTTCATGATTTAAATGAGTTCCTGAGTTATAAAAAAAGTAATCATTAAAAAACCGCATTTCGCATTTACCCGCAATATATCTAAACAAATTAAAGCTTCATTACTTTGTCATTAACACATTATCACACAGTGTGTGAGTTGCTGGAGCCCTGAACTGCCTCCAGCAACTGTGGTGGCAGAGCTTTTAGTGAGTCACTCGCCTTTGGTATTTGGGTCCACTTCCACAATCAGAGGTTTGTCTCTCAGGGTCCTCACTCCCAGATTAATCCTAATCCCTTTCAAAACTTTTGACTCGGGTTGTACTTAATCCTTGACGAAACTGAGACGCGTTCCCTGCAGAGCTGGGCGTGCTCTCCGCTGTCTTGGTGTTTCACTCAGGAAACCGCCTGCGCGTGTTGATTGCATGGTTTGGGATCGGCGCGGTGGTGTTTGTGTGCGTGTTGACAGGAAATGGTTAGCCGGCATGGTGAATGTTAAGCCATCCCACTGCCAGTGTAGTGTTTGTATGTCTGTGTGCATGTGCATGTGGTTGTGGTCTCGGCCCTTTGTGGCCATCTTTGTGTGGACAGGGTGATCAGAGTCTCCCGATGGCATCACGGGGACGAGCGACACAAGGAAATCAGGGCACTCTAAATTTGTCGCTGCAGCATAACCCACTTAATGAAAGAATACAAGCTCCCTTGCATGCAATATCCCTCTGACTGCTCGGTGTGTGTGTCTGCGTATTTTTCCTTCTTTAAACAAACAGGCACATGCACCCATGTTGACAAGTGTTAACTAGGTAATATGGAAATCAGAAGGCGAAGAGCAGATGTTCAAATGAGTCAATGTTTTCAATCATCAAGCCTTTGCATGGGTGTTTTCCTTTGCAGATTGTGTAGCCTCTGCTCAGAAGAGCTCGGTATGGATTATGTTGTTACAGTTTATGAAGGCAGTTGAGGGAATACCTCCAGCTAGCACATCCAAGACAGTGGAGGAAAGGATTTGCTTGCCCTTAGGCTGCTGTAGAGGTTGCAAGGTAGTTTAAACCCAGCTAAACCCCCTGCACACTAGACATCTGAGAAAAGACTTCTTAAGTTTTTTAGGTAGATAAATAGCTACTCTAGGCAGATTTATCATAAAAAAGAAAGATACACAAAGCTAACATATTTCTTAGGCTTAGGAGATCTATGCCGTACTTGGTAATTACATTGCGGTAATATCAAATCAGCATTGCCGTTATAAACAGCAGTTTGCTGTGGGCAATATCTTTTATGTCCTAGAAAGCAAATTTTACCTATAAAATAGAAAGTCTATATGACTTGTGTGCAACAACAGGGTAAGCCAAGTTTACTGGGACAAAAACTGTAGATCTAAAAACATCAGAAACCCACAAAAAGCAGAAGCTGAGGTTCACAATTATAGTCTCAGTTCATTTCAATGTCAAACGTAACAAAAATGTTTCCTAAGCAGATGATGCTTGATGAAGCAGAATGAAGTTTCCAGCATTCCGAAAACTTCTAACGTGATCAACTGATCACTTGTTTGCTCGACATGGTTTTGAGATTAATCTTGACAAAAAATCTTAGTACTTAAATGTTGACTAAACCGCGCATCTGTTTTTTTTTAAACTGTTTATAAGAACTGAGAAGCTGGCAGTTCATTTTGCCATTTAGAAATATTGAATTACTTTAATTTGTAACTAATCCTTTTTACTGTGCTGCTACAGTATACGACAGTTATTTATTTGACTTTAAGGCCAATTTCTGTTTTTAGAGTGTCATGAAGCAGGTCGCGTAGTTAGCAGCTATCGTTTAAGGCTACTATTTAGTCAAGCATACTGTGTGTATTCTGTGAATCATGTTAATTTCTTGAACACATAGTTGAATGTAGCAATTGAGTAAATTTCTCATGACGAACTCCTTTGTTTGCTACAAACCGAATGGGTACCATCATGTTTGATGAGCCAGTTGGTCGCCTGACCCTGTTTCTTATGAACCAGCTAGCTCTAGCTGCTGTGCGTCCTTGTGATTGTTTCTACCAACTCTCAGCTTTATAATTTTTTGCACTCTGATATTAATTGAAATTAGACCGCTAATTTTTTTTAAAACTCATTTATAATTTCATCAATTATTTGTAACTCTAATTCTGATTAATGACTGAGGTATTCGTATTACTTTCTTCACAGTCATAGATGTACATAAAGTGTGTGTCCTTAGTTTTCTATAGTTTCAGTGTGTGTAATAGTCTGGCTCGGAATAAAGTCAAAAGTTCTAAAAGCTCTCCAAATTATGCAACACTTTCAACTAACTGTTTTTTTAAATGTTTTATTTGGGGGGGTTGGAAAAAATACTGGTATAATCACTGTACAGAGTAGGTGTTAACCAGGACCTTTTGTAAAACCTAGAACCTGTCCCTAAAGGCAAAAACTAAGGTTTCTAAGTTTTTCCAAAATATGCTGTGAAATCTTGTGAACTCCTTACTGTGTATCATCTCATTGTGTGAGCTGGATCGTCAGTACACTTCTGCTGGAAAAAGTTTTTTTATTTTTTTATTTTTAAGAAATCATTTTTTCTGAATCTTGCTAATTATTTTTCTCAAAATGAACTTTTTCTAAAGATCCCTTGGAAAGGGAAAAGTTCTATTAGCAGGAAATGTACAGATTGGTTTCTTTTGTACTTTTGAAACCAACGGTTCTGCATTTGTCTTTCATGCGTGACTTAAAGTTTCTGCATAATGGAGAGCACTGTGCTTTGTCAGCATATTTAAATATTTCTTGGAAAGACTTTCCCCCCTGGGGAGCCTAGTCTGTATTTTGGAGTCTAAGTAGAACTGTCCACCTTTATGTTGAAATTTGAAGAAAAAACTTCCAACAAGTGGAAAAAAATCCTTAAACGTTTTGTCTCATCTTAGACCAGCAGCACTGAACCATGTAGGTTCACCCAAAGATAAAAACAATTATTAAAAATATATAATAAAAAAATTAAGAATAATGTTTTTAATACAAGATTACCTCATGTACTCTATTTTTAACCCCTGATACTGCAACAGTACATCCAACGGTTGCTTAAAGCTTGATAAACCATCCAGAGTAACTTTATGCTCGAAGTTAGCATGACCAATTTATTCAAGGGGAGTTACTAACTTGAAATATCTCTTGCTTTATAGTATGGTCTTGTGTAATTTAGTTATAGCAAACATCTGATAGTTTGAATATTTGACAAAAATTATTTCCTACTCCTAATTATCTTCAGTCAGAGCTTTTTCCAATGATGCTATTAAAACCTTTGCGAAATTAAGTAAGTTGTTTTTTTTTATTTTCATTTTCATCAACCTTTGCTAATGCAACATCAAAATAAGTTTAAAAAATGCTCACGCCAATAATTTAAACTAATTATTTGCACAAAGTATACTACCCCTTACCAGGGGCACCTGATAGGTGGGAAAAGTTAGGGCAATTCTAAAGGCTCCTGACTGATGGGGCCCTCCAGAATTTATTTATGTTTTGTTAATAGAAATAAAAAAAAAAATTGGGACCCTGTTAATTACAAAACTAATCATACTGTGTTTTCTAAGATTGTTTTTAGCAGTAAACATTTAATGTTACCACTCCCACTTCAAAAAACACATATTTGCCCTGAACTCCTTCCCCTGGATCTACATGAAATGGTTCGTTCCTTCGGTGACGGTGTTCAGCAGCAGTCAGTGGAAGACGAAAATGACTGTGGTGCTTATTATGCTGCTTGGAAAAGTTATAAAATCAGGTTTTCAAAGAATAAAAAATAAAAATAGAGAGCGGGAGAGAGGAAAAGGTAACCCAGTTTTTCTCTGAGAGGTGGGTAGACTGTGCGATTATCAACCATTCAGCATCGTTAGTTTAGCTACAGAATACTGCTTGCCTCCATTTCTCTAGCATTTAATGAATTAAGGAAAGAAATCACCAAAATATACATATGTTGAACTTGTTCCTGTACCTTTTGTCACTTAACAACAGATGAGTCAGTCAGCAGCAGCTCTAACCCACATCCCTCCTGACCCATCCTCTCCTAAGTGAAATTAAAGCTGCAGTATTTAACTTTGATTTTAAAAAAAGTCATATTTGTTAAAACTGTCATTATGTTGTGACAGTATAGCATGAGAGATAAGTTGTGAAAAATCTATTTCCTCTGCCTTCTGCCACTATTATCTAGAAACAATTAATCAGAGACAGGAGACTTTTAGTGCTGTCAATCACAATCTCATGTGGCTGCTCGTCCCTATCCTGTAACTAGCGCAGCCTATTGTGGATGTTCAGCCTAGTAAGCATAGCTACCAATGAGAGCACACAAACAATTTTTCTGTAATGATAAGTTGTTTCTCCTCCATTAGAATATTTAGCAGTGAGTGAATGATGTTGATTGACGGCGCTAAAACCATCCTTCTGGTTCTGATTGGTTCTTTTGGCCAGCGTATTGCATTACTTTAGCCAGTAATAGTAGCTCAGGGAGGAGGTGGAGGAGATTGATTGTTTTCACAGATTATCTGTCTAGTAACAAGCTATCACAACATGGTGACAGTTTTAACAAATATGCAGAAAACATATTTTTTATTAAAGTTCTATACTGCAGCTTGAATAAAATGTAACAACATAGCATTTCTTGAGAAGTCTGGATTGCTTTATGTATGTTTTGTACGTTGCTTTTGACTGTTGCTTGTGGGGAGAGACATTCCAGTAATCTAAAACTAATAGAAACAATTTCAGCAACCTACTTTCATACTGTATGCGGACTATTGGATGTAAAATTCATGAGCAGTTGCACTTGTATCAGTATTGGACCAAAGAAAGCAAGGCAGTTGCAAGCCTTAAAATTGTGATGATTTTCATAGTCAGAAAGACTCAAAAAATTGTAGCAGCAGCTGCGCACGGAGGGCCCAAACTAATTTTTTTGTCAGGGGGCCCATGATTCCTGGCACCTTTTCCCTTTATGGCTAAATATGAATTTTTGCTACTTACATTCATGCTAGAAAAAGTGTTTTACAATTCCTCACCTCTGGTTTGCTACACAACTATCAAACCATACAGTCAAAAAAAAAACTAAAAGTAAAACCTACCCAGAGACAAGATTGGAAAAGTAGCTTGAACAGCAAAAGTAGGAATCTCAACAATATATTTAAAATATGTATATCTAAATATATTGCACCTAAGTGTCAAGTTTGGGGACTTTAAACTGATGTGTAACAAGAGATAAAATGTTTTCAGTTGAAGTTTCTTTTTAAATCGCAGTCTGATCGTCATATGCTTTTGTTTTTGAATTCATTAGTTAATCCAGTTAAATTGGGCATTCCTCAGGGAACAAACACAGGCTTGTTTGTTTTTTTGGAGTGGGTGAGGGGTTGGGGGCGAGCACTGAGTTATTCTAGGTATGCACGCTGCCAGGCTCCATCTGCATCTGATTCCTTTTTCACCGCATATCCTCGCACATCCCCTTTATCTTCAGAATATTAATGCACTGCACTGTCAGAAGCCATTGTAAGGATTGCTCCTGAAATCTTTTTGCATGACTGCTTTCTTTTGTTTCATCAGGCTTAGTCTACCTTTACAAATTGTGTTAAATATGACATGATGTGGAGGGGGTTGGGGGCTTTGAACGAGTAAAAAAAGAAGTGAGTAAAAGTAGAAGGTAAGGACATGGGGAGGTATATAGTACACTGGCATATGGCAGTTGTTAAAAAAAGACCGCAATGGGAACCTTCGGCGAAGTGCTTTAGGGCTCTGAGGGAGACTTGTGAGGGTATGAGAGACATAGAGTGAGAGGGAACCAGAAGTGACAAAAAAGTAAAGAGGACAAGTGACAAATGTAAATGGTAAGAAGTGGAGAAAAAAAAGGAGAGAAGGGAAAAAGTGAGAAGAGAGATGGGTGAATGAGGGAGGGAGGAGAAAGTGCTAGAGGGGTGATATTTAATGTGATAAATGAGTTGTGACAGTCCGTCTCTAACCCCCTTCCAACCAGCAAGAAGGAGGACCACAGAAATAGAAAGCATTATGGGTAAAAGGGCATATACGCCATTATATATGTATATAGAAAGAAAAACGATACTGTAGGAATGGAGAGTTTGGAGGGAAATCAGTGCCAGCAGAAGGACATTCATAGGCAGCATTATAGATGGAGAAAGGGAAGGAGGCGAGTGGGGATGCATGCTCATAGCCTGTAGAAGCAGCGAGTGAAGCAAAGCAATTTGGGTAAAGGACACACAACATCATGGAGAGGGAAGAGAAGGAGAAATGCAGAGGAAAGAGGAGAAAGGAGGCAATGCAGCAGTGGGTTAATCTACTCTCCGATTTTCTTAAAAATAACAAGCGGCAGAGGGGGTGAAATGAACGGCAAAGTGGAAGGAAGGAAAATGTACAGAAACCCCCCGCCCCCTAATCCTTAATGTTTTACACATGCCCTGCCTTTAAGGGACAGCTAATTACGCCTTGTCATCACACAGCATGGAACAGTAGCGGGGGACATAGGAGGGTGGGCTTTTTCTTGTTTTGTGCTCGTATTAGGTGGTCGTTGGGAGCAATGGCGGCACCGGGCCATCTGCTGTGGTTTGCGGGCTGTAGACTGGAAGGCAGAGGGTCCAGAAGACAATGACAGGCACTGTAGTTCGTGTTGGTAGAGTGAAAGCCAGAGAGATGACTCATCGAGAGGAATGAAGAGGGGAGAGCCAAGAGGGAGGGCCAGTGAGTTTTGACTAGAGGCGGGGGGCATAAAAGTCGGGAGCCACCCCGATGGCGGAAGATCATTGTTTGATCTCCTCTCAGTGAACTTGAAAAGCCTTGAACCCAACTTTATACTACTTCTTCTTCAACTCTTCTCTGATCTTGTTTCCCTTCATACCTTTGTCTTTTGACTTGGTTTGTTACCATGGTGCTCGGTTTGTAGCCGCAAGCCACAGAGTGATCAAATGTGGTAATGATGTCAATTCATTGCTATGGGGGGAATGTAGATTTGAATGAAACAATCGTCCGATAGCAGACACATCCAATAATAACATTGGGGTGGCTTCTGTAAGTCTCTAACTTTTCTTTCTTTCTACATATTCCTCCTAACCAGCAGTGAGGACGGCGAGATTCTCTCAGGAGCCGGCAGACCAGTCGGTGGTGCGGGGCCAGAGGGTGATCCTGTCCTGTGTTGTCTTCAACTACTCTGGCATTGTTCAGTGGACCAAAGATGGTCTGGCTCTGGGCATCGGAGAGGACCTTCGGGGTGAGACATCACACTTGGTCCTTAGGTCTTGCCTTCATAACACAAAGACAATTTCTACTTTCAAACTACTTCTGATTTCTTTTAACTGAATTTGCTGAGGATGCATTGAGTCAGGAACTCTCTTTTAAACTCACATCATACACAAAGAAGACTAAACATTTTTCTTCTGCCAAGATTTTGCTGAAAATGAAGGTTACTAAACTTGCCACCTTGTTGTAAAGTTCATGGCAACATCTAGGGGACATTGGACAGTCATCTATCAGTGGGACTTTTAGCTCTATGACAAAGAGCTCTAAAAGTCTTTGGGAGAGAGGGGTTTCAATGGGTCCCAAGTTTTTCAAAGACAAGAAAAACTTAACTAAATACAAAGATCTCCCAGTATCTTGGCAGACATTTTTTAAATGGTCACTTGAGCACAAGATTGACTAACCATACTTGTTAGAGAAAATATTGTTTTGAATTATACATATGACCTACTGGTCTTAATGAATGCACACTGAAAGTAGGAAACACATAGATTGAATTGATTTCTGATACTGCTTTAGCTACTGCTGGACAAGATTAACTGGAGTTTAGGAATTTGCTTCTATTAGGGGATTTTATGCGGATGCTGTGGGTCATTGTTTTCATAGGAAAACAATGCTCATAGCCTGTAGAAGCAGCGAGTGAAGCAAAGCTGCTTCACTTAATAATAATATTGTGAAATAATATTATTAAAGTGCTGTGGGTTTGTTGGGAAGAAATATATTCTACAGACAATAACAGTAAGGATCTTGTCACTTATTTATGTTTTTAGTATGACTTTATTTTATTTTTTCTTTATTTATTTCTTCAATATTATTTTTCATTTCAGTGTTAATATCACAAGGCTGTTCAGTGAGTCCATGACACTTTCAATCTGACTCATTAGGATTTGACTAAGAACCAGCTTTGTTCTGTGTAATTTCTGTCCTATTAAGCTATAAATCAATAGACAGGTCTATATGAAGATATAATCCACATTTCTGTCCCATATTTGTATGGCATTAAAAGATATTATTGGAACTTTAGTTTTTCTAATAATATCTCTGGTTATCACAATAAAAGCCATGAAATTTTATCAATGACACTTTGAAGTCCCATTCTCCTGAAAGCAGCACAGAGCTGCACCAGCAGAAACTCACAGAAACATTGGTTATGATTGACATAGTTGCAGTTCTATCCATGTTTTAATGTTTCAGAGCAGAATCTTTTTGCAAATAGTTAAAAGTTTAAACTGGTATTGTTTTACATCTTTTATCTGGTAATTCTGTGCAACATTTAACACCTGGAAAATGGCACAGAACAAGAATATTTTCCACTCTGATTGGCTGCTGATTTTAACTTGAATGTCCATTCATTGGATTTTTCTTAGAGGCCTGTAAAGATAATTTCTATTTGCATAGCTATATTTATTCTCTGGGAAATTATTTTTCACGATAACTCCACAAACAACCATAAAAATCTAAATATCTACAATAGTGATATTAATATTAATAATAAAATAATATTAAGTGAAAAGTGGCCTACAAATTCTTTGATAAGGGGCGATGAGAGATCTGAATAATGGATAGGGGGACGGTGGCCCAAACAAGGTTGAGAAACACTGACCTAAATATTCTAATATTCCACAATCACAAGTCTTGGATGACACCAGAAGTTGTTGTAATGAACTGGTAAATCAATCTCCTCTGCCTAGCCTGCTGCTTCAGAGTCGAACGGTGAGATTGTTTTTCAAGACTGATTTGAACAAGTATTGTTTTGTCCAAACTTGTCATGTGAAAGGCCACAGTACTTCAACAGTGGGATGAGACCCCAGCCGTGGGATTGGAGAGCTAGACAACATCAACATCAATTTTCTCCCATTGAGTTCCAGAGACTTGGTTCTCTTTTGGAGAGCAAGATGGTTTGAGGGGAACCAAAAGGTTGCCTACGTCCAAAGAGAATTGGTCAGTACAAAAGCCAAATTACAAAGGCAGATAGGATTCAAGAAGATGAGACAGCTACCGACAGCAGAAAAGTTTTCCAACTCAGAGTCTCTCAACCCTGCTGTTATCGCTTCCCAGGTGCAGAGTGACATAAAACACAAGCAGAAAATGCTGCTGCAGCAGGACTTTGAGCAACTGAAGGCAGCTCACATTGCCAGCAAGGAAGCATTTATGTCACAAATCTGGACAGAGAAAGAAAAAAATGATGCCCTTCAACAAGAGCTGGCCCAAGTGAAGACTCACTATGAGGAGCTTCAATCAAAATATGAAGCTGCAGGTGTGGGGAACCTGCAGGTTGACATGCAGCTATTTTATGAGGAGAAAATCAGGTACGAGTAAAATCTCAATAAAAACCTGAGAACCAAGAAGGACAATCTCCAAGAATAAATGTCCAAGGAGATCACCTGTCTGCACAAAACGGAGAAACATCTGCAGAGTGAGCTGGAGCAGATTAAGGTTTCATACCAAGAACTAAACTGGAGGTATGAGGCAGATGTTTCTTCATTGAGACAGAAAGCAGAATGCTATCAGTATGAGTTGAATTGTGAAAAAGGAGTTAATTTGGAAAGAACAAAGTATGACCATCATCTCAACACACTCAGATCAGAAAGGAACAATCTGCATCAGACAGTAACACAAGAGTTCACCTTCCTGCAGCTGCAATCCGCAGAGAAAATACAACATCTCCAAAGTGAACTGGAGCAGACTAAAGTTTCTTATCAGGAACTTAAAACTAGATATGAAGGAGATGTTTCTGCTCTCCAAAAAAAAAATAACTCACTGCCTTCCAGCAAATGCACTCTGTCGTGAAAGTTAATTACAATACAAAGATGGAAAATCTGAAGATGGGGCTCTAAGAGAGAGAAGAACTAGGAGTTCCAAGAAGGAAAGTGGCCAGGCGTCAAGAAAGAAATGGAAAAACGACACAACCCCTGAAAATAACATCTCTGACCCTGCGTCCATGGATATGTCAGAGGATATTGAGGTACATGATGCATCTCCTGAGGAGGTGAAGAGAAGAACCAGACAAACTTGAACCAGTGTAGACAGGCTGCTGTGGAAAACAATACGACTCACTTTGAAACTCAAGAAACACCAAAAAAGGAAGAGAAGGAAGAAAAGCTCCAAAACAAGCAACTAGCAAACAGTTTCCAGCTCAGAACCATTTGAAATTACATTTCAAATTTTAGACCCAAAAAAATGTCTGTGGGTTTTCTCTGGGTACTCCGGTTTCCCCAGATTTCTAAAACTATGTTTTTAATCCTCATAAAAAAAAGTCCTATTAATTTCTAGAAAATTTAATTTGCAAACGTTTCAGATTGTAGAAACAGATAGTCATTTGCAGTGAGAAAAGTAAGAAGCATGTTTTAGAGGACCATTTCAAAGACCTCGACATACACCTCATATTTTGGACTTAAAAAGCAAAAGATCAGCAAGGTGATGCAGTGGTCAGTGCTGCATATTCACAGAAAAGAGGTTTTCGTTCTTAACTGGGGGCCACTTTTCTTGGGATGTTCTCCCCATATTGGTAGGGATTTTCTCTGGGTACTCCGGTTCCCCTCAAATTTCCAAAATCATGTAAATTAGGGTGATTGACCAATGCAAATTGTCCTCAAGAAAGGTAGTATTAATTTCTAGGACATTTAATTGGTAAACGATTCAGACTGGAGAAACAAAAAAAGTCATTTTCAGGGAAAGAAGCAAGAAGCTTGTTTTAGAGGACCAGAAAGCACTTCTTTCTGTGGATGTTTCTGTTTTTTTTTTTGTTTTTGTTTTGTTTTTTTTTTTTTTTCATGGGTTTAATTTTCTGTCAGATGTCAGGTTTTACTTGTCTTCAGTTTATCTGTTGTATTTGTCAGTTTGCCAGTTATGGTAACCAGTCTGTCAGTTTGTTAGTTGTTTCCATGACGACATGATGTGGCCAGTTTTATTTTCTGTGAACTACTTACTTAATTAAGTAGTTAATTAAGTAATTAACTACTTAATTAATTACTTAACTAATTAAGTAATTAATTACTTAGTAATTAAGTCACTTAATTACTTAATTAAATTACTTACTAGGTATACAATTATTAAATTACTTTTAAGTAATTTAATAATTAATTTTAACTATTGTCTTTATTTATTTTTCTAATTTATTTCATTTATAAAAGAAAGACCATCCATCCATTGTCTTCCGCTTATCCGGGCTTGGGTCGCGGGGGTAGCAGCTTAATAAGGGAGGGCCAGACTTCCCTCTCCCCAGCCACTTGTTCCAGCTCCTCCGGGGAAATCCCAAGGTGTTCCCAGGCCAGCCGAGAGACGTAGTCCCTCCAGCGTGTCCTGGGTCTTCCCCGGGGCCTCCTCCCGGTGGAACGTGCCCAAAACACATCACCAGGGAGGCGTCGAAGGCATCCTGACCAGATATCCGGGCCACCTCAGCTGGCTCCTCTCAATGCAGAGGAGCAGCGGTCCTACTTTGAGTCCCTCCCGAATGACCAAGCTTCTTACCCTATTTCTAAGGGAGAGCCCAGCCACCCTACGGAGAATACCCATTTCGGCCACTTGTATCCGCGAGCTTGTACTTTCAGTCATGACCCAAAGCTGATGACCATAGATGAGGGTGGGATTGTAGATCAATCGGTAAATTGAGAGCTTCACTTTCTGGCTCAGCTCTCTCTTCACCACGACGGACCAGTACAGTGCCAGCTTCATGACAGACACTGCTCCAATCCGCCTGTCGACCTCCCGCAATGTGGACCAGACTCTGACACTGGTTGTACAGGGACCTGACAGCCAGTATCAAAGGGCCCGGTACCCCATACTCCCGGAGAACCCCCCACAACACTCCCCGAGGGACACGGTCGAGCGCCTTCTCCAAGTCCACAAAGCATGTGTAAACCGGTTGGGCGAATTCCCATGCACCCTCCAGGACCCTGCTGAGGGTGTAGAGCTGGTTCACTGTTCCACGACCAGGAAGAAAACCACACTGCTCTTCCTGAATCTGAGGTTCGACTATCCGAAGGACCCTCCTCTCCAAGAGCCCTGAATAGACCTTGCCAGGGAGACTTAAGAGTGTGGTCCCCCTTTTTGAACAGGGGGACCACCTGTTTGCCAATCCAAGGGAACTGCCCCCGATGTTCATGCGATATTGTAGAGTTGCATCGGCCAACACAACCCTACAACATCCAGAGCCTAAGGAACTCCGGCCAAATCTCATCCACCCTCGGGTTCCTGCCACCGAGGAGCTTTTTAACTACCTCTGCGACCTCGTCCCCCCAGAGATTGGAGGGCCCGATCCAGAGCCCCCAGGCTCAGCTTCCTCAATGGAAGGCATGTTGGTGGGATTGAGGAGGTCTTTGAAGTATTCCGCCCACTTTCCCGCAAGGTCCCGAGTCAAGGTCAGCAGCACACCATCCCCACTATAAACAGTGTTGGTACTGCACTGCTTCCCCCTCCTGAGACGCCGGATAATGGACCAGAATCACCTCGAACTCTTTCTCCATGGCCTCTCCAAACTCCTCTCACACCTGAGTTTTTGCCTCAGCACCTCAACACCCGATCTGCATGCAGCTTCGCCCGCTGGTACCCAACAGTTGCTTCCGGAGTCCCACAGGCCAAAAAGGCCTGATACGATTTCTTCTTCAGCCTGACATCATCCCTCACCGACGGTGTCCACCAACGGGTTCAAGGGATGCTGCCGCGACAGGCACCGGCAACCTTGCGGCCGCAGCTCCAGTGAGCCACTTCGACAATAGAGGAACGGAACATGGTCCACTCAGACTCAATGTCCCCCACCTCCTCTGGAACATGTTCAAAGTTCTGCCGGAGATGAGAGTTAAAGCTCCGCCTCACAGGGGATTCTGCCAGACGTTCCCAACAAACCCTCATAACACGTTTGGGCCTGCCAGGTCTGACCGGCATCCTTCCCCACCACCAGAGCCAACTCATCACCAGGTAGTGGTCAGTGGACAGCACCACACCTCTCTTCACCCTAGTGTCCAACACATACGGCCGCAGATCCAATGAAACTATGAGTTGATCATCGAACTGTGGCCTAGGGTGTCCTGGTGCCAAGTGCACATATGGACACCCTTATGCCTGAACATGGTGTTTGTTATGGACAATCCGTGACAAGCACAGAAGTCCAACAACTGAACACCACTCGCAGTCAGATTGGGGTTGCCGTTCCTCCCTACCACGCCCCTCCAGGACTCACTGTCATTGCCAACGTGAGCGTTGAAGTCCCCCAGCAGAACAAGGGAGTCCTCAGGAGGGCCACTCTCTAGGACCCCCTCTAAGGACTCCAAGAAGGATGGCTAATCTGAACTGTTGTTCGACCAGTAAGCATAAACAACAGTCAGAACCCGTCCCCCCACCCGAAGGCGGAGGGAGGCTGCCCTTTTGTTCACCGGGGTAACTAGTCCCACGTTAAGTCTGTAATTATTAGTGGGAAATAAATCAATGATAAAGCCCAAGAGAGCAAATGAAGGACAAAAATGTTGGATTGGATGTAAGTGTGATCCTGCGGGACACAGATTTATTCCCTCGAGCCCGGAGCCTTTGGGAGCCCTAAGCCATTAGCACTGAGTTATCAGTAAGTATCATTATGACAAAAAAATGCAATGTTTACCACCGGTTACCTTTGTGGTGCTGACTAACGTGGTAGTTTCCGTCCATCAGTTTCATTCAGCTGGACGTGAGGTGGGCTGCAGTCCATGTTCCATTTCTTGCGTTAGACTTGTTTTTCATTTTGGAAATGTAATAAATTGTATTCCACCCGCTGCATGTTCTGGGTGACGGCTGTCAGGATGGCATATTACCCACTGACAACTGGGGCCGTGATTATCTATCATTTTCCTCAAAACCTCTCTGACTGCAGCGTGTTTTCTATGATAGATACTGTCAATATTGTCAGAGTACTGTACTTGGACCACTGATTGGTCAGTTGCTGACAAGTGCCCTGGAATGTTGGCATGGGGGCAGAGCCAACGTTATGTCAATTCCAAAAAAGAAAGCGCAAGCCTTTTCTACAACTGATGAATTGTTTTGTGAAAAAAATAAATCCTACTAGGTATACATTTTCCAAGCCACTCTTTTTTTATCTGACTAGCATTCCCCAGCACTTAAATATTCATTCTGCTTTTCCAGTGAAGGAATGTCACCCAGAAGAATTTTTCAAGTACTTAAAGTCAGATTTCAGGGATGAACTAGCTTCATTTTGTGAAATGGTTCCTTGCCAAAACTAAAGAAATGGAAGAGATTATGAACTAACTTTAATTAACTGATGTTACCCTAAGTTCTTTTTTATGAGAGATCTCCTCAGTTCTATTTTCAAATATGAAACTTAAATCTAATTTTGTACAAATACAAGATCACCAATGTTGAAAATTATAATACCTTTAGTTGCAAAGTGCAATTTTCAACTTTGGTTAGCTCATTAAGTGGAACAGCTAAAATCTTTTCACTTTGGGCTTTTTTACAATCCAAGTCTTCAAGGTTGCCTGTCAGTGTGTCCTAGAATCACAGTGCCTAGACATGTTCAAACCACAAACATCTGGGTCTTATGAGGGATTTATTTACAGATGAAAATCTAATACTCTCCTTTACTCTGGTACTCCAGAGAAAAATGCAGTGGGAACATATGCTGTCAGAAGTTATTTTACTAATAAATGATTGTAAATCCAGCTGTCCTGTGAAGTCTCAGAGGTTTTCATCTTTGAAAAATGGAAAGAATATGACACAGCTGCAAACTGACCAAAGCATCCAGTAGATTCTTGATCAAAGAAACAGACAAGATGGCCACAGTAACTCTGTCAAAGCTGCAGAGGAGCACAGCTCAGGTGAAATAATCTGTTAATAGAACAATTATTCGGCATATGCTCCATAATTTGGTCTTTAAGGAGAAGCAGCTAGAAAAAGCCAATATTGAAAGGATAGCATAAATTCTCCTGATTGTTGTTTGCTATAAATCACATGGGGCACACAGGAAATGTGGAAGAAAATGACCAGGAGGCAATTCAGATTGAATCATTTGAGTCTCTTGCTGCAACTAAAGGTCCTCACATACTTAGGTATACTTCACTCCTCAGAGGTCTGCATGACTTTTAGGTGAACTCAAAGCAGACACCCGCCATACACATCCGTGCTTTGGTAAATTCTTATTACTTCATACGCGCTATAGCACAGAAAACTGTTTGCCGCCAGGCTGTCTGACCTCCACCAATAGGCAAGGAGGGGTGAAATGTCTTGCCCAAGAACACAATGACTGAGACTAACAAAGCGGGAGTTCGAATGACGAATCCACTCGTTACGGGACAAACTTCTATCTTCTTAGCCACTGTGCAGGGTTCAGCCCAAACGGTCTAGGAAGTTTTGTCTTCGACACAAGCAGCAATATTTTCCATCCCCTAATCAATGGATGATGCTAGCTGAACCCTGACAAAACCATTGTTTTATTTACTTGCAACTGAAGAGGGCCCATAATGATGAATGGTACAATTGAAACAGAAAATGGTGTGCCTCGCCGTATCGGTACAATGTTTCGCTCAATAGAAACAGGGTATAACTGACAATCTGGCAAAAGGTTCTCCATCCAAGCTGACTGTGGTACAATTATTTTGCAAAGAAGAATGTCTAAAACTTTCAGTTCTGTTCAAAGCTAGAACAGTAGAGACACATCCCAAAGGACCTTGAAGACGGTTATAGTAGTGACTCAAAGATGTGCTACACCTTTTATACACTAAAGAAAGCAAATAGTATCTATTCCATTTCAAAACAATGAAGCCAGTGGAGCATAAAGGATCTGAGTTGTTTTGTGATAGATCGGTTATTGTAGCATCTTCTACATTATGTTACTGGTGTTAAGCATGTGAAGCACTGGAAACACTGCCAGATATGAGAGAGGCCACATTAACGTTAGGTTACGATGGTGTGACACTTTTTTTCTCTCCCACACCAGATGATGCCCCCTGTCACATCCTATTGTTCTAAATGTGCACCTCCTTAGCTGGATGCTAAATTTACCCAGCCTCAGTGCTAACGTTTGATGGGAATTTTCTCCGCTCCCTCCGGCGCCGTTCTCAGTCCGTCAGCTTGGCTGAGCAGCATCACGCTGTCATCGCCCCTGTCAAAGCAGGTTGCCTCTGCTGCTGCTGCCCACTGAGGGGGAGCTGGCTAATAATCGGCTAATGCCCTGTATGTGCTCAAGGCGGCGTACGTCGACCAACTCATAAAACACCGCAGCGGTTTCTCTCCTTGGTGATTTTCCACTTTGATTTCTGTAGGACTTGGACCAAACTCCAGCAGCATGATTCATCTGAGTTACAACACTGCTTCCAACTGAAAGAGGAGGGGGGAGAAGAGGGTTGCGCAGTTACAGATCAAAACATGTGGCCAGATGTGTAACTGATTATCCCACTGTTAGTGATACGCGGTTGCTGAGTATTTGTTAGTGTTGTCTCCATGTCCGCTGCAGGTTTTCCTTCTCCACATCACCTCAGCGCAGTGGAACACTGCAGGGCAACTATTTGGGACTTTCTCCTCTAACTGTCAGGCTATTCCTGTGTGACCTCCTCCTCTCAGATCCCCTGTTCCTCTCTGTCCCCGCTGCTCTCCTTCACTCATCTGCCTTTGTTGCACTGAGCCCTCTCTGATTCTTCTTTTAACTTGTCCATCCTGTCACTCATCAGCCTTGCTCCTAATTCCTGCCCTCCTCCTGCTTCTCCCTCCTTTTCTTTTCCATCACCTTGTCTCGTCATTAGTGTAACGGCTGAAGGCTTCAAGGCAGAGCTTTACAGAAACGTGAACAAATACATGCCCTCTGTCCCTTCCAAACGCTCCTACACCTGTGACACCCTGCATGCAAATGCGTGCAGGAGAAAGGTGGCCAGAGTCGAGGAGAAGGGAGGTCAGGCAGGCAAAACTGCAACAGCAGGCTTTGTGCTGCGATGCAAACAAACATATCCTGCACCATGGAATGAAGTCGATTTAGATCCTCTAAAACACTCCTGTCATCATGCATTCACCCCCCCACCCGGTCTACTCATGTGATGCCAGAGGAGTGCAGGGATGCCACCTAATGGCGAGAATGCACACCGGCTGCACGGCTGGTACTGGGTTGGGGGAAGGGAAGCTCTGGGTAGGTTTCTGTCTGAGTGAAACTCTGGTGGCCTTTAGGCTGAGGATGCAAAAGACTGATTTTTATCAAATTTATTAATTTTTTTATTTATTTAACCTTTATTTAATCAAGGTAGGTTCCTTGAGAGCAAATTCTCATTTTTAACAACAACTTAAGAAAACACTGAAACATTGTTTGATAGAAAATTGTACAGCAGAATAAAAATAAAGGTTAGTGCTGTCAAACAATTATCAAATTTAATCAGATTATCAATATGCCTAACTATGTAAGTTTGAAATATAAATATCGCCCACATCAGAAGGAAAATGTTTTATTGCCTCAAACCAAGCATGTATGAAGATTCATAGTCTTCGAAGTTTTTATTTTCACGTTGTTTTAAAACGTTAATTTAGAAATGTCCCACTCTATTCATTTCCTATGGAACTTGTGCGATGAGGCGACATTCATCCACCCAACCGACTAGCGTAAGTCATGCATGGGAAATTTTGAGCTCAGAGATGTGAATGGAAACATAGGCCAGCGACGCAGTAGACGAAGGTTTAAAAAGGTGGCAGCAGTAACAAAATGTATTGCCAAGTGATTGACATCTAAGTTGTGGAGTTTCAGATACAGATTTGTAGATGATATCATAGTAAAGGATAAGGATGATTTGGTCATTTTGACCAAACTCTGCTTTGCAGAACGAGTGACAAGTTTGATGTTGATGTTGATGTTGGGAAGTAATTTATTTATACAACTGTCAACATGGAGGGTGCTTATACAGAAGTATTTTTTATGATATGATGAGTTGAAGTAGTAAACCATCCATCTTGCAGGTATAGGAAGCCCCTCCCTTCTGTGCCTCCCCTCTTCCAGTTCTAGATCTGGAAGAGGGGATCTCATGTGGTCACATGTATTTTGTCATGCCATGACGCTCTGGAGATGCACCAATACACTTTTTCTTTCTGATACGAATATCTGAGGTTTGCTAATGTCCGAATCAGAAAAATAGCTGAATGTAATTTAAGTGTTTTATATATATAAAAATATATATAAACAGAGACAACAATGTACTGAATTACAAATTTTTTTGATAACAGTGCACCAGTATAACACACTCTGATACACCAACAGCTTCACAAGCTTCACCAGACATGTAAAAAGAACAACTTAAATTTGTTCTTTTCTTGGCTGTTATACTTGGCTGCAATGAGTATAATAACCGATGGAAAATAAATAACGAAGATGTTGATGTCTTTTTTCAATAATGGGACTAATATAGATTGGATCAGTGCGTCTCCACTCATGACCATTGGAGCCTTAGGGATAGAACCCATTGGTGGTGTGGTTTTATATAATCACTTCATTAAGAAGGCAAAGTAGACTGGATATAAACTGGATATAACATTAACCTCGGTATTTTCTTCCGACAAGTTGTCTCTCGTTAAAGTCTTGGTGCCTGTGTGTTTGTGTGTGCTACAGCTTGGCCCCGGTATCGCGTGCTGCGGGTCCAGGAGCTGGGTCAGTACAACCTGGAGATCCTTTCGGCTGACCTGTCCGACGACGCCTTGTACGAGTGCCAGGCCCCTGATGCCGCTCTGAGGTCCAGAAGGGCCAAACTCACCGTCCTGAGTGCGTCTCCGCTTCTGGCATCTTCTGGAGATGACGTTCCACACGTGATTTGTGTTTCTAATGTTTTTCCGTCCATTTCAGTCCCTCCAGATGACCCAGTGATCGACGGAGGACCAGAAGTGCTGCTGAACGCAGGGGAGTCCTACAATCTTACGTGTGTGTCTCGCGGAGCTAAACCGCCTTCGATGGTTGAGTGGATGAAAGACGGGCTGCCGATAGAGGGCGCTGTCAGTACCACTGTGAGTTTCACCATGCTCTTCAAAGGTGCATTCACATCAGCCCTGTTTAGTCCACTTTAGTTGAGCTGTAGTTTGTTTGACTGGAAAGTTTGGTTAGCATGGGGAGGTCTGAATACGCAAACAAACCAATGTGCACTCTGGTCCACCTGAAAACCTAGATCTTGGTTTGGCTGAAGTGAACTCTGGCACGGTTTGAATGCATATGTGAATAGTAGGCACATTGGCGATTGCTCCAAAAGCAGGAAGCCAACTATTCTGGGTAAATACAACCAAAGCAAAAGCAGGATTCTAGTCCTAGCGGGAGAAATGGTTTGTGACCTTTTACCACGGAGAAGAGAAATCCTACAACCACTAAAATCTCCACTCCTTTTTTGTTTATGTGAAGAAGGAAGGTGTGATCAGTGTCTTCTTTGTGGGTTTTTTGCCACCTTAAAGGTGTTATCCCACTGACAGTCCTGTGTTCTCTTTCACTATGTCAAACAAGCCAAACTCTGAGTAACCTGTTCCCCTCCTCTTCTGTGGCAGTGTTGCACTAAGAACCACTGAAAGAAACAAGACAAAACCCACTGAACAAGACATGAGCACAACTTAATTCTTCGCTAAATGCAAACAAAAATGAAGTGGCGTCAGATTTTAGCATTTGGAGGATACCTCCCTGTAAATCGGGACAGTTCTCCTGATAGCATGAACTCACATGTATATTTTGGTTGTATTTACCCAGAATGTCCAGCGCTGTAGTGCATTTCCTGTTTTTGGAGTTGTATCTGGTCAGTGTGACAACATAGACCGGATACCAAGTGAATGCTGTATGACAACAGCATTCACTTCAACCAAACTCAGTCCGAGGTGTGTAGGCTCACCAGAGTGTATGCAAGTTTGTTTGTGCATTCACAACTCCCCAAACAAAGCAGACTTTCTAGGTAAATGAATTGGAGTTTGATTAAAGTGGATTAAACTTGTCTGGTGTAAGAGCTCAGTTGGACTCAGAAATGTGGTCAAGCATTCTCTAGGTGTTTTCACTGGGTGTCTGCTCTATAGGAGGTGCTTTCAGACAGGAAGAGGGTGACCACGCGGAGCTACCTTCCCATCCACCCCATAGACACTGACACCGGGAGGAACTACAGCTGTGTGGCCACCAACCAGGCTGCTCCCTCTGGCAAGAGTACAACCGTCACCCTTAACGTGCACCGTAAGTCCTGCTACTGGCATCAAATTGAGATCCAATTCATACTTCTTGAATTTTGTCACATCTTCACACATCATAGACACTAATTTCACTATGAGTGAAGACCGTTTCTGTGTGACATCATCACTACTAACCCACCTCGTTTACTTTTGCTTTTCCACTCTGCCTGGACGCACTGTTGGAAATCATCTGGGATTTGGGATTGTAGCTTTTAAGATGCTGTCTAATCAGCCAATCCCAGTTGTAAAGACTATCCCTTGTTGCAATGGTGACACATCATAATTACTGTCTGAAATTTGGAAAAAAGTACAAGAAAAATTCCTCCAGCTGCATCCAATAGCAGAGGTCATCATTGTCCAAATGTGTAATGCCTCAACTAAAAAATTAAGAAAAATCCAGAATTATAACAAATTAGGACTAACTAGTCTAAAGTGCTGCCACTATGGCAACCAGACCAAGCAGAATGGATCAAGCAGCATAGCGTTAAGTAGAGAGTGTAATATCTGCAACCAGATGAAGAGCTTTTAGGATGTTAGTAACTAATACATGAAAAAGCATCTTGCATCAAATAATGCTTTAAACTGCCATGCAGCTGTCGACTCCATGTTCCAAGAGTCTCTGTTCTTCGTTCCAGATTCACCAACTGTGACCCTGTCCATCGAACCGCGCTCCGTCCTAGAAGGGGACCGTGTCACCTTCACCTGCCAGGCTCACGCCAACCCTCCTATTATGGGCTACAGGTCTGCTTCAGCCTCTTTCCTTTGCTGATGCAGCTGAGCCCATAATTATTCATACACATGGAAGATTTCCATTTAAACCTACTTTGTTGGTTTCTGATGTCAGCAATTAACTTTTTGGTATCACGACAATCGAACTGTGCCTGTAACAACTGTGAAGCTTTTTTTATCTTGTGTGTAAATAAGAATGTCATTTAAAAGAAAAATACAGCAGTTGAAACCAGAAGTTTACATACATTGAGACAGCTTTTTTTCTTCACCGTCTGAATTTCAGTCTGACCGAGCTCTTCTTGTTTCAGGTCAGTTGGAATTACCAAAATTATTTCTGCCTGCTAAATTCTACAACAACGAGAGAAATAATTGGTTTCTAAATGAGAATTTTACTTTCAGAAGTAATGAGTGGAAAACCCAGAAACTTCTTATAGCTCAACTAACACACTTACGCTAATTAGATACTCACCTGTGGATGTATTGGAAGGAAACCCAATACGTTTGACCCAAGTCATGCAACTCAAAGAATTGAGGAAATGTATGTAAACTTCTGGTGTTGAAGACATTAACAAAAAATCTGACTTAGTATTGTCACACCTAGCAAGTATAAATAATTTTTGATAAGTTTTGTCTGGTGTAATTTCAGACAATGAGAAAAGAAGGCGTATGTGATTTTTTTATTCAGTTTATGTAAACCTCTGGTTTCAACTGTACTATAGTGACCAACTACTGGGCAGATGAAATCAGTGAAAATGGACAGAGGTTCCTATGTAATATGTAATATTCCTTTTGTGTGAACGGCAGGTGGGCTAAAGGCGGTGTGGTGCTGCAGGGCGCCAGGGAAAGCGTGTTCACCACCAAGGCTGACCACTCCTTCTTCACTGAGCCCGTCTCCTGCCTGGTCTTCAACGCGGTGGGGAAGACCAACGTCAGCATCCTGGTGGACGTTCACTGTGAGTCACGCCGCACTCACCTCACCATGACGGCTGCAGGAGCGCACAGACATAATAATTGTCCCCATTTCTTCCTCTAGTCGGTCCCATCCTGCTGGTGGAGCCACAGCCCAAAACAGTCGATGTGGACTCTGATGTCACCCTCAACTGCAAATGGGCCGGAAACCCTCCACTCACCCTCACCTGGTTCAAGAAAGGATCCAACATGGTAAAAACTAAACTCAAGCTTTTTGAATTCTTAGTCTGCCCCCGACAGACACATTCATATTCATAATATGTACTTGGGATAACCAGGTTTTCTCAAGTTCCTTTACAAAGAAAAAACTTTTCAAATGATTGACTGCCAATTTGATTTAATTGATTTTAGACCCACATACTTCTACAGATGCTATTCAAGGCTTACAAGCATCCCTGTTTCTCCTCTAAATGGTCATAAAATAAAACTGGCCGAACAGTTTTATTTTACTTCTGTCAGACCACAGGACATGTCCCCAATAGTGAAGATCTTTGTCCCTCTGGATGTCTGCAAACTGCAATTTCGCTCTTTATGTTTCTATTGGAGTATGGCTTCTTCACTGAGCAGCCTTTTAGCCCATAACACATCTCACTCCGGATAATGACTTTGTCTTATCAACTCCAGAAGCAAAATAAGTGTTTTGTGTGGGACAAAAAGGTGGATGCGTCATTTTATTCCATGCACAACATACGTCAGTTTTATGTTGGTTTATTTGATTGAAGCATTTACTGAACAATCTAGGCTGGAATTAAGATACTTTCATTTTCTGGTTTTAATTGGGCCTGCATCCAGGACCAGAACTGGATAAAAGCCAGAAAACCCTCCTCACATCAGAGCCATTAAATATGTCCCAACTCGACTTGCGCCCACGCCTGTATAATCCAGGTGTTTCTCTCTCTGGGTGGTTTCCTATGTAACCATCATTTTCCTCGCTTCATTTTCTGATGGCTGTGGTTGCTAGGCAATTATAAAACCCTTGTGATAGGTTAAGAACTGCAGCGGGAGTTTACATTGTCAGTCAGATTGGGTCAGAGTAGTAAATCACGGCAAATCTTTTAAGTAAGTAAAGCATGTGGAGAGCGCAATGTGGACTGTTCCTTCGCTCTGCTGTTTGCTCTGCTTACATTTGTTGCCTCCCCCACAGGTTCTGAGCAACAGCAACCAACTGTATCTGAAGTCAGTGACCCAGGCGGATGCAGGCCAGTACGTGTGCAAGGCCATCGTTCCGCGGATTGGCGTAGGAGAGACCGAGGTCACGCTCACAGTCAACGGTCAGAATAAAACTTTTTAGTTAACACCTTAAGGCAACCTTTATTTAACCAAATATGTAAAACATAAATATAAAACAATATTTGAAAATATCATCTTGTGACAGTATGGTGTATGAGACAGATAATCTGTGAAAAAAAAGAATTGAACTCCTGTGCATTCTTCCAGTGCTAGCTAGTCTGTGGTCTGTGTGTGTTTACAGGTCCACCCATCATCTCCAGTGAGCCTGTGCAGTACGCTGTGAGGGGGGAGAGAGGAGGCGTGAAGTGCTACATAGCCAGCACACCCCCTCCAGATAAGATCGTAAGTAAAACGCACCTAGTAGAATTGTTTACACCAAGGGTGTCAACATCCAGTCCTTGAGGGCCGGTGTCCTGCAACGTTTAGATGTTCCTCTGCTGCACCACACCTAAATAGAATAATTAGGTCATTAGCAAGGCTCTGGAGAACTTATCTACACAAGGAGAAGGTAATTAGGCCATTTCATTTCAGTGTTTTGTACCTGTGCCACATCAAAAAACTGCAGGACAGTGGCCCTCGAGGACTGGAATTTGACACCCCTGGTTTACACCATTTGAACCTTTTCACATTGCATACAGGCCAAAACAAAGTTCATTATTATGTGAAAGGGACCTGATACATAATCTATTTAGATTCTGAACTGGACTTAGACTGAGGCTTTGATCTTAACCTCTGCCCTAACCTCAACTCCTCTGCCGCTTCTTCCTGTTTTTTTTCCATCATTGTCCTTCATTGAGCTTCATACATCCTTCCTAACCAACTTCCCTGTCCGTGGTGAGGAAGAGTATCCCCACAGCATGATGCTAGCAGCATCATGTTCCATCATGGGGGTGTCGTGCTCAGGGTACAGCGTTAGCTTTCTGACACACATAGCATTTTTTATGTAGGCCAGGAAAGACAAATTTGGCCTCATCTGACCAGATGACCTTCTTTCACGTGTCTGCTTTGTCTCCTACATGACTTTGACTATAAACAGGGTTTTTATGGCTTTCTTCAGAAGTGGGCACACTTCTGCTAATAGCAGGGCTAATTTTTTTGTTTAGCACTTCGATGCTTTTGCTAACTTGTGAAAGAGTTTAGTGCACTTACCTTTCCCTACATCAATTTTTCCATATGAATTCAATATCATTAGTTTGTCTGTTTTGTAAACTGTCAGTCAAATAAAGTTTGACATTTGTATTGGAAATTTTGATTATCGATTATTAAGAATTCATTATGTAGTTAGACATTTATATTGATGCTCTTAGTCTGAAGTCGGAGAAGACTGTTTAAGCAGCAGTTCTGTTCCCTTATTCGATGAGTGAGTGAGTGAGTGAGTGAGTGAGTGAGTGAGTGAGTGAGTGAGTGAGTGAGTGAGTGAGTGAGTGAGTGAGTGAGTGAGTGAGTGAGTGAGTGAGTGAGTTTGTTTGTTTGTTTGTTTGTTTGTTTACGGGTCTGTCCCGTAAACTCTCAATAAATGACCTTGAACTTAATCTTTGTAAGATGACTACATGTGAAAGGGTTCAAGACTTTTGCGAGACACTTTTGCAAACAGTATGGAGCACCTTCAGTGGAAACTTTCAAATCTCAGCGACACATCAATTATTGAGCTGGGAACAATGACAGACAAGGAAAGGCTTTGGCCACAAAGAGCACATGGTTGTAGCTTTTAGGCTCACAGCAGTTGGGATTAGACTGCTTCCTGTCCCTTCCTAAATGACTTGCTCCCTGCTCACTGACTGCTGTTAGACACTGTCTCTGTTTTTTTTTTCTCTCCTCTTTTCTGAGTGGTGACTCAGCCTGGATTCCTCTCTCAGAGTGTTCTTCTATCCCAGCACACAAACAAAGCAACTCTAAGTCAGTCCGCTTTTAGCTCTGCGTCAGTGCGCAGGCCGGACGCAGCACGGCCGCCTCGGCTCTGTGACTGATCTGTCCTGACTCGTGGCGCCGCGCTCCCTATGCGACCGGGAAAAAGTTGGGGGACAGAAAGGCATTTATAAAAGATGAAGGATTGGAGAGGAGCAGTTGTCCCTGTAAACGCCACAGCCAGGAGGTCCCTTCCTCCTCTCCCCCTCTCCAATAAGTGGGCACATTATAGAAACATGTGGGCTTATGCATAATTAACTGAGCCTAGTACAGTACTTGAGTGCTGAATAATACAGCTGCTTTTAGTGGCTCTAAAGGTGGAGAATAAGCAATGTTCTCGCCAGCTCAGTCACCCACTGTGATGCTGCGCTTTCAGCTGGCACTGCTGCTACTCGCATGAGAGCCTGCTCAAGTTGCTGTTGGAGGGAGATGGATGCATGTGGCTGCCGCTGATTACATCAGGCAGATGGGCAACGGACACAACAGAAGAAGGATTTAAGGTTTTTCTTTCCGATTCAACTTTAAACGCTAACTGCACTAGATCAGGTTGCTTTCCGTTACATACATACAGTACCATGTATAATCTATTTTTTTAACTGTACATCCAAAAAATACCTGGAGTGTTGTCTTGATTCTTTCATTCATCTTAGAAAAATCCTCAGATCTCCCGTGGCAACCAATCAGCTGTGCAAAACACCTGGGTAGACCCAGGTATGCTTTGGCGACACAGCTCCTCCTCAGAGCTTCAGCCCTCCTCTGTGCTCCTTCAGACTAGCCAGCAGCAATTAGCAAACAGCTGATGGAACTGTACATCTGCTGAGCTCATTATTTGAGCTACGTCTCAGTGAAGACGTTATTTAAGGGTTAATACAGAAGCCATGCTGTGATGACTTTCTAAAGGTGGAGTTTTAGAAAAAGCATGAGTTTTTAGAGACAGAGGCCCAATTTTGCATGTTTACCATTGAGTGGCCAGTTTTTTACTGAAATCCCTCGATATATTTGCTTGTTGCAGGTTGCCTTGTCCAGTTGTCGTTGTATGCATTCTTCAGCAAGTACCGCCTTCGTTTGTAAAGCGCCCTACTCCTCAGAAATAGCCTCTCACTTTAAGATTGTTTTTTTTTTCTGACACATGCCAAATCCACACTTAACCAATGAATTGCAGGCAGGGTAAAGGCTTACAAATACTCTTACAAAGTGCCTCGAAGGGGTTTGAGTTGCATATAACACGAATTTGCTCCAACTGAATCTGAATGCCTCTCTTTAATTGAGTCTCATCAGGTCATCGTTCTGTGTGTGCGCTGCAGGTGTGGGCGTGGAAGGAGAACGTGTGGGAGAAGGAGAAGGGCACTCTGCTGGAGAGGTACACAGTGGAGCAGAGCAAGCCAGCCGCTGAGGGCGGTGGCGTCCTCTCCACCCTCACCATCAACAACGTGATGGAGTCGGACTTCCTATCCACCTACAACTGCACGGCCTGGAATTCGTTTGGCCCGGGCACCATGATCATTACGCTGGAGGAGAACGGTGAGCTAGTTTGAGTGAGTAGTTACACCTTGATTGTACTCCTAACCTGTGGTGTATGTGTGTGTCTCCCCGTCACACAGAGGAGTTTCCAGTGGGGATAGTAGCTGGCAGCACAGTGTGCTCCACCATTGTCCTCCTCATCTTCCTGCTCATCCTCATTCTCGTCTTCTACCGGCAGAGAAAAGGCAGTGAGTCAAGCTCTCTGTAAGGTCAAAGGGCGTCCACTCCTCCTCCGGTGTGGGGATGTTGGCTCTCTTTGAGATCCCGCAGCTCGTGAAAACACCCCGACTCCACAGGGGTATGTCCGGCCTGTTTTTCATTCTCTGTATGTTTGCGCTCGCAGGCCGGCGCGGGGTCACGCTGGGTAAGCCTGACATCAAGGTGGAGACGATCACCAAGGAGACCCACAGCCTGGAGGAGGACTCCGGCAGCGTGTCCACGGCCTCGCGCATGGTCAAGGCCATGTATTCGGTAAGCGGCAGGCAGTGGGGCGTCTGTGTTTGGGTTGGGATCTGTTTCCGCAGCCTGTAGCTGTAAAATAACTCTCTGACTCCCTGCGGTCTAACCACACTGTACCTTTTTAACTGAAAACAAACACAAACCTACTCTTCATTCACTCTTTTTTAACTCCTCTTTTTCTTTTTTTCTCATACTCTGTTTCCTCCTTCCCACTCCTGTTTTCTGTTCTGGCTCCTCTCCTTTTTGTTTGTTCTGTTGTTTGACGGTTTAGTTTCTCCCTTCTGTGTCCTTCTCTCCCTCTAATCAGCCTTTTAAAGATGACATAGAGCTCAAGTCGGACCTGCGCAGCGAAACCCTGGACACCCGCCAGGAGTACGACTTAAAGGTGAGCCTTTCCGTATAACTCTGCAGCTTTTTATTTGGACTGAAGTTCATATGGAGTTGACATATATAATTTGTCCCATTTTTCAAATTATTATTTAAATTATTAGAGCATTGGAGGAAAACTACCCTATATGGCCCTTAGTAAATATAGTCACATAGACATATTGAAATATGATGTCACATACACACAAAATATGCTCACAGACTCCATTGGTTTTAGCTGTCAAGTTACGACTTAAATTGTAACTTGATTTACCACGCCTAAATGTAGGCGTGATAGAAAAAAGAAAAAGGGAAACAGTGTTTGGCTATTAATTTTCAACATTAACACCTAGAAAAAGAAGTCCAAGGGAATCACAATTCATATCAGTAAAAAGATTTTATTTTTTAAAAATTGCAAGGGAAAGGTAACAGAATTGAATGTTCTGTTCTTTGTGTGGGAAATGTTTATGTCTTGTTGTTAAATCCTGATACACTTGAAGTAATATCTACTTTGTCAAGTAGAGGAGCTGTTGTCAGTCAGTTGTGTATAATGTAATAGCAACACAGAGAGCAAAAAGAAAGAAGAATATGAGTGGATTTTAGTGAACCAAAGTCCACTCATATTATTTTGGCTTTGCTGTGGGGCACTGTGCTTCATTAATCAACCCACGCCTCCAGGTTACATTTTGGAATTGTTCTCCTCTGAAAGACACGTAAAACAGTTGTCTTTTTGTCCTTCTGTGTTGTGCATATGCGCAACAATTTTGGATATAAACACTAACATTCAACATGTAAAAAAACCCTTATAAATCAGAAAGTCATGTTTTAGTCTGGAGAATAAAGGCCAGGTGCTCTAGCATCCTGACAGTGGCGGGTTACATCCTCGCTGTCGCACTGCAGCTTCTGCAAGAACCTCTCGCTAGTGTGGCATGCAGAAGTTTGACTCAGTCCATGTTCGCCATTTCTGGATTTCATGTGTTTACCGTTAACCTTGTCTGGATTTTTTTTGCTTTTTCACATAGAGCCAGTTCAGTACAGATTATTCAATTTCTTCAGAAATGCAATCATCAGTTGAAATCTGGTTGTTATATTTCCTCAACTTATCTTTATCTGATATGCAAATTTGTTGGATAAATTTAAACATTTGTGCGTGACCAGAATGTAATGCTCTTCCACTTCGGTTTGTGATAAAGCATTTTGAGCCACCAAGGTGCCAAAATGTTTCTCACAAACCCCCTTCCCATTCTAAGCATAATCTGTGAGGGCACAGGAAGGCAGACCCCTGAAGCTGAAGTGTTGCCTCAGATCATAGGGAAGAAACGCAGACCGGAATCCACCCCAGGACTCGGTTAGATCACAGTGACGTGTTTCTTTTCTTCTTTTTCCCATCCACCGCCTGAAGCACTATACAGTGAAACAAAGTTAGAGGGATGGAAGATGCCTGAAATAGATTGGCACAATGCTGCCAGAATAAGACAACAGATAAGCAAATTACCAAGTTGTATCTGCAGGCCTAAAAAATATTCCACAGAATCTTGGAATAAGCCTTTCAAGGTTCATTGAAAGGCTTATTTTCAGCCCTAGGCAGAAGATAACTTTCACAGCAAATGGGAGGTCCACCTGTTTTCTCATACAATTATTTGTATGGAAAAGCTGTCAAGGATATTGTGATCTCTACAAAGCAACATAATGCCAAATTCCCCCCCCAAAAAAGCACTGATACCTGGACTGTCCTCCACAGAGAATGTGTGGCAAGTAAAACGATAAAAGAAGATAAACTGAACTATTTTATCTTCTGAAAATATCTGATAGTGTTGATGGAAGTAATATGCACATTAAGTTGTTGGAGGGTCTTCATGGCACAACTTAATATGTATTTACAATGGAAATTATTAGAGAAAACTTCTGCATTTTTGTTTTAATATGTCATATCCTTTTATATTTGGAGCTTTTACTAATTTCAGGTTTCAAAAGTGTTCACACACCTCAGACATGACACTTTGTTCAGTTAATAAAACAAACTTCTACATATTTACATGAGTATTGAAAAGGCTTAATTTTAACGCTGATGGGCACACTTCTGCTAATTCGCTAATAAAAGAGCTAATTTTTAGTTTTTGCTTTAGTTAACTTTGAAAGTGTTTCAGCACAGTTAGAGCTCCCTAAATTATTTTTCCAGTTAGATTCTAAAGTCCAGTTTTTTTGTTTTTGGGGGGCACTATGGTTTTGTGTTGTTTACTTCAGTGGTTCTTACTGCAGCACCACCACATGCGAAGAGTGGAACAGGTTTCTTAAAGGGTTTAGTTGATTTGACCCAGAGCAGAGCAGAGAACCACAGCAGCTGGAATAGTAACAAATGTTTCTGTTCTGCACTCCACTCAGCATTTATTTGAACTCATCTTAATCCTTGTTCCACTTGTTTCTACCTGCCTCTGCAGGACCCCACTAATGGGTACTACAACGTGCGAGCTTCCACCCAGGACGAAGTCCACCCTGGGTCCCGTTCCACCTTGCACTACTCTGACTACCGCTCCCCTGCAGGAACGCCAGGGGGTGCGGCCTCCATCAGTAGCAGCACCGGGGGTTCTGGAGCCACTGCCAGCGGAGGAGCCCCAGTCCCCCCGGGACCTCTCACCTCCCCCGGACGCCCGCAAGCCTGTTACGACCCCCGGCCGCCTTCCAGACTGTCTCACATCAGCTATGCCCAGTTCAACACTTTCACCCGCGGGGGCCAAAGCCAGCAGCCCCCCGCCAACCCCGCCCCTGCTGCCACTGACTTCCCTGGCGACTGTAGCCTCCTGGACTCCACTTCCCAGCTGGCCTACGACAACTACGGCTACCCTTCACACTACCAGACCTACCGCATGGGCTTCGCACCTTCCAGCCTGGTCCCTCTGGAGCCTGGCCCCTCCTATGAGATGTATGGGGTGGGGTCCGGGGTGCCAAGCCCTGGGGTCGGGGTCAGCCCCGGTGGCCCGGCTCCCTCCGGATCAGAGACCGGATTAGGGAAGTACGGCAGCTCCACCCGTTTCTCATACACCTCGCAGCAATCTGACTACTCTCACAGCCGACACACACAGCGGATGCAGACTCACGTGTGAGAGCGAGACACCGGATCCCTCTTCCCCCTTCCACCTTCACAGTGTTAGCAGAGCATAAAGAGGCATCTTATAAATAGAGTCACACCGAAAAACACACACATACACCCATAAATGTACATGTCCTACTGGACACAAACACACATAGATACACCTACACACACACAGGCACAAATCCTGAAATCATGCCGAAGAGAGAGAGGGAGAGAACACAGGGTGAAAATGAAGTATGTTTTAAAGAGACAGGGATGGGAATCTCAGATTTCCCTCACTCCCAACGTACGTAGATGCTAGCTCTGTGAGAGCGGACAGCGCAAGTCACAATCAGGCCGAGAGAAAACAAGAACTTGCATATCCAAGGAGGCCCCACCCCACCCGGCCTCCGTTCCAAACTGATTTTCTAAAGCTGAGGGGGAGAAACCTCGGCCAGTGGGAGCCACGTCTGGCCGCCATTTTTCATTTTCTTTTAGCTGATTGTCTTATTCAATGATCATAGAGAACATAAACAGTAGTGTCCCAGAGAGCCCGTGTGTACAGTGCAGTCGGGCCCTGTTGGAGAGTAGTGTGGGGAGGGAGGGTGGTCGTCCATCATGTTGCACTTCGTCCACTGTATTCATCCTCTCAACTATATCTCTGTTGCGTCTTCTGTTTATTTGCACACCTGACTAGAGCTTTGTATTCTATTTTTTAAACATTGCAGAATTATTTTTGTCAGCGTAAAACATGTATGTTAATCGTGTACGATGTTACGGACCAAATGGCGGAACCCGAGGGAAAAGCTGCCCCAAAGGCTGGAACTTGAACCCCCACACCTCACTCTCCTGTTGTTAAAAAAAAAAAGGAAAACCTTGTGCCAAACAGTTGTGTTCCTCCGGACCACGTGTATGCAGTAGACGCTCCTCTTGTCGGTGGAGACATCGCTGTTTTTTTTTAACCACAAAGCCTGGCTCAGACAGGGGAATGATGGGGTCTGGCGTGGCCTTATGGGGGAGAGTGTCATGCATTTTCCATTTTTAAATCATTCCTCATTGTTTGCCAAATCTGGCTGAAGGAAAGAGGTTTTAATGAAGGCTTGTCCGCAGTATTGACATGTATTAAAGCGTGTGAGCGCGAGAGTGTGTATCTGTGTGGTTGGGGTTGCACACTTCCATTTGTACAGTGTGTTTGTAAAGAAGCGTGAATGAGCGTGCGTGCGTGTGTGTGTTTCAGTACACATCCATATCATTTCTCACCAAGCCGTTCCAGTACTTTTATACCTCTGGTAGGACTGTAACCTGTATTATCGTGTCTTTGAATTTAGAAGAATCCAATGTTTATCTTATCGTACTGTTGGTAGCAGAAGACAGCCGTTCAAAAAGATGTACGACAAACATTATCAAACTCTCATTTTTTAATTTCATTATCCTCAATATTTTTTAAAAATGGTATGTAATTATTTTTCCACAGTATTACATAAATAAAAGCACTGTTTTTTATGAAAGTCTTGTGTTTTTTGGGGGGTTTTTTTGTCGCTTTTCATCTTCAAAAAGGAGAAAAAAAAAAGAGTCAAAAAGACTCAGTTATAAATCTGCAGTGTATGAATAAAACATTTGAGAAGTGTCTTGCTTTTTTTACATATTAAAATGTTCAGCATGTTTGCAACAAACATTTATACATATAAATTTAATTTCTGAATGTGACATGCAACCATTAATATTTTTAATAGATTCGTGGTTTTATTATGGCATGATGAAGCTGAATATGTCATTCTATACAAATCCAGGTACAAGAGTATGATGCGGGATACCCCGCAAGTGATTTTGAACCGGGGGCTCCTCTTTTTTTAATATTTAAATACTCCCACTAGCTAAGATTATAAAGAAAAATAATAAGATAAGTTAGCATAATACGCAACCCTACGCTACAATGTTACTGATGACTGAATCAGCTCAAACACTGAGCAGATGCATAGAAGAAATTGATTCATGGATGCGCCATAACTTTCTCCACTAAGAAATGAAACTGAAGTAAGAATTTTTGGACCTAAAGGAAAACCATCAAGAGTCAGCACACAGTTTCAGTTATTACAGCTAAAAACTGATGGTCAGAACAATGTTGTGTTGTAAACCACATTGCAGTGTTTTATACCACTGCAATGTTTTAGTTTTTTTCCTGATATTTTTTTTTGTCTGCTATTAGCCACTTCTCATCTTGCACATCAGTTACACAAAACTGATGTGCAAACACTTTTTATGCTGAACAAATGCATGTGTTTATACAATGACTATGGCGTTTGTCAGAGACTTTACAGAATTTCGAATTAAAATGAGTTACAACAACATTTAATTTTCCTGGTATCAATAAAATATTTTATGACTAAATTGAATAATATATATCTTTATGATTTACAATTTTCTTTTCACTTTGTTTAGTAGCAAAAACCCAACAAAGCACTAATATTAGGATTTATGTTTTTAGACAGTCTACAGTCTTCTTTAATCAGAGTCTTGAATTGTTTTTAAATAGCCTCGCACATGACTTATAACTATTAATAATTGGTCTCTAGTTGGTAATGGAACTACTAAAGTACACAGTATTTATATATATTGGCCCTCACCGCAAAACAGTGTGGACACCACTGTCTTAAATTATGTTGAAGTAGCAACGTATTATTTGTGCCGGCAGGGGACGGTAACGCTCTAAACCTCTTGCTGAAGCTTCGGAAACAACAAAAGAAGAGAGCTGGCTGGTTGTTTAACAGCCAAGATGGCGGCGACGTTGTTGAGGTCGCTCTCCAGGCTGGGAGGACGTCCTTCAAATAATGTATTACTGAACAAGAGCTTACTGTGCCCTGGCTGTTCGCTACTGCAGAACAGGTATGATGAGAAGGAAACACTGGGATATGTGAGCTTTGTTCCGCTGCTTATATACACAGACTGGAAGGCTAATGCTAACATTATGCTAACAAGGTTTCTCTGTAAAAAAAACACCTGTCAAATCGACATTTATCGTTCACTCTGTGAACGATAAGTACGCGTTTAAGCGAGGTACAATAACACCAACACATACATACATACACCGGGGAATTAAAACTTAGCAGTCGGAATGTTTTACTGTTTATCTCAGACAAACTGCATTTTCTTTCAAAGTGTTTCTTTCTATCTTCTATAATTATGCAACTGTCCCCTTAGTGTTAATGTTAGTCAGTTTTAGCCATTAGAATGGCCTTGGCTTGCTTTGGTTTGAGTATATAGTCAAACCAAACTCATTACTCAGGACTTAACATCTTGTGTCACCATATTATATGACGTAAAGTGTAAACAGCTATATTTTAATTAAATATTATGGTTAAATGTTATATTTGGGGGTTCCACACCTATACAAAACCTATTCCATTTGGGTTCCAGGCAGAAGCAGTGGCAGCCAGATGTGGAGTGGATGGATCAGTTTGCGGGGGTGGTGATGTATCCCACCGAATTCAACAAGAACTGGAAAATTCCCCCATGGAATGGTACGAAGCAGCTCGCCTGCTCTTCTCCTCTTCTACATCAGTCCTGAACCATTTCCCTCATCTCCTTCCAGGCAAAGATCCCCCCGCAGAGAGGGATGTGTCCAACCTGACCATCAACTTCGGGCCCCAGCACCCGGCCGCTCACGGAGTGCTACGCCTGGTGATGGAGCTGAGCGGAGAGTCGGTGAAGAAGTGCGACCCACACATCGGCCTGCTTCATCGCGGCACCGAAAAGCTCATTGAGTATAAAACTTATCTGCAGGTATGAAACAGACACAACGTTTTAGGGGTTTTATTTCTGACATAAGGATATAAGAAAAAATTTAAACAAGGGGTTATTTCTTTCCCCTTTAGATCAATATTTTCTAATGATTTCTTCTCTTGTCCTTCAGGCTCTGCCATACTTTGACCGTCTGGATTATGTGTCCATGATGTGCAACGAGCAGTGCTACTCTCTGGCTGTGGAAAAGCTGCTGAACATCCAGGCTCCGCCTCGGGCCCAGTGGATCAGAGGTGCTCTTTTTATGTGTTCACAACGCATGAATGTCAAATTGCACTGCTATATGGTCAATGGAAACTTGGCTAACATTTAATGTGTTGATAACTTTGTTCCGGATGTAATTGATCGAATGGATTCATTCCAATCTGTCATGTCTGCAGTTCTGTACGGAGAGCTGACTCGGATCCTGAACCACATCATGGCCGTGACCACGCACGCGCTGGACATTGGCGCCATGACGCCCTTCTTCTGGATGTTTGAGGAGAGAGAGAAGGTCAGCAACATGCGTGGCTCTGTAGCACCGTGTTAATCCAACAAGACGACTTCATCTGGATTGGTAATGAACCTGAAAACATGCTTGTCGTTTCCCAGATGTTTGAGTTTTACGAGCGAGTGTCCGGAGCCAGGATGCACGCAGCGTACGTCAGACCAGGCGGCGTTCATCAGGTGCGGACAGGACCCTTGCTTCTTTCTCTATAATCAGTGATGCATCATGAAGCCAGGTTTATGGGGTTCGTGTGTTGCAGGATTTGCCCCTTGGCCTCATGGATGACATCTATGAATGGTGCAAAAATTTCTCCCTGAGGATTGACGAAGTGGAAGAGGTAACCCAAATCTGAACAAGTAAATTTTGATGATCAGCTGTAGAGCAGAAGGAGCTAACCCAGGGCCATGTCGGCTTCTGTCTGCCCAGATGTTGACCAACAATCGGATTTGGAAGAACCGTACTGTGAACATCGGGGTGGTCAGCTATGAGGACGCCCTCAACTATGGCTTCAGGTAAGCCTCTGATAAAGTCAGGACTCTGCAGCTTTATGGGTGGTTGACATCTTTATGTCATGTCTTTACCAGCGGAGTGATGCTGCGTGGGTCGGGAATCAAGTGGGACCTGAGGAAGTCCCAGCCGTACGACAAATACGACGAAGTGGAGTTTGACGTTCCAATCGGATCCAATGGAGATTGCTACGACAGGTAAAGAACGAATTTTTGCTGGTTTATGTCCGCTTGTTTTCAGTTTAATTCAAAAACATTTGATTTATCCCAAAGGGAAATTAAATGCTGTCGAAACTCATATCTTCATAGTGGATGGTGACACACGGAATATAAAGATGAAGACTTTCCAAGCAGCGCCATCACTGCTAATCCATCTTGTTTGTTTTTGCTGCTCCTTCCTCTGGTTAGAAAGACGGGCATAGAGATGTTGGAGTAGGGGATCTGATCCTTTATCCATTCTGATCGATGATTTGAACCTCCTCCTTTTCTTTGGGGTTTTGAGCTTGTAGAGCTTTTTAGATTCTTATCAGACACTCACAGTTGTAAAAGCAACACCATGTTGCTATGGTTATGCATTATAATCACATATTGGGGAAAAAAAATTGTGGCAGCAAAACGTCTTCAAGCTGCACAACATCCAAAATCAGAGGAACTAATCCAAAAACCAGAAAAATGATGAACTAAAGTCTAGAAAAGAAACACCATTCTAGAACTTTCTTTTCTGTTTCTGCTTGAATTCGTCATGTCATAAAATAGAACTCTTTAATGCCCTTCAGTTATTGGGAGGTTAAATTGACGTGGAGAGAAATATTTTTTTGATGCGTTTTCGTATGTGTGTGTGTGCAGGTATCTGTGCCGGGTGGAGGAGATGAGGCAGTCCCTCAGAATCATGCTGCAAGCCCTCAACAAGATGCCAGAGGGGGAGATAAAGGTGGATGATGCCAAGGTGGCTCCACCGAAAAGGTCTGAGATGAAGGTAGGCAGAGCGGATGGATCTGTTTGGATTCCTTATCAGATTTTTGATCAGTTTTGCTGTTAAACTCACTTTAAGAAGCAGAACGAAGCTTTAGGGATGTAACTCGTTTGTGTTTTCTCTCTGTTCCTCTCAGACATCCATGGAGTCTCTGATCCATCATTTCAAGCTCTACACCGAGGGCTACCAGGTGCCCCCTGGGGCCACATACACGGCTGTAGAGGCTCCAAAGGTGAGGCCCTTCATGCTGTGTCATTTTTACGTTGTGTTTTCTTTCACTTTTTCTTGATTTTATAAGTTCTAAACCAACATCCTCCATGCTAATTATGATGCTAATAGACTAGTAGCATCATATGGTGACAAAAGGAATAGGTTTCAGCTTCCCAAGGTCCACTTCCTTTGTCTTTTGGAATATTTCAGATAATTTTTCAAAATATTCCTGGAAGTTGCATTCCTCAGAAAAATCCCTGAATACTGAACCATGAATAGAGTGAATAGTAGTTTACTGTGTACCGATTTACTCTTCACTTTGTTTAGTAGCAAAAACCTAATAAAGCACTAATATTAGTCAGGATTTATGTTTTTAGACAGAGTCTACAGTCTTCTTTAATCATAGAGTCTTGAATTGTTTTTAAATAGCCTCGCACATGACTTATAACTATTAATAATTGGTCTCTAGTTGGTAATGGAACTGCTAAAGTACAGACTCGGTGTGTTTAACTTTAAAGTTTGTATTGCTGGTACTGTCCATCACTACTTTGACTTTCAGCTCTTCTCAAGTTAACGCCACAAAACACACATATTTTATGTGATAAAGCAATAGATGGCATGGGATTATTATTATGAAGTAAATGAATGGTTTTAAAAACTGTTAAAAATCTGAAAAGTGCGGCGTGCCTGTATATTCAACCCTGAAGCAGCGTCTTTTTAACCCTAGTTATGTGAATACTAACCATGCATACAAAAATAGCACTAGATTAGATAAAGAGATTACGAGAAGAAAATTTTTCAAATGGATTTAGATTTATACTTTGAGTCATTTTAACGCACAAATGTGGTCTGATCTCAATGTGCTCTGATAAATTGGAACAAATTTTTCCAATTTTGGGAAACCTGAGATTGGTCAATTTCCGAAAATGGTTTGATTGCTGAGAAAAAAATACCTGCATGTGAAAGTGATCGTATCCCAAATCAGGCCTTTTAAAGAGAAAACTGCAAACAGTGCTCCACTGGTTTGGTCTGAACTGTTGTATTGTAGCTCTGGTTGAATTTTCATAAAAAACACATGATACATTAAATGTATCATCTTTTCTGTTTTTTCTTTTACTACACTCAACATTAAACCTGTCAGCAGTTTAGCAGAGACAACACTCTTAACTACAGTTTATTTCCAACCGGAGCGATGTATTAACTATCCCTCTCTGTGTGTGTGTGTGTGTGTGTGTGTGTGTGTGTGTGTGTGTGTGTGGTGTGTGTGTGTGTGTGTGTGTGTGTGTGTGTGTGTGTGTGTGTGTGTGTGTGTGTGTGTGTGTGTGTGTGTTTTTGCGTTTTGCAGGGGGAGTTTGGTGTATATCTTGTATCAGACGGTTCCAGCAGGCCGTACCGCTGTAAGATCAAAGCTCCGGGATTCGCTCACTTGGTGCGTACAACTTTATGCAGAATCAAATAACGCCTCCTGATCAATAATTTAAAATATTTAACTGTCTGTCCTCCAGGCTGTTTTAACTGAGTTACTGAGTTTGAGTTACGATAAAAAAGAAAAAAATTAAAGAATTTAAATGTTTTTGAATCACTTTTAGCTGACGGTTACATGAAGCAGCTGTTTAACTTGTGGCTTTTAGGGCAAAACTGTCTTTTTCATTGCATAAACAAACTATTAGTGCAGTTAGTGGAGAGACTTCAGGCTGTTTAGTCATGAATAAAAATAAAAGAAAAAAAAAGTAGTTAAAGCTGCTCTGGAGGCGTAGAGGGCGCTGTTGGTGCAGATATTAAGGTGTGCTTCTGTCTAGGCCGGTCTGGATAAAATGTCCCAAGGTCACATGTTGGCAGACGTGGTGGCCATTATCGGTGAGAACCGGATTGTTTTCATCGTTAGAAAAGCAGAAGCTATCATAAAGTTTCACCTCGCTCAGTCCCGTCTCTCTCTCTCTCTCTGTTTTTTCCCCTCAGGAACTCAGGACATCGTGTTCGGGGAGGTTGACCGTTAGCACTGCTGATGAACATTGTGCTTCTTGCTTTCTGTTGGATCCAGTCGCCCTCCAATCACACATGTATAATACTTAAATCAACTTAATAAACTTTTTTTCTCCTCGTTCTTCCTGTCTGAACGTCGTTTCATTTCCTTACACTTCAGAGTTTAGATTGTGTCAAACCCAACAACTTCAGCTGGTGCTTCTTTTCCTCTGGGTTGGTGTTTTCTAACAGAAGTGGGGAAGGGAGGAGAGGGGGAGTGGTCTGATGAGATCTGAGAAAAATGGACTTCGTGCTCAGACCACAACTTCCCCTCGTAGCTGTGAGGTACGCAACACCCGAGTGCCAAGACACAGAGGAAAGCATCGCCCAGCGTCTGCTGCTGCTGTTGCTGCTCCAGTCTGTGTTTCAGCCGCTTTTCAGTCCATCACCATGGGAGCGAAAGCCGGGAGTCGGCTGCTGGCCGCCGTCCCTCTCTGGATGTGTTTCGGCAGAGCCGGTGAGTTCAGAGTGCTGACCTCTTTGACGTGTTAGATTGAGCGACTGAGCTCTGGTTAACCAGACAGACAAAAACACATCAGACGGAAACAAACTCTAGAAGCAGATCATATATATATATAATATATATATATATATATATATATATATATATGTATTTTTTTAAGCGTGTCTGGGAGGTTCTGGTGACATTCGGACCTGTTGCGCTCGGTGGAGGCAGCGGACTCAGTTCCTGTGAAAAGGGAAACTAACGGTGCTGACAGTAAACCAGCAGAAAACTCATTCATTTTATCCACATCCTAACCTCATCTCACTGCATATTTATCTACACATTTGCCGTTTATTGGGATCAAAAACCTCAACTTCTGTTTGTGTCAGTTTTTGAGAAGTAAAAGCAATAAATCCAGGAAAAAGAATGATCAGCATTTTATGTTTAAACATTTATATAGTCGGCCACAAACGATAGAAGAAAACATGAAATGTGTCGATTTTAATTAATTGCGATAATACCATCACATATCGAGGAAGTTCAGTTTGAAACATGAGTTATCAGATTTTAACATTTCTACCCTTCCGGCATGTTTCCTCATGATGTTAGATGTGTTTAGATTATATTGCAGACTTGAAGTCCAGCTCGCATTATAAAGAAAAAAAATAAAAGAATAAAAAGTACATAAATGATCCCCTAACCTGTCAGAACTGAAAAATCTTTTTTCTTAATTATTATTCCAAACCACAGCTCTGGGCCTATTTTAATTTTTCTTTAATTTCTCTACGCCACAATGACAGACGAACTCCTCTCTGATGCATTCTAAAATCTTTTCAAAACTGAAATCATGTGGTGAGTTTTTTTTTAGTTTTTTTTTTATGCTATTTACTCATCTTTCAGGTCTGATCAAAACCAAAACGCCAACACTGCTTCGTGGTAAAAGTTGTGACTTTGTTGGGATGCTGGTTAAGGTATTAGTCACACATTAATGCGGGGGTATTTTAGGTGCTGGTTGTTTCCTCTGAACAACCAGTGTTGGAAAACAAGGCCGATATCAGCGGCTTCATGATATTTTATCTGCTCCGTCACCAAATGCAGCTCCATTCTGATGGCTGTAGCTGTGACTGAAAGGAAGAGGAGTGACTGGAAGTGAGTCACTTGTGGACGTTTGTCATGTGACCTATGGCTGTAGGGAAGTGCTCCACTTCCTGGATTTTAATAGAGAAGAAAGAAAGTGGGAAGGAAGCAGCAGAGCGTCTTTTCATACTGTAATTTATGGATTGATTAAAAAAAGACAAAAAAATAAAATAAAAAGACTGCACCTCTGAGGTGGATGAGCTGTTATTTAGTTCTGTCAGGAAGGATGTCTGGTTTTCTGTTATTTTAGCATTTATGAAGTGTCAAACTGACGATATGCAGCTCAGAACTGAGGTTTTGTCCATCAGAACTTCAGAAGCTCATCTCACACTGAATATATAAACTAAGCAGAAGGTCTATTTAAAGTAAACATTCTGTGGAAAGAGGCAACATTCTCACTGCCAGCGAGCTAAATGAGAAGATTACGGATGGATGTAAAAACCCGGTCATGAATTTCAGCTGAAATTTATAACGTCAAAGACCGCAACAACTCCTGCAAAGTGTTCTGATCTGGTTCATATTGCTGTTAGTAATTGCAAAAATAAATTTTTCTATTTAAAATATTTTAGCAAGATCTAAAATGATATATTTGTTTTAGATATCATTGATCATATCCTATATATATATTTATATAGGATAGGTTTTATCCTATGTGTATATATACACATAGGATAAGGGTGGAAAACCACCCTTGAAGCCAACTGCAAACCACTTACACAAGTGTCCATCAAATGTGGCATATACCAAGGAGATGCTCTGTCCCCGCTACTGTTCTGCATAGGCCTGAACCCCCTCAGCCAAATTATCAACTAGGCTGGCTACGGATACAGACTCAAAAGTGGGGCCAATATCCGTCACCTTCTCTACATGGATGACATCAAGCTGTACGCCAAGTGTGAGCGAGACATCGACTCACTGATCCACACCACCAGGATCCACACCACCAGGATCTACAGCACGGACATTGGGATGTCATTCAGACTAGAGAAGTGTGATCGGCTGGTCACAAAGAGGGGCAAGATCATCCGCACAGAAGGGGTCTCACTCCCAGAAGGAACAATAGCAGACATAGAGGACAGTTACAAGTACCTTGGTATATCACAAGCAAATGGCAACCTCGATGAGGTCACAAGGAAGGGAGCCACAGCTAAATACCTCCAACGAATAAGGCAAGTCCTGAGAAGCCAGCTCAATGGCAAGAACAAAATCTTTGTGATAAACAACTATGCCTTACCAGTAATCAGATACCCTGCTGGAATAATTAGCTGGCCAAAGGAGGAGATAAAAGACACAGATATTAAGACTAGAAAGCTACTAACCATGCATGGAGGGTTCCATCCCAAATCCAGCACCCTGAGACTGTACACGAGCCGCAAGGAAGGAGGCAGAGGACTAGTGAGTGTGAGAACCACTGTCCAGGACGAAACATCTAAGATCCATAAATACATCAGGGACAAAGCCTCAACAGACAATGTGCTCAGTGAATGTCTCAGACAACAGGGAAAAAAGAATGAGGTGCCAGAGATACCATCATGGGAGGACATGCCCTACATGGGATGTACCACCAACAAATAACTGAAGTGGCTGATATCAGTAAATCCTACCAATGGCTGGAAAAATCTGGACTCAAGGACAGCACAGAGGCCCTCATCCTGGCCGCCCAGGAACAGGCCCTAAACACCAGAGCAATAGAGGCCCAGATCTACCACACCAGACAAAACCCAAGGTGTCTTGGGTCTTATATTCATATGTTTTAGGTAATAGTTTGTGATGATATGTCACAGGTATCGTCACAGGACGATATTGAAAACATAGATATTGTCTGTTTTAGATGGACGATATCTTCTTTATCAGATCAATCCAATCTGATCAGTTCAGATATTTTGACAAATTTTCAGTCTGGTTAATCACTGATGTGCTTTAAGTATATTTAAACGGTACATTCTGCTACATTAGCAGTAGGCTGTGTAGCATATTTTAGCAATAATTATTGCTAAAATATATTTTGAATTATTGCTAATTTAAAATATATTCAAAATACATTTGAACATTAATTTTTCATTTGGGTTTTGTTGGCATTTTTTAAATAATTTTTTCTATCTTTAACAAGCATTAAAAAACAATAAATTGCTGAGATCCCCTGAAGGATTTCTAACTATTTTCACAGCAAAATGTCGCCTGTCTACATTCAGGCCCATTCAATAAATTAGAATATTATGGAAAAGTTTGTTTATTTCCAGGACTAGATTGATGGTTTACAGGCTTAAGTTCTGTTCATTCTGCTGATGAAAACACATTTTATACTAAAATATTACTTCAAACCAATAAAAAACATTTTCAATATAGAAATGTGAGCTTAATGAAAAATTTATGTTCAATGTCTGCTGAAGGTTCTTTTTAGAAGCTACTGACAATCAATCCTCATTGGAAAGCAAATTAAAATGGTTGAGATATGACTCTAAACATTGCAAATTTATTGTCTATAGAAGAGGGTGTTCAGTATCAATATACATATATATACAAGTGGAATCAATCAGCCAGTGATCGAAATAGACCGGTTTTCCCAGCAGCACTGCTGGTTGTTGATCAAAAAATTGCTCCATAAAGAAAAACAGAAAACAGAAGTTGTGGGTCGGTTGGCCAGATCGCTTCATCTCCAACATGAGCTCATTTTCCAGTATAAGTACTCTTATACTGGAAAGAGAAGAGCCAAAACAGATTGTTTTGGCTCTTCTCTCTCCTTTCATTACAAAACAAATCTGCCAGGATCTGAAATCCAGTTGGGACTTTACTGCAAAAGAATTTTCATCACGATAAACTTTTATTTTCCAGGTCAGTTACGACAATAAAGATTATTAGCGAATTAGCTATCTTGTAGATGTTTGTTTTCTACAATTGGTGTCTTTTACAGATGACTGTGGCTGGGATGTTAATCTGTTCAAATGATTCTATGAAAGTATAAAACGGCACGGGATTGGCCAGGCATCGAACCAGTCAGGAAGTAAATTGTTTCTGTGTTACAAAAAAACCAAACATCATTTCATGCTAAATATAAATATGGTATGAACCTAGATCAATAAAATTGAAACTGGTTCGCACTGTCATGGAAACGCCGCTCAGAGAGGAAGAAGCCACTGCTCCAAAAAACAGATTACTGTTTGCAACTGAGTGAGCGAACAAAAAGCTTCATTTTTAAAGAAGCGTTTGGTAGAGATCAATACTCAGCGTCCTGAGGTCTGCTGAAACCATGTCAGCATTTCACCATTATGAGCGTCATCGCTACATTTAGACTCAAAAGGAGAAGCTTGAGAACATGATTTGAACTGTGCAGCACAAGGCTTACCGCACCATGTTCTGTAGTGTGAAAAAGTTGTGAAATCAAGTTCTCAAAACATCTGTGTGTGTGAGTAAAACCCTGACTCAAGTTCTGTTTGGAGACAAAACTACACCAAACCATAATCTACAGCTTCGGAAAATATTTGACTCAAGTCACAGTTAAAACCTGTCCCAACAAATACTAAACTAATCCTGGTAAAGTAAAAAAAAAAAAAACATCTCACTATTGGGGCAAATAGGGAATACAAATAATCCTAGAAATCCCCAATTAATCTAAAAAGAAGGACTGGCAAAATAAGAGGTATTTTCATTAAATGTGTAAATATAGTCTTCTGTATGTCGTTTGAAAAAGCCAATATAGCATAAATCTAGCAGTTCATTTATATTTTCTGTGTTCCTATCAGGTTCAGATTTTCCAAACAGCCTCGTGTTGTTTGTGACGTTGTCATGGCCATCATTGAACCATTGCGGACCTTTCACAACCCACAATGGTACAAACATTTAGGTTGTTGCCTAAAAGGGTAGTTTTGTAAATGACTTCACACTAACATCATCATCATTGTCCAGGGGGATAAAAGGGGGGAAAAGTTCAATTCCAAGGGCCCCTGACTGACAGGGGGCCCGCTGCATTTAATTAATTTATTTATTTTTTAATAGAAATAAAAAAAATTAATAAATAAATAAAAAATGGGGCCTTGTCAACTACAAAATTAATCATAATTTGTTTTCGAAAATAGTTTTTAGCAGTAAAAATCAAATGTTACCAATCCCAGACCAAAAAGCATATATCCACATTTGCACTAAACCTCCCTGAATCTGCATTAAAACGGTGACGGTGTTCAGCCGTCAGGTTTTCAAAAAACAACAACAGAAAAATAGAGAGAGAAAAAGGTGTCAATTTGTAACCCAGTTTTTCTCTGAGAGGTGGGTAGACTGTGCGATTATCAACCATTCATCATAGTTAGGTTAGCTACAGAATACTGCTTGCCTCCATTTATCTAGCATTTAATGAATTAAGAAAAGAAATCACCAACATATTCATATGTTGAACTTGTTCCTGTACCTTTAATCACTTAACAGATGAGTCAGTCAGCAGCAGCTCTAACCCACATCCCTCCTGACCCATCCTCTCCTAAGTGAAATTAAAGCTGCAGTTTTTAACCTTTTTTACATTTTTTAAAACATATTTGTTAAAACTGTCATTATGTTGTGACAGTATTGCATGAGAGATAATCTGTGAACAATTATTCCTCTGCCCTCTTCTAGCGCTATCTAGAAACAACCAATCAGTGGCAGGAGAGTTTTACTGCTGTCAATCACAATCTCAAGTGACTGTTCCCTCCTTCCCCTTGCTCTGTGGTATGCTGTAGCTCACAATAATAATAAGTTGTTTTTCCATCATTAGCACATTTAACAGTGAGTGAATGTGGTTGATTGACAGCACTAAGATCCTCCTCCTGGTTCTGATTGGTTGTTTTTGCCCAAAACGTTGCATTAAATTAGCCAGTAATAGTAATTCAGGGAGGAGGTGGAGTAGATAGATTTTTTCACAGATTATCTGTCTCATAACAAATATGTACAAAACATATTTTTATTAAAGTCCTATACTGCAGCTTGAATAAAATGCAACTACATAGCATTTCTTGAGAAGTCTGGATTTCTTTATGTATGTTTTGCAAGTTGCTTTTGACTGTTGCTCATGGGGAGAGACATTCCAGTAATCTAAAACTAATAGAAACAATTTCAGCAACCTACTTTCATACTGTATGTGGAATATTGGATGTAAAATTCATGAGCAGTAAATATTGTGCTAGTATCAGTATTGGACCAAAGAAAGCAAGGCAGTCACAAACCTTTAAAATTGTGATGCTTGTGATTGGTCAGATAAACTCAAGAAATTGTAACAGCAGCTGTGTGTGGGTGTGGGGCCAATTTCATTTTTTGTCACGGGACCCAAGATTCCTGGCGGCCCCCCTGCCATTATCACAGAGACCAAGTTACTGTCACACACGGTGTGTAAAAGTAGAAAACCTGTGTGTACTCAGCAGGCTCTTCTTTTTCTAACATTCTGCTGTCATCTCGTCCACTAGCTGCTCTATCGGAGCCACAGATCTGCTACGTTCTGGATGGGATTCTCTTCCTGTACGGCATCATCCTGACGGCTCTCTACTGCAGGATCAAGGTTCACCCACACGAATCTGTCTTCCTCATTAAAGTTGAACAAACCCCTTAGAGTAACAAAACGCTACCAAGTCAAGTATGCAACAAAAATCCCATCTAAACACGAATATATTTTTTCTGCCTGTGTCAATAACAGGAAATTCAGGGAAGAGAACCACTTCTAACTAAAGAAGTGGTTCTCTTCTTTACTGCTAACTAAAGTTAACAGTAATCATTAACATTAGCGGTGCTAATGCTAAAGCACGACACCAACATGGTGTTTAGCAGAAGATAACACTGAAGTGCTATATCAACATATGACACAGAAGCTCATGCTAATGTGCTACACAACACAGTATTTAACAGAAGCTAATGCTAAACTTAAATTCAAACTATATTTAGTATTGAAGGACAACAAGCCAACAATTACATGTTCTATAATACTCTTAGTCATTGTGTTCATGTTTATATCTTATTTTATTTTTTTTAAAAAAAGGTAGTTCCTTTATATTTGAATTTTAAAAAAGGAAGCAAAAGTTAGCGAGAAAAATTAGCTCTGCTGTTGGCACATTTGCAGAAAAGTGCCTACTATTGAAGAAAAGGAGAATATTAATGAGCAGAGTGAAGACAAAAAAAACACACGCATATTTTCTAGACAAGTTTAAGTCAATATGTCTAGATGGAGGGCAGACCAAGCTATTAAAATAAGTCCACAAAAAAAGTTCTGTTTACAGTTTGACACACGTAGAAGTGGGATTGTTTTGCCTAAATGCAATGTTCCCTGCATGGCTGAAGATCCACATTACCATACCATTCCCAAGGTGGTGGCAGCATCATTCTGTGGACATTTATTTATATATATCTAAACTGAGTTTTCCCCACTTTTATTTGTGAAAAATCTTTTTTGTCACTCCATAATTGTGTTGGATTTTGTGTTTTGTCTAACACATAAAATCTCAATAAAGGCTTAGATTTGGAACTATATGCTTTTGCACGTCAGTGTCTTTTTTTTTTTTTTTTATCTCGAAGACATCATATATCTACTGCAAATGATTCTACCTGCTGCTTCAGAGGTTTATGTTGTTCTCTTTATATTGTTGACAGATCTACAACTCCAGAGAGGACAGCGGTGGAAAAGGAAAGTCAAAGCAGGTGAGAGCGACTGCTCGACTCGAACCGTGTGTGTAGAACGCATCGCGACTGAAACGCAGCACAAAGTGGCGTTTCAGTTGACGAAAAAGAAGCTGAGTTTCTGTCGAGGCTAACCTCAGTGGACACATGCTGAGGCTGAGGTTTTGGACGTGAAGAAGGAAATGAGCACACAGCCTGTCTACATACCGAGTGTGTGTGTATGTTTGTGTTAGTGTGAACGTTTGTTTCGTGGTGAGTTGCGCTAATACTGAGTCTCCACTCTGCAGTGAGTGTGGCCACTGAGCAGCCGTCTGGTTAGAGGAGAATAAAATCCACATCCTGTCCACCTTTCAGCTCAGCCCACTCAGAACAAATGCTGCGTGTCATTTTAGGACGGAGCTCTGCTTCTGTTTGGTTTTAGCTTAAAAACTTTAATTGTTGGTTTGAGCCACTGTTCCAGTTCCCATTTATTTCTCTTTTTTTGTGTGTGTGAGTGTCACAATGACTATTTTGTCTCTAATTTTTCTCGTCTTTTTTCCTTTCAGAATGTGGAAGAGGGCATCTACACAGTGAGTTTCAGAGAACCGTGCCGCGTTACGCTGAAGCTTCACATTATTCATATGTATATAAATATGTTTCCTCTTCTCTCCCCTCCTTCAGGGTCTGACTCCTCACAAGCAGGACACATACGAAACCATCGGCATGAAGAAGTGATCTCACCCGGCCGCAGCGTTCTGTCGTGGGGTTTTTTTTTGTATTTAAACATAACACATGTCACACTGCTTTTTCATACCAGCGCTCATTTCCCCATTTTGCTTTTGTTGAATCGAGCAGAAGTTGAGGAGGAAGAGATAGAAAAGAAGAAGTGAAGCAGCTCTCTGTATGAGATACTCTTCCTGTCCTCTAGCACATCTTTAGCATTTTATTTTGACTACTGATATCCTGAAGATGCATTTAAACACTTAACTGTGAAAAAAATAATAGAATTGCAATGAGAAGTTTTATATTTTGCGAAGATTTCAAGAGCAAAACATGCTGATAGAAATTTCATCCTTTACTATTTTTGTAAATTTGACAAATTGCATATGCTTTCCTTGTATTTACGCTAGTACTGTTACATTTTTGTACGCCTTAATTTGGGGGTAAGAGAACTATAAGGGGGGGAAACATATGTAAGATGTTACTGAGCAGTATTTCCACTACACCTCAGGGTGGCAGTGATGGCATCGCCTTCACCTTTCTGAAGCTGATACATGTACACCAGGCTTGTTTTGCACGCACATTCATATTAAAGAACTTCTCTTTTAGAAATACGGCACCTCTGTCTCTTTATTTAACCCTCAATCAGAACTTTTTAATCTTTAAATCTGTCTTTAGAACAAATTTCTGAAGACAATCATTTCCTGGCTGCCAGGGGCTTTTCATATAAATAAGATTAAATATTGACATAGCTTTAGGTTTGGTCAGATATATAGATGGGATGTTAAAATATCTGGAGTTCTAAGTTGGAAATGTCAACTAGAACACCTCAAAATTCAAGTTGTCATAACAACCCAGATTTAAAACCCAAGGAAAAGGAAGTGTTATTTGCAGCTTTGTTGTTGTTTTTAAATATAGATTATTTTTCAGTGAGATTTCTGAAGTGCTTGAACTTTTCAGAGGAAGCGTCAGCTTCATCCTAAACCACTTGAAAAACACCTGGCGACTGCTTTCAAAATAAAAGCCCATTTCAAAATCTGAAAATTAGGATCTCAGATTTAAGGAGTTGACTTTGTATTTTACTAACACAAACAACTATGTTTTACTGGTTCATTTGTAGATTTTAATAGTTGATTCATCTAAAATATATATATTAAATTTACAGTTTGAGAATTAAACAGTTTTAAACTTAGTCATGATGATTATTCCCTTACATTTTACAAGTGCTTAGATAAATATCTACAACCCTACAAATAGACTCTAATAGAGATTTACCCCATCCTCAAAAATCAATACATTACACATAGAATATAGCGAAAACTGTCAAAATATCTTATTTGCAAATATTTTTGTGACATTTACTGTCATTCCAAGTCCAGTCGGCTAAGGTACATCACCCAATGAGTTTTATTTTTTAGTGTCATATAAGTAGAAGTTAACAACACCGTCAGTCTTAATCGACAGCTTTTATGTGGAACAACTGCGTCAATGACAGCAAAAAAGTTAAAAATTTTTTTTAATGATGTACAGATTGACTCTCTTCAAATAATTTCTGTCATCTATCAGTGACTACATGCAGAAGTAGAGATAATTTTTCTCATGGTCGTATTTTGTGCTGTTGCATTGTTGTACTTGGTTCTGTTGACTGTGAGAGAAACCAACCTGTAGAGCGTTGAACACTTTTAAACATCTGCATCAGAGGGCATGTGCTTATTGATTTAAGATATGTATATATTCATAATGTTCAAGCTGTAAAAAAAAAATCTCACATTAGTAAGGCAGCTGGCAGTTAGTAAATTGTCTGGAGCACCAGCACCCCAAAAGTAAAATGTGTAACAAAATGGAACTGGCCCAAACACCAATCCCTGAGGAACTCCGTGTACAGATCATAATATTCAGATTTAAGCAACTTTAGAGGACATCTCACCTAATAAGGAAAGCCAGAATTTTATGGTGCTAAACATTAAACATTACAACTGTTTAATGTTTAATATCACCACAGTGACATAAATAGACATCCGCTGAGTTTGTGGTTATGTAGCACTCAGCGGAATATTGCCCTACTTATTCAGAAAGTGAACAGGGAGTTTACATTCTTTCAGCTTTCAACCATTACTGTGAGAATAAAAACACTTAATATGGGCAGATTAGTTTATGTCTTTCTTCTAGGTTACAGGACATTGTGGCCTTTACGTTTAGGATTATACCTCTCCAACTTAAAGGGGTCATTGGTTTCCTCCAGAGGGAGGAGGCCCCTCCAGTTTCGGTCTCAGCCTGGCTGTTATAATCCGTGCTCTGTGTCATTGGGACGAGGTTCAAACAGGTTTTCTCGGGCATGCTTATTCACCTGCCTCTCCTCTGAGCTGAGCAAGTAAAGACGAGAAAATAACTGTCATGATGCATTCACTGAACCAGAAAAGTGAGTTTTTCAGTGTGGGTGTGTATGTGAGAAGCAGAGAGAGGGAGGGAGAGGCAGAACGCAAACAGGTGTATCCGATCAGGCAAAGGTTGCACCTTCTTTCACTACACGACCGACCTGATGGCTTAACTTCACTCCTGGACAGAATCCCTACTACACTCTACCCCGAGGACCACGGCTCTTTGGACAGGACCAGGATCTTCTCAAAGTAGACCATTCTTGAGGATGATCACTCACTGGGAGGCATGACAGCTGCCCACTAATTTCGGATCCTACACCTGAGCTGATCCGACGGCGTCCCGGCTTGTGCACAGTTAGCAGTAACGCCAAAGGAGGATGACATCTCTGCTCTACAAATTCTCATTGGGTCTCCTAGGGCTCCAGATCTTTGGTAAGATGATTACTTTTTTTTTTCAACACAGGGATGTGACTGAATGTTATAATGATAAACTAAGCCTGGTTTGTATGAAAGTACTTTGAAGGCTCCTCATAAAGTCACAAACGTTTGTGTTGATTACAGAGTAAGGTCGTTTTCAGCTGATGCGATATGCAAATCTGGATTTCCAGTGTAGAGGTTTGGTTTGATCCCAGTCAGAGCAGGCCTTGTGGAAAACACTGGTAGTGATCACTGATAGATCAGGAAAAACAGGTTGTTGTTGACCAATCTGCCTACCGAAGCATGAACCCTTCTTTTTTGTATGTGTTAAGCCTTAAAATGCCACAGGTCAAAAGGTCGTTACACCCCCCAGTGGCCCACTCTCTACAGTGTGAAATGTCTTGGCACACCATGATCTGTCAACAGGCGGTTGTTTGGCAACCTAATGAAGTGAACAACAATCCTTGTGGTGATAGATATAATTGTGACATCTATGGGGAAAAAAAGATCTGTTTTCCATCCGTGAAGCTAGGATAAGTTGAGGGTTATTCCAGTAATGCAGTGCAGGCAGATTCCACAGTAAGGCCCTGACCTCATTCGGAGTAACAGACATTCAAACCACACACACACGCAGGTGAGTATGTCTCTCAACATACTCACCTGCTCTGATGGTAACGCATGAATCACATCCTTCCCAACTCATTACACTGTCCCACACACAGTGTTAGAACCAACTGTTGCACAAAACTTAATTAAAGCTAGTTCTCATCTGGAACCACAAACTTTATTGTGTTTTGTTTGGATAGTGATGTTGTGGACCAACAGCAGTTTTCCGCCTCTTGTATTTTAGGCAAATGTTTTAACATTATAGCTTTACAGCTTCTTATGCTGCTGTATGTCTGATGAAACTCATGCGATTCTGTGGGCAGGACTTTTTATGTCCTTAACAACGGCTGTTCTCTTGCCACTTCTAGAAAGGCTAATGATATTCCTGTTAACTCTGGAGATCCTCTAGTTATCTTTGGGGATAAATAGACAGGACGATTGCGTTTCAGGAAATGATTGGAACACATCTTTCACTTATGGTTCCAGTTTTATGATTAGAGAGTGTTGCTAACGTTTCTGATGATTTTGCTTAATTGATTGATTTAGTCAGAAAGCACACATGAACATAAACATAAACATAACCACTAAAAGATTTCTTAACAGTCAATGACAAAAACTTGAATGTCAAAATTTATTCAACAGATAGATAACAAAGCAGCCAAGTGATATGGTGCTTACTTCATTGAGGTCTGCTAAATATTATACTACTACAATGATCACCTTATTCATACGTCTTGATGATTTGCATGACTTGTGCGTGTGAGTAGAGGACAAACATTCCTACATGAATAACGTCAACTTTTACACCTTTAATAATATAATTAGTGCTGCACCTTAATGACCTCAGAAATGGCCTCTGATTTTGTATATCAGCCTGTTTAGTTGCTTTATTAACTATTGCTACAGATCTAAATCGTTCTGACATGTTATTGTTTACAAGGTGGATCATCTGTTGGAGAAGTCGGGCTCCACCCTCTACTTATCTTGCAGCAGACGTCCAGCCCAGTCCCAGCCTTAATCACACTGATCAATGGGATTGGATTCTTGGCTCATTGTAAATATAGTCTCCATAATATTGTGGCTGCAATATTATGGAGGCAAAAGCAGCATTTACCCAGATATCAATGTGACATTTTCACATTATTTTAATCAAACACGTGTTGCCAAAAAAAAACAGACAGTTTTTTGTCAAAAGTTTTCTGTTGTAAGTTGAGATCCCAATTTTACAATGGTGTCTTTGTTGCGTAAGTTCTGATTAGTTATTTCTTTTTTCCAAGACTTTTGTCTTGAATTAAACTTTCTTTGGTTAAGCCGTTGCTTTTTTTAATCCCTCTGATTTTGGATTCTGTGCAGCTGGTAGGATTTTTGCTCTTATCATTTCACTTTCTGGCAATTGCCATGATGTGCAACAACGCCGACTAGACTGTTTTTTTGATTAGCATTTCAAAAAAGCTCAAACTGACACCTGAACTACGACCCTACGCCCAGAGGAGTTGAGAAGTTGAGAAAGAGGAGGAAGTTCAAGCCTTCTCATAGCCCTGACTCCAATGTCTCTGCCCAGCTTTCTAACCTAATGGCCAGACAGACTTAAAAAGTGGCAAAAGCAAATGAGGCGGATTAGCAGTTCTTGGTAACAACTGATGGAGTCATCCTGGACATGTTACTGTGGAATATTTGAGAGATGAATGGAGAAAATGCTCTTAGCATTGATGCTAATCATTTTCAAATTCCAAACTATGTGTTTTGGTAGCAAAACAACTGCAGTCAAACCAGTTACTTAAAAAATGACGACACCCTACACACAGTTAGCTACCAAGGCTAGCTGCTTGGTAGCTAACTGTGTGTCTGCTGGGCCTTTGCCAAGCTGTAGGTAAAACAGCAGTCATGAAATCATCTAATCTAGCCAAAAAAAACAGACTTACTCTGTTCTCCTTTCTCCTGCTTAAAGTTCTATGCATTACAGGGAGAACACACTAAGTTCAAGCCATCCCCCCCTCCGCCACGCCAAGATTGAACAAGTCGTATTAGCTTTCTCCTAATTATTACCTGTCAACATTCAGTCTGAACCTTCACGCTGAGTTGTTTCTAGTGCAGCTCCCTTCCTCATGGTCTGGATTGCGGAAAGTAATTTAGTCGTTGTGTTTGCCTCAGGGTCGGCGCCAACGGCCTTCAGCTGCACACTGGCTGTTGAACCAGCATCAGGATCAGATTCTACCACCTTCAGTGATGGGGTCTGGACTTTCAGCTGGTTTTATGTATAAGTGTGTGCATTTCTACATTGGAGGAGGGGAAAATGTTAGAAGTGAAACTAGAGATAGAAGAAGGTAGTTGAAAAATACAAACAGCAAGTTTGTAATTCAGCTCTGATCCACTCATCAGTTTGTCATGATGAAATAAATAACACAATTACAATGGCATCTTCTGTGTGTTGCATTTGTCTTTTTGTTTTGCCACATGCCTTATCAGACACACAGAATCAGTGAGCAGGTTGTCAACATTGCTTCTGGAATTACAGATGTTACAAAGCAAACAATGAGCTTTTCCTGTATCAGGCGAACGCCCGCAAATTCAGCTCCACTTCTGCAGCGTGCCAGGAAAAAAAAAAACTGCTGACAGGTGCAAACAGGCAGGTGCACCTTAACTGTTGAATTTAGGTTGCAGAGCTCAACATCATAGCTCTGACTCTGTGTGTGTGTGTTGTGTGTCATCTAATACACAAGGCCATTGTGTATAGTCTTTGGTCAGAGGCCACTGTGACTGTGGTGTCCAGACGCTGCGGTAAACTCAGAGAGTTTGCTTTGAAAACCCATCCTGAGCAACTAGTTAAGTGACATATCTTTGCTGGTACTCAGCATGCTGGGTAGACAGCCTGTTTTCATTCTCCTTTGTTTTTCTTTCCTCAGTTGTTCATTTCACTTGCAAAGCCTGATGGTGTTTTATCAGTATTGTTGATCTTTGAAACATCACATAAAACATGGACTAACTGACATCAAAAACAGAGGAATATATTCCACTGAGGCAATGTTTGCACAGGATCTTATTTTAGGGTAATAGACATTGTTGGTTCATTTAATGAAACTCATGTAATGTTATATCACCTTCTAACAATAGGCAACTTATAATTTTAAATACATATCTGCTAAAGAAGATGTTTCATTTGCTTCTATTTGCAGATCTGAAAATAAAACAATTCATAAAACATAGCAGAGGTGTTTGTCTATGAGGTGAAATAACTTTCTGGTTTAGCTGTGGTAGCGCTGTTGATGACACTGAATGAAAAAAGGCTCAACTCGGGTGCTCTCCACTGACCCTCCCTTCCTTACTTCCTTAGTATAATGCGCAGCGTGCACTGCACGATCTTATGTTGTCGGCTGTTGGCCCTTATCAAAACCTAAGAGCCCACACATTTGCCGACAGAAATCCTAGCTATAACGGTTCGATCGAACCGTGGTGTCCAACAATGGACACAAAATAATAAGTCCAGTTCACTAATTTTGAAACCAGGCATTAATCAATTCCTTACTACAATCTACCTGCTCTAGTGTCAACGTAAAGTCCTTACTGAATGAAAATCATTATAAACTATTTATGTCACGTTAACAAAGAACAGCTGAAAAGTTACCGGCTTTTCTGGTAGAAATTTCGCTCCAACTCCTCCCCTAGTTATTTATATTTTATTTGCACCAACTGTTGAATAAACATTCATGTTGTTTCCGATGTCTGCTGGACTTCGGGTTGCACCGTGTCAGCTGTTCGGGATTCCCTCCTTGTTTCCCCTCAGAAAGCAGGAGGGGAATCCACGCTTTCTGATTGGCTGCCGGTCACATTCAACAGGTTGCGTTCAGCTCCCAATCTGGGCAAATCCTTGATTTAGATCGGAGCGGCCACGACGACCTACCGTAATACCCAACACAAGTGACAATCTTAGAATTGTGTTCTAATAATGTTCTAAGATTGTCGTTTGGGGTAAAAAAAAAATCCTGTAGTTTGAACTATTGCATCATTCAGTCGGATTCTTCTCTATTTAAATCTAATGATTACTGAAGGGCAATATACTATACAGACTTCATAATCTGCACTCTTTTGGTTGAATGCAGTATTTATTTCAACTTTGGCTTTATGTTTAGTTTTTATTCAAGTACATTATTGTTAATGGAGACTGAGAAACTATTTTATTTTTGTTTTTGGTTGTTTTATTTATTTTGTGTATCAGTTCCAGTGTTAAGTGTTCTTTTGAAAGTAAAGTGCATCTATCTTTGGCAGGAAATCGCATGTATTATTACATAATTTCCATTAAATCAGTGTAAAAAGGTCTTCAAACAATATCATAGTTTAACGCAATAATTTTTTTGAGACAATTAATTGCCCAGCAAAATCTGTTATCGTGACAGGCCTAGGTGGAGGTTAATCTTGTTCATTAAATAGGGAAGAGAGAGGAAAGCAGCACATGTAGCAATTGGCTTGAGACCAGGAATCGAACCTAGGACAACCGCATTGAGGGCTGTAGTCTCTACACATGGCGCGCTCTCTACCCACTTAGCCACACAACGCCCAGATAAAGTGCAAAAAAATATACAAAATAAATTTAAAAAATAGTCTACTGGTACTTTTAGTGTCGTTTGTTTGTGGAAATTAAAGGAAATTATGTCAGAAAAACAGAAAACTGCTAATACACGGAATTAGATTTTATAACTATTTTCACAAAACCTGGTGGTTCTTTATGATGTTTTGCTGAAGGTTACTTGAAACCATTGAGGGTCCAAAGAGCCACTGGTGAACTAATGCATGTTATACAATGAAATGTTCTGTATACAACAAACATCTAGTTCTTAATTGATGGTTGGAAACAGAGCTGATTACCAACCAACAGTCGACTGAAATGGTCCAACTACCTCCTAAGCATGTCTAAGATCTGCAGAGTCCTGCTATTGAACACAAAGGTCTGAAAATCAGTCACTGATGCCTTTTACTCTGTCATGAAAGAGGACTGACTGAGAGACCCTGCCCAGCAGGTCACGTCTCAACATGTGCAGTTAACAGTAGTCACCCAACTGTTGTTAACTTAGCAAATGTTTAGACGAAACAAAATCAGAATTAACCAAAAATTGGAATAGGCCTGATCGACCAGAAAACCAGAAAACTGCAATTGGTGTCAAGTCATTTGAGTAGGTGTAAGTTCTGTGCCAACATGGAAGCAGTGAGCTTCCTCTCAATTCCATGAATGACAGAGGGATCAAAATATTCACCTTCTTTGACCATTTTGGCAATTTTTATGATTTTCCAATGAGATGAAGGACTATGTCTAAAGGCAAACTTGATGAAGTTGCCTCAAGATCAAAAGCGTACAATTTCAATTTAAAACAAAAGCAAAACTTGCTTTGACATAACCTGCTATGCAAGAGAATAAGGAAGGCTTTAAATGAAATGAAAGCATCTTCTTTCTCATTTTTCTAGCAAGCTTCTACAAACAGATTCTGATCTTTCTTAACTTCTAAAATCAGGAAGTTATTTCCTTCACTCATACACAACAACCATAGTCTATTGGAGGAAATTTGAGACCATATACATGATTCTACAAGGCCTTTAAAAAGTATTCACAGCCTTTGCTGTATTTGATTAGGATTTTATGGCATAGGCTAACCCGAGCAGTGTATACTAGTGAAGACAGAACTATGGTTTTGGTAAAGGCTCATGATTCCTAAACTCAGCACCAATGTTAAACACAAGGGTCTCAGATGTTTGCTGCATGCCTAACCAGAGCTGACCTTTAGCTGTCGGGTCATGGGATAAAAAGCAACGGGGAGCACAAAGTCTTTGGGGAAAATTGAAAATATTGCCATTTGCAAGCCTATTGAAGTATATCTTAAATTTTGGACATCTAGAGACTGAAATGTCTGTCCATTCTTCTTTGCAAAATATCTCAAGCTTAGAAGTAGTTATGTTTTGGTATAGATTCTTTGCTGGTACTCAGTTGAATTTATACTGGGCCATTGATTTACTTCAATTTCATCATACCTCTGGTTGTTTTTAGGTTAATTGTTTACAGCACTCATCAGACTCCTATTAAGCCTGATGAGTTTCAACCCAGCATAAGACTACTGCCGCCATTTTTCTCCAATGAGGATAGTGTCCTGCAGCTCTTGCAGAGATAACATGGTCCACTTGGCTGCTTCTCTGAGTTAAACTCTCCTTGTCCGATCTAGATGGGTTTGCAGTAGAGTTGTTCTTTGATATTCATGTTGCTGCTTGTTCACTGAAGTTCTTAACAAATTTTTTTGGCCCTTTACAAACCAGCTAGACTTATACTGACCTGGGTATGGGTCCACAGCTAGGCTTACATACATAGGTGGATTTCATCTATCCATGCATCCATCAACTATACTCACTTGTCCTTGAAGGGCCGTAGGGAGGTTGAGGCACCTTGAGGTGGAGTACATCCTGCACAGATCAACAGGATGTACTCCACATTTCATGCTTTTTTCCCACTTATCCTGGATCATGTTGCAGGGGCAGCAACCTAAGTAGGGGAACACAGACTTCCCTCTCTTCTGCCACTCAGGCCAGTTCCAAGGTGTTCCAAGAAGTATAGTCCTGGATCTTCCTCTGAATCTCCTCTCGGAGGGATATGCCACGAACATCTCACCATTGAGGCAACCAGGAGGCATCCTAGCCAGGTGCCCAAGCCACCTCGACTGGCCCCTCACAACGCGAACAAGCATTCATGCTTCAGGATAATTTGAGACCAATTAACAGTCATGATTTTGGACTGTGGGAAGATGCCAGATTACCTGGAGAGAACCCACGCATCCATGGGGAAAACATGGAAATGCCATCCACAAAGATGGAAGGATTCCTTAATTATGAAAACGCAGATTTTATTCAGGATACTCAGAATAGAGAGTGCTGAATACAAGCAATGTGCTTCACTTTTCAGATTTTTATTTGAAAAAACAATGGATCCTTGAACTTCATAATGATACACTTCTTTGTCTTGGTCTCTCACAAAAGATCATACTATGATAGATGGGAGTTTTTATTTGTAACAAGACAAAATCTGGTTAAGCTGAATGGGATCCGTGTCCTCTTGTGTGGCACAGCAATGATTATTTTTTATCTTTTTCCAAACCTTGTGTTTTTTCAGTGATGGGGATACAGGGACAGTCGGAGGATGCTCCATCAAAGGTTTCCTTAAAGACTTTGGAGGAGAAAGAGACCATCCTGCCCTGCCCGTATGAGCTGAACGGAGAGAGGGTGGTGCAGGTCACCTGGTATAAGATAGGCCCTGATGAGAACAAGGAGCAGATGATTACTGTACACATGACCGAAGGCCAGTATGGTAGGTTGAATTGTACTGTGATTATTTATGTTGCTTTTCTACTTCATCTGCTAACTTACAGTTTCACAGATGCTATTAATTTACTCTCTTCACACAAACATTATTTCTGTAGCTTGTCTTGCTCTATTATTTGCTTGACCAAGCAAACAAGATGGCTCCCAAGTGTGACTCTATGTTTAAATAGACAAAAAGATTGTTGCTGTTATTGCCTTAACATTTAACTACCAAAATGTTTAAATGAAAAGCATCATCAGATTGTTGAGGTCTGTTTTGAACTCACTGGACTTTTTTCAGTCACTTTCTTAAATGTCTCTTAAACTCTCTGCCTTCTTTTACTGGTCACTCTCTGTGCAGTGACCGAGAAGTGGAAAGGTCGCGTGTCCTTTAAGAGCAATCAACCCATAGTGAACTCGACTCTGGTCATCGCCAGCACAAAGCCCTCCGATGAAGGCGATTACCTCTGTCACATCACTACTTACCCAACTGGCAACATTGACATAGAGATGCATCTCACCGTGTGGAGTGAGTTATCTTTCATAAATTTGATGTAATGTAGACAACAAAAGCAACCTAATTGTTCGCTTTGGTTTAGGTACATAAATCTTTTGTATGTCTCAGAAGAGAAACTGCATACTTCTATTGCTCTCTTTCTGTTATGACCTAGCTATGGTACTCCAGTGATACTGGTTTTCTCAATCCCATTATTGCATATTTGTCTTGTGTTTCAATGGTGTAGGAAGTTAAATTAACCTAAGGCTGGTAAAATGAAATTACCCTTTTCCTAAAATTAAGGAAAAATTAACCCAATTAACCCTAGGTTACCTTAATTTTGCCTAACTGCACATCCATTAGTATTGAAAATTATTCCATTTTTATCTCCAGCTAGGTCAGGCTGCCATAGAGTTTTTATGGATACATTCAAAATTTTAAAGTGGCATCAGAACAGAAACTATAGTAGCTATACAGGCTGTATAGCTACTATGGGCATAACAAAAAAGTTTGGGTTTTGAACCCAGTTCAATTCAGTTCAATTAAGTTAAATTGATCTGAATTCAGTTAAACTGAATTCATGTTTATTCAAGTCAGTTCAATTTGATTCCATTTAATTCAATCAGATTAAGTTCAATTGAATTCAGTTCAATTTAACCTAAATTCAAATCCAGTTAATCTCAACTCAGTTCAATTCAAGCCAGTTTATTTGTACATGGTCAACTAACTAAAGATCGGACAGAAAGATAAGATCAGATCTATAGGTCTAAGTGTTTTCATTTTTTGTGGAATAGATTAATTGCAATATATAGTCTTGAACCTTCACTAGCTGACCTCTTCCTGATAACTCATATAACAATCCTCCTTCCAGCCATTCCCATCAGCTCCTTGGATCCTGTGGTTGTGAAGGAGGGCGATTCCTATAAGGTGGTAGCCTCCTGTCGCTCTGTGGCAGTCCCACCTCCTGAGCTCTCCTGGGACACAGAACTGAATGGTCATGCTGTCAAACAGATCTCTGACAAGGGGGTTGTCTCCACACACTTCTCTCTGCACCCTCTGAGGAGTATGAATGGAAAGAAGCTGGACTGCCTGGTTCAGCATCCAGAATATGACAAACCACGCAGGATAGAAAATCGACTGGTGGTGCACTGTGAGTATACATTCGGTGAATCAGTTGTTGCTATTTACATCATTTCAGGTTACACCAACACTAGTAGAGAGAAAGGCAAGCGCAACCCACTTTACTCTCATCTTGCCTTAAATAATTAGAGCCTGAAAATGGCTTCGCTTTCTTTCAGTTCCTCCAAACTCTAAAGTGTCTGGCTACAGTAAACAATGGTCTGTTGGTATGGAGAATGCTGCCCTGACGTGCAAACATGAAGGAAGCCCTGAACCAACCCTCACTTGGACCAGGTACAACAAAACTCACCTACCCCTCTGGTTGTCTAGGGACTGCATGACTAACCGTCTGATGTGTCTGGTCGCTGGTGCTTCTGTTAATACTCGCAGAGCAAACGTGCAAATTATTTTCGGCCTGTTATGTTGTGAATTTAATTGGGATGTCTGTTGAAGTTGCAATTAGGTTATTCCCAGGATGTAGGTAATATTTACTGATACTACCTGGTCATTTTAGATGTAAAATACCCATTAAAACTGGGGTGTTCTTCGTCTGCTCCAGCTTTAGCTCTGTGCAGTTGACTTTTTTCTATAGGTTGTTCAATCATACTCTGTTACTCTGTGTTTGGGGTTAGTGGTGTGCAGACATTTTGAGGGGCATCTGCTGGCTGGCTGGTCTGGCATTTACTACAATCAGTCTTGTCGGGGAAAATTACAGAAATGTTGAGAGAGTCGTAGTGTAGGCTTTTAAGTCCAGAAAATGTTATGCAATTGCTTGTTGGTCTGCCATATAAAAAGTAATACATTTAAATTTGTGCTTTTAAGCTGAGAAAGTTTGAAAAGGTACTAAGAGTTGTGAATACTTCTGCAACACGCTGCACCCTGCTGCTCCAGAGCAGGAAGAGATCTGCTCAGCAAGCTTCACCATTTCCTCTTGAAGTGTTAAAAACCAGCTGTGAGAATTTGTGGTGGCCAAATACTAATCAATGATCAGTATGCATGGTGAACTCCTTCGGCCAAAACTAAAGCCAACTTTGGGTTTCATTTGAGAAGTATTTGTCAGATCCACCGCCTGGTGCATTAAATATTCTCAGGGTGTGGCACAACTAGAAAAATGTGTTTTGCTAACAGAAAGACTCACAGCTCCTATTAAATAATGAGAGCCGACAGCTGGGCCTACAAGACAAAAAAAAATACAGAAAGAATGGATTTATCTGCTTCAGAAGTACAATAAGGACAGCTGGGTGTTTCTGTGAGCTCCTGCAGACTTAATGATGATGATATGCTTATTAATTGCTATGTTAGTCATGAAAACACCTATTGTAAAGGTGTTTTTGTGAGTAATGCTTACCGTACGCATACCGATCGCTCACAGATACACTGGGAAGTGAATCTGCACCCAAAATCTGTTGTTACATTCAGCCTCTTCTTACTCACACAGCAGCCACAGCAGCAGGCAAACCTGTCGGGAGTAAGTGGCAGCAGGTGAAGTAATAGTTTGTGTCACAAAGTCATGTTATGGCTTGTGCCAAAAGCAGACAGATGAGACAGTTTCACACAAAGAAGTCAGAACATAGAAGAACGCAGGGGAGGGCTCAAACGAAAAAGGGAAAGGGACGAGCAGAAATGAGAGATGAACCAGGAGCAGAGAAGAGGGGTAGAATCAGCCATTAGTGGTGAGGGTAGGTGGAGGGGTGGGGTGAAGAGAAGAGAAGAGGAAATTAAAATTGGCGGATATATCTGATAAGCTATGAAAGCTTTACAATCACTCTGACGTGTTAGATGCAAATGTAAAAACAGCAAGTTCCTCTTTCTGACTCGCAACACGGAGCACTGTGAAATAAACGAGCTTTAAATGTGTGTAAGCTACACATTTCTAATGAGTTAGCTTTCTAACGAGTTAGCCTTCTAATGAGTTAGCTTTCACACAGAATGGGGGCTAACTGGAAACGTCTGGGCTAAAAACAACCCAGCTTGGGCTGTTTTGCTAGCTTAGTGTTGTCTTTGAAGTGGTCCAATTCAGGCCTGTGTTGACTGAACTCAGTCTGGTTTATTAAGGGTGTATTTAAGTTGGTTATTAGAATCATTCTGTTAATATTATGCCTCATTACATTTTTATGGTTCAGAATATGAATGTTCATGGCGCTGCCCCTCAATCATTGGTTGTTGTGAATAGCTAATAGCTGCTGATTGGACAGGTGTCCAGAAGTCAAGCAGTATAATCAGTAAATGTCATGGCTGAAGAAGCTCTTTGTTCACAGAGTTTTGTGTCCAATGATAATATATTTTTTGATGTACCTGTATTGTCCACGTATTACCTATTAGCATAATCTGACTTCAACATTTCTAAACTGCTCCTTAAGTATATTTCTATCATCTTATCATTTCTTGCCAAAGTCTTATCAGGTAGTTCAGAGCGTGTAGTTGAGCCCAGCAAGCTTTGTGGGGACACGTGTAAATATGTGTGTTTTGAGAGATGTTAAGTTGATAAGTTATGATGAAACTCTAATCTATGTAAAGTGAATGAAGTGCATTCAAAACAACAACTACAGCAGGGCAACACCCTTCACAGATGCTGAACTCGTGAATCACCCAGCCGGTCTGGGTGTTTAGCTGAACAAATGCTTATTTTGCCTCACACCCTCTCTTCTAAAAAAACAAGAATACTGTTAAGATTGGGTGCGAAGCCGTCAGTTAGAACAATCAAACATCATGATCTTTCATCTTTATGTGCTGAGCTTTCCTGTTTGCTTGTTGCCAAACAGGGACATGCTCAGATGGGCTCTAGGTTGGGCTGCAACACCCGTCATTTTTGCTCTGGACAAAAAAAAAAAAATATCTTCTGAAATCTTGTTGTTTTGCATTTGTTTCTTCTTTTTTTTACAGTACATAGTGTGTGCCCCAATGTAGCATTTCTGGCTTTTCCATGGAGGCAGATCTTGTTGTAAGTGCTCAGCCTAGTTGGCATCGCTCCTGACAAAGGCAGATGAACAGCTAAAAGCTCTTCTGCCATTAGCGCATTTAACAGCAAATACATGAGATTGAGTGATAAAATTAAGCCCCTCCTCGCTCTGATTAGTTGTTTTTGACCGGGAGCAGTGTATTTCTTGAGAGGTGAGTAGGAGCTCAGGGAGATCAATCATTTCACAGATTATTGGTCTCATAACAAATGGTCACAACATGGTGACAGTTTTAAAAAATATGTAAAAAATAAACAACAACATATTCTTTATAAAAGTTACATGATGCAGCTGATTTTTTGTTTTTGTTTTGCCTCCAGATTAGGTGGACAGCTTCCTCGTGGTGCAGTTCCTGACCCCGATGGAAGACTCATCTTTGAGCGACCCCTTAACGCCAATGACTCCGGCACCTATCAGTGCTTGGTGAAGAACTCAGAGGGTGAAAATACGGATACTGTGACCATCATTTTAGGAGGTAGCTGACAGAGTGACCCGTCACTCTAACGCAGACTGTGAGAATCCCTGATGAATCTGTGTGTGAACGGCTTTAATCTAAGCGTTCTGCTTCCACAGCGCCCCCTGAGCCCAACATCGATTCTGATAAGTTGATGATGTTCATCATTGTGGGAGGCGCGGTGGCCGGCCTGCTGATCCTCATGCTCGTCACCTTCTTCATCCTCACTTGTCACCATCAACGCAAGAACAAGAAGCTGAAGAAGGAGCTGACTCAGAAAAAGTACAAGATAAGACTGATGTGTTTTTTTGTTTGTTTTTTTTTTATGAAGATTAGAGAAGATCAGATTCAGATCATCACTTCCAGAGGACAAATTGACGAAATATGCGTGAATGAAAACAAGTTAAAAGCCATGAAGCAGTTTTGACAGAAAATACAGCAGATGTCTGAGTCAATGTGAAGAAAGTTAGAATGTAGTTACATACATTATTTATATGTGATGCAGTATTAAAACCTTGGCTGAAGGTTGTTTTCCCATGTCTTATCTTTCCAGAGAGGAAATAACCACTTTGTCCAGACAAGCTTCGTTCAGGAGGGTGAACTCTGTCAGCACTGATGCTAGAGAGGTGCTACTAGAAGTTATTCTTTAATGTGCTGAAATCACTACGTTTTCAGCAGTCCTCTTATTAGTTGTCATTTTTGTGGGATTTTTTTTCCCACCCGTTTTAACAGTACACTTGTATTTCTTTTCACTGCAGCTTGAGGAACACCACCCTCTGAGGGTGGAGGGAACCCTGAGGAACAGCCTGTCGTCCCTCGGGGTCAGTCTACAGATCAATGTAAATCTGCATGCAAGGCCAGGGCCTGGGACTGAGGCTTTACTGTCCAGATGCCGCGCGGCTAAGTTCTGAAGTTTGGCATTTCCGATTTGAATGTAGTGCATCTCAGACTTTGACATCAACAGTAACACAATGTATAACCAAAGACCTTTCAGACGGCAATTTTTTTGGGACGTTTGGGTTCTTTGGCTTTACATCCTCACTCTTCTCTAAACTAGACTTAGACTTAGACTTGACTTTATTGATCCTTGGAAGAAGGAAATTATAGTTGCAGCTGGGCACACAGTAAGACTTGGCAACTTGTAAAAGTATTTGGCTGTTGATCTTGAAGTATGAAAACACTGTCTGGTAATGTAAGCCTAATAGATTCAAAAAGTCACTGGTTACTATAAAAATGTCAAAGATATAATTTAGCTCTAATTTCTCACCAGTTAGTAGCTGTGTGTAAGTAAAATTATGATACAAATTTTGTTCAAACTTTTAAAACGTCACAAAAACAAAACAAACAATATGGGAAGTAGGCTTGTTTCCATCTACTGGTTTGTTGCGACTCAACCTACACTTAGTGTAACTTGGTCAGATATTGACAGGATCTATGTTTGTAATAAATAAGATGTACTGGTTGCAAACTCCCATGGAGCACACACTTCAGAAAAATGGAGAGTTCTGCAGTCTGTGCTAGAGGATTGGATTTTGACATTTTTTCAGAGTTCTGTGCCTCTGGTGATGCAGAGACCCATCAGTGAATGGAAAAGTTTGACATTTAAACAGCAAGCTCACTTTGTCTCCTTATGATTTGGAATGATAATCCACTGACAACAGGAAAAATCCAGTTTCATTTTGAGTGCATGTTTAACCTGATGAGGAGAAGGGCTAAACACTGTTTACGTTAACATCATTACCAAAGTCCATCATGTCCAAGCTTCGTATAGATTACAGATGAATGCAAACTGCAGACAAAACTTCCTGACCAATAGAGCTCAGTAAACACAAGAGGCTTTGTTTAGCTAACAAAACAAACCACTATATTTTAACTAACCCACAGGTATAAGTGGATGATAGCTAGATTTGATTTGGTTTCAGAGAAGAAAAAAAACAAGATGTCAGACCCACTAGCTTTTTAGCATGTTAACAAATGAATGCTATTACCCATATGCTTCCAATCATGTTAAACAAGAGTTAGCATGATCACCCATTAATTTTATAGTATGCTGACAAATGAGTGACATCACTCATAAGCTTAATAGTATACTAAAAAGAGTATGATATTGTCCATTAGCTTGATAGCATGCTAACATCCTCTCTGAAAGCAAGAATAGAAGCACTGCTGTTTAGATACGTTATAGCAGAAGGATAATATTTTAGGATTTTTTGGTGTGGGCTCTTCTGTGTGTTTCAATCAATTAATTAGAAGGCTGCATCCTCTAACCTGTTTGTTTTTGCTTCCTTTTTAATATTTATTTTAATGTATTTATTGAAATAAACCTTGTTCTTTTACTGACTTTAGCGATCCAGTGTAGCCCTTGAAGGTGAAAAAGTTCAAGGGCATGAATGCATTTGCAGGACCCTGAAATAGATCAACACAATATAACTGTAAAACATCTTGGTTAGGACAGAAATATAGCTTTGCATTATCACAGCTCTGAGCAAACTCGCCTAATCACACAACCAGGAAACATTACTATCTATGCAGCTGATAAGTGCAACTGCTTATGTTTAAAAAGAGCATGTTTTTCTGCTTTAACAGGAGCAGGCCCGTTGCAGAGACAGCAGATCAACTGTCTCAGGTGGACGCGGAGGAGGGGCTCCCGCGTACGACTCTCTAGGCAGACCGTCCATCTACAACAGCTCCCGGAGGGGAAGAGACAGGCCTATGGATCGGGACAGTGAAACCCGGCTTAGAGTAGAGCAATATGTGAGAAACAGCAACATGTCCTTGGTAAGTGTCTCATGCTGCCTGCGGCATGGAAAGCTTGCTTCTACCAAGTTTTGTAAAACTTCTCACCCAGTTTACTAATCCCTTGCATATTTGCCTGATTACAATGGCAAATCTTTTCTGCCATTGCAGCAGGACCCTCGGTTGCTTCCTCCTCTGCTGCAACCGAAATATCCTGCGGTCCACTCAACGGAGATCATAAGGCAGATGAACGGCAATGCCGTCATCCCAACAGATGGGGGTTCCCATTCAGAAAGCTCCATCAGGAACTACCAGTCCCCTCCCGTAAGCTGCACATACCCACAAGTAACGTACGACGAGGATGAGATCGACGAAGGGCTGGGTGGCCCTGCCAGTCAGGAGCATCCTTACGATCAGGATAGCGTTGCCTCTAGCTCGAATTTCTCAAAGAACAGGATGAGCCCTCAGCCTCACAATCATAACCCCCACACTTCATACGTCCACAAGGCCCAGATTGTTTAGCCGATGGCAGCAGAACCTTAGGTGAAACCCCAAAACTGGGCAGTTGTACTTTTGGACACAAGTCACCCAGAAAAAGCTACTTTTAATTTCTGCTCAGTATGGAAACTGACTGAGCAGAAACTGACTGAGCACTTCACTCAAGAAGGACGACTCCTGATCTCTGCTCTGCTCGGACGTTTAGAGATCAGTCACATTGAAAACAGAACATATGACTAATTTCCCAGTCGTTGCAGCTGCGTCAGCTTTTGCTTGTTGTTTTAAGTGGGTTCAGCTGACAGGTGAACACAGCTGAGAAACCTTGTGCATATACACCTGAAGCATTTCATGCCAGTGGAAACCAGGAAATGCAGGAGGAGTATCAAAAAGAACAACTGTGTGGGAAAGTATGTAAATCAGAGGAGTCGATTGCAACACCAGCAAAGCAAGGGCGTATTGCTGAACTGGTGGTGTTCGGTGGAAGAGTAACTGTGCATGTGACAAATTCGCATATGCACAACTGTTTGGGAGCTGATCCAGAAGTTGTGTGAGTGTCTGGCCACACCTGAAACATGCATACCTCTGTATTGTCTCTAAGTCTTTCTCAGTCTGCATTCATCTCAGGCATTAAGACAAGAAAATATGTCTCAATGTTCATTTTCAACACATACGGACTGGTTCACGTCCGTTAGATTGTGTTTTATTAAAGAGACATTCAAAAAGTTTTTTTTTTTAAAGTTCAGACGTTTCCACATGCGAGGTCGGTTGTGTCCCGTAACTTTGCAAATTTAAAAACTCTGCATGTCATGCTTTTTCACTCACGAATACTGTGAAAAGAAGTTTCGTACACCCAACTTCTTCATGTTTTTAATGAAAATTGACATTGTATAAAACCGCATGAAACACAATGAGCGCCAAGTCAGTTCACACACAGTTCACTTGTCACAAGATTTATACCCAATGAAATTTAGTTTACTTCCTTTTCTAAGTCTGTTGGTTTTTAAATTATAAAGTATAAAGTCACAAAAACTCTTGACTACTTATAATGTAATTCAATTAGATGTTATTTTTAGTAGATGTTATTTCTATCTTGTGGTTAGAAAGTCTTCACTGATAGCACATAGCCACATTTCCTTTCAAAAGGCTGCAAGCAGATTCTAAAAATATTCTTCAAATCATCAGTTTTGAAGCAGGTAACGTCCCCCTGGTGGGTACGAATCGACACTCGGTCAGTTCGAAACATGGCAGTAAACTCCTTCTGGCATTGGACAAAATTAAGTATGAGATTACAAAGAAGCAAGAGGTCCAATAAAGTCTGTTACATGTGGAAATGCCTATTGACAATAATGAATGTAAACACAGACATTTTTGTCCACAAGCTGTTCTGGGAGAGTTCCCAGCCATTGTGGATCTTTCGATAGCAGCAACAGAATTATGCCTTTGCAAGAGGAATGTGATGTTATATTTACTATTTCGATACTCTGACAGAACCAAATATGTATTTTCCTTTATTTTTATTATCTGTGGACTGTTGGTTTTAACGTTTGGTTGATATATGTTTTAAGTGTTGGGTTCTGTTACTTCCCTCATAGGGGCGTGCCAAAGGGAATATGAAAATGTGTTTTGCTTTTTTTCTTTGTGGAAATTTAAGTATTATTTTCCTCCATGTTACACAGCTTTCCTGCTGCATATATGGCTGCTTCCCCGAGTTCGAGATCTTTGGGTCGAATATTTAAGCAATTTGTGACAAACAAAGCACTGATCCCAAACACCTCAAAGGCGAGAGCCGTTGAACGGCTTGCTGTCGATTTGTTGAGGAAAAGCTCTCCCTGCTGTGCATAGCTGGGAACTGCAGGTGGCTGGTAGAATTCACTGAGCTATGAATTATTTTTTTTATTCCAAATATTGTTGTGTTTCCAAAAATCTTCCTGATCTGGATTTTTGTTTTTCCCTTCGAGGGTGGTGTGACATTGAGGATAAATATGGGAGGGTAAAATAGCATCAATGTCATCCAGTTACTCGAGGGATTTTTATTTTAATTTTTTTTTACTTTGAACATGTGAACCACTGCAGAGGACGTCAAAGTTTAAATAAATACTAGATCATCACTGTGGCGCTTGTTTGCTTCAAGATTTGGCGTGTTTATCTTTCTTTTCACTTGCTTCACAAAGTGTCAGCTGGAAAAACAGGCGCTAAGCTACTGTGGGAACTGCTTTAATCTCTAAGTACATATTCATATATAAGGTCAGCACATAACTGCTTTTGGTATACACTGCTGTTTATTGGGTGACAAATTACGTGAACGCATAATCCCAGTCTAATCAGACCTTATAAAATTGCATTAAGCAGCAAGTTTTATATTCATTATAAACTTGTCCAGTATTGGGACTACAATACTGGAAAAATGTCTTGGAGTTTCTCAGGTCTTTAAAACTTTAAAGCAACAACAGCAACAACAACAAAAAAAAGGGATCACACATTTCAGTTGAAATTTACCTTTCAGCCCCGGGGCTTCCTCTGTTGGAGTTCAACATGTTTTTGTTCTGCTTCAACTTGTCAAAAATTTGATTATCATCAGATTGCTGATGAGTGATTGCAATCACTCATATTTCAAAACATTAAGGGATGTAAATCCGCAATAAATGACCCTCCACCTCCCACAAAACCCCCAAAAAACATTAAAACTTTTAATACTAACCCCAACACGTTTTTCTTTTCAACAAAAATACAGAATTTAATGAATCCTAATGAGTTGGCATTCATTGTTGCTTTTGTTTGTGCAAGATGAGCTGCATTCAACAGAAACCTGAGTTGGTTCTGAGGCGTTTTCATCTAATCTGAGACATTTGTTTCTTTGAGAAATCCAAATCAGACAGAACAAAATCAGATGGGTTGTTCCATCGCATGATCTCTGAGTTACATGTATGGAATTTGTAAGTTAATCTGTTGTAAAGTGATGATTATTTCCAGTCATATATGACAGCTACACAAAATAGTACAGCAAATTGAAGAACATATAACATTATATTAGAATATTTAGAATCTAAAGCAAAGTCCAATCAGAAAGCTGCTTTGAAAAGATGAGATAATTAAATGGTTAATCTTATTCTTTATAACATTAATTTGATCTGGAATATTTACTTAGTGTTTTTATTTTATTTTATTTTATTTTTTTACACAATCAGTGTAGAAAATATTCCAAATCACTCTTTATATTCATTATGTTTCTCCATTCACCTCATATGGAAATCCCTTAATGGTACTCATACATAACCTGGTTTGAAACAGACCCTTTAAAGATTCATGGTCTTTATTTGATAAAATAGAAGTAATAGGCTTAACATAACTTGGAACAAAACAATTTTGAATATCATTGCTCTTGGGTTGACTGCAGCTCAGCTAGCAGCCATTTTGACCGTGAGTGACATTGAATATCTTCAGTGGACGTCGCCTTTCATACAAGCATTCTTAACCTTTTTTGCGATAATGAACCAATCAGTTTATATGCGCATTCACTGAACCCTTCTTTAGTGACATATATGATTTTTTTTCCTAAATTCAATACATAGGTATATGCTTTTTTTTACTGGTGCACAAAGTGAACATCACCTTGCTTAAAGAACAAACACAACAGAGTGCATGAACTCACGACAAATTATGGTATTACTTTATTCTGGCCCCCAAAAATATTTTGGCCCCATAAATAAATATATATATATATATATATATATATATATATATATATATATATAGATAGATAGATAGATATATAGATATATAGATAGATAGATAGATAGATAGATAGATAGATAGATAGATAGATAGATAGATAGATAGATAGATAGATAGATAGATAGATAGATAGATAGATAGATAGATAGATAGATAGATAGATAGATAGATAGATCTATATCTATAGACATAGATCTATATCTATATCTATAGATAATGTTTGATGGTTGATGACGTCAATATAAGAAACTACAGACTGATAGGAGGAACCAAAGGTAAAGGCAAATCTTATGAATCTGGGATATAATTAATTTGATTTCACATAATTATCGTGGTAGAAGCCATTTTTTTGTCAAAACTTAATCAAATATATTTGTCCTATTTAATGTTTGTTATGACACGTTTACTGCAAACGGACAAGGTAATTAGTCCAAATTTGTCATTGAATTTGAAGGTGGGTTTTGGCTCAGAGCCAGCCTGGCTGATTCATCCAGGGTCTCATGGGATCTGCAGTGTGAGACTTTTGTTTCGGCTTTCAACCCTGAGCTTGATGCGGAGCGTACGACCTCTCCATTAATTTGAGGAAGAGTTGTTTCATTTCCACAGGTAGCGTTGATCTCAAAGTTCACCTCCAGCAGTTTAATCTTCATTTCTATAGACTGAAGTTGTTGTATAATACTGTTAATGTCCCTGGGGTCGGCCGGAGGCATTTTGCCCTTGTTGGAGATGAAGAAAAGTAAGGTAAAAATAAAAGTAAGAAAATCCTCCAGTCCTTAGGTTTGAAGTAATCCAGTTCTGATGTCGATAATGTAAATATAACTATAAAAACTGTTGCTTTAAAAAATAACTTGCAGGCAAAGTTATCAGTAAGGACGAGAGAGAGCAGGATAAGCTGTTCCTCCTTCAGCTGCCAGAATCAATCAGGAGCTAGCTTCTGCTGGGTTCAAGTCAATTGACCTTTACAGTCTTGACCTCACTTGGTGAGTCAGAGGTGTTACAGAAGAGGGTTGACCCATTGGATCTGACCCAGAACACAAGCAGATGAGATACTGAAAGGTTTCTTGAAGTGTTTTGGTGAAAGGAGCTAAAATCTTTCCTATTCTCTCTTCTGCTGAGCAGCAAGACTTTTTGATTAAAAATGATACTCAGGCATAATTCAAAGGCACTTTTATGTGTTTTTATTGAAGTAAAAGTAAGAAGTAGCTGTCCAAGAAATGACCCAAGTTAAAGTAGTGATACTTCACAACAGTATTACTCAATTAAAACGTGTGAAGTAAAACTACTCCTAAAAGAATATTTATTTTTTTCAAAAAATTACTAGAGTAAATGTAACTGTTACTGTCCACCTCTGAACATAAAAACCTTCTTCTCAACTGTATGTTGCTGGACATTCCTATTCTGTTATACTTACATATAATTAGATTCAATTCAATACAGTTCATTATTCCGATTCACAACAAATGTCAAGGTCCCTTACAAAAAATCTCTTTATTTCAAACAAACATAGATTCCAATTTATCCTAGTTATCATACAGTACGCTTATTTAATTATTCAAAGCAGATTCAATAATTTCTATCAGGAAACCCAGGATGAGAACATACAGACAGTCACTTGACTTTACAGCAATTCCTCATACAGAGCATGCATACAGTGACAGTGAAGAGGAAAAACTCCTCTTTAACAGGTAGAAACCTCCAGCAGAAGCAGAACCAGAACCTAGCTCAGTATAAGCAGCATTAGAATATATTAAGGTAAATATAGATCTCTCTCATTATTTTTGGCAATTAGGAAATAGAAATTAAACTTTTGGGAGTCATTGCTGACTTAAAATAGAAACAGTGTAGCATAAACTAAACTAAGAAGAATAAAGGTGATGTGTGACCATTTCTGGTTTGTGTGGCTTAGCAAAACGGGGCTGCTGCTAAAAGTGAGTTCTAACTTGATATTATGTTTTTCCCTCTGAATAAATGTTCATCATTTTTGTTTGTTTTTCAGTGTAAACATTCGTTCCTAAACTTAAAGACTTTTGTACATCCACCCAGGGGGCCAGTGTAATGGATGAGGGTAGAGTACAAGGTAAAAGTAAAATGTTTGAACGCAGTCATTTATGATAATGAATCCCTTATTGTGTTTATTCAGTGTTTACACAGCTGCATGGAGAGGTTAGACTGTCTTATTTTAAAGAACCAGCTGACTTGTGATGTGATTTTCTCCATCACAGAGAAAATCACAGGCTGAGGGGGATTACTTCCACCACTCACCCCGCCAAGAGCTGGTAATGGAAGAGCCGAGTGACTGGTAGTCAGCATGGCTGCCACTCAGAACAGAACAGAGCTGAACAATCACATCATCCATGTCATTTACACCTGAGGAGGGGGGGAGCCTCTGAGTCACAGTAGCAAATGGAGGGAACCACAGAGAGGAGCTAATGTTATTCAAACCATCACTGGTTTTACCTCATGATGATACATCACTATATGTAACTGTAGAGCACACAGCAAGGCCCAAAGTTACTCATACCTCTGATAGATTTAGGTTTAAAGTGATCTTTTAATTTGTCCACAAGGCGTCTTCTGACTGGAAATAATAGTAATGTTTTGGAATGAGTGAGTGGAATCTAAAAGGTAAAGAGGCCTCCAAGCCTCGAGGTAAATCCAGGCAAATAATCAAAATACCTGTGGAAACATTCAAACAGACGTTTCTATTGATTATTGAGAAAGGTATTAATTCATTTAACGACATAGCATGCAATCAAAAATAGTTGCATTAAGTTTTTCGTAACTGTTCTTTCTTTTACATTGTTTTGACATCTTTGAATGAATGAAAATAATTTAGGGGAGGGGTGAAGGGTCACCTTCAACCCCAAACATACAGGAATAGTTTAGATCAAAGCAGTTTAATGTGTTCAAATAATGTAGTCTGAATCCAGATTGAACCTGTAATTTGTGGTAAGACAGTAATGATCACAGATGCTCTACATCTGATATCTATGTTACCTAAAACCATGAAGACATATGACGACCTTGCAAACACAACAGAAAGCCTCTGGAGGTTTAATTAAGCACTTTGTAGCTAATATAGTTGCTTAAATAGTCACTGGCTGTATCAGTCTGTCCAATACAGCTGGGTCAGAGTAAAACCCAAAACAACCTGACTCGTTTTGGGGTCCGATAAGGTCGGATGATGGACGCAGCAGTTGGAACCTTTTAAAGTTATTGACTACTAACTCTGACCCTCTAGCTACAACTGCATCTCCAACTGATGCATTTCCTGGTTGGAACTATGCAACAAATTGATGGCATGAGTGACACGGTAAGAAAAAAAAAAAGCAGTATATCCAACATTGGTAAAATATTTATCAGCAGGCTACTCTACTCTCCTCTCATCCAACATCACAAGAATATTTTATCAAGAGTTTTCAGGAGTAAAATGAGGCACCAGAATCCACAGGCAGGCATGAACTCCTGCTGTATTATGTTTCAGCAGGAGTTCAGCAATATAGCAGCTTTGCCTTTTTCTCAGATATTAAATGAAACTGCTTGGGCTCTTTGCAGGAGCTGCTGGTTGCATTCATCCAACACAAACAGCCACATCAGCACTGAAGTGAAAATCAACTAAACCAGTTAAGTTCTATTAGCTCAGTAACCACCAACTGATCTCACTGAGCGACCAGTCTGGCTTTCTGACCCTCCTGAGTCTCAGCAGGGGGTTCATCTCATGTGATTATTTAGTTTCTGGCAGGGATCACTAATGTTCATCACATTCACAGAGAAAAATCTGCCATCAGCTGGGACATGGGATGAACAAGTCCCACTTTGTTAAAGAGCTTTAAGCACTCGGCCTTCCTGTCAGTGAGTCATCCATCGAGCTGCACTTACTGTTTCCAGTTCAGCTTAGGCTTGCTGTGATGCTGGCAGCATCACAGCAAACAGCAAGTATGTTTTAGTAGTATGAATAAATACATCTGCATCCAGAATCTCTCCAGTGATGCTTGGTAAGATAATATAGTAACCTATGTTAAAATATGAGCAATCCAGCCCTGAGCCATGGGTTGGATGGTGAGTTAGTCACTGTCTGGGTTCAGGTCTTGGTCCAGAGCTTCTCTGTACTTAGAGAATTCCTTTATTGTCATTGTCCAAGAAAACACAACAAAATTTTAAAAATAGTTTAAAAAAATGTGGTGTTCATACTCCACAAGGAGAGCGTCCACCTCCACTTATTAATATTTCTCTATTCCCATATCTACCAGTGAATAAACAGATGTGATTTATATAGAAGGGGAATTTGACATTAATATTTATGACCCTTTTACCATGCGTCTCACTGAATATAAACGCTTTTTACAGCTTTCTGAAGACAAAATATGTCTGCACGTCCGAGATGGGAATGTCCTGTTTCATTATTTCCCAAAGATTCTCTATTGAACAGATCAGAAAAAAAATGTACAAGGTTGACAATGATACTTAGGACATCAAGTTGGCTGTTTAAGTGATGCTAAAATGTTTTTATGCCTTTGTTTTTATGCTGAACTGGGACACAAAGATCTGAATGATGTCTTATTGTCCAGTTTTAGTGAGTCTGTGCAAACTGCTGCTGTACTTCATCTGCTTTAAGGTAGATATCCAATCGTTCCATCAATCTGTTATGAAAGATTTACTGAGTGGGTTGGCTCTTCCTTCACTAGAAAATGAATATAAAGATGTACCCAAATGCAGAAAAGGGAAGGAAAGTGTTTTATTTTCATTTTCAGTAGATTTGTATAAGTGGGACAGACGGAGCAATAAGACAGTTGGACCAGTTGAACATTTTCATATAATCCAAAAACAGGAAACAAACGGAAGCAGGTGGAAATGTGTCACTGTTGCTTCATCTTGTCCCAGTGTTCTGGTGTGAGGGTTTTCTGTTCAAACGCATGGATTGCCTTCAGCTCTTCTGCAAGACACATGTTGACCATCCTGCAAACACAGACAGCACACTGGTTTAATGTTCACAGGGAGAACAGCTCAAAATGAGATGTGTGTGTTTACAGCAGAGCTCAGTAACAAACACCTGCAGCTCTTAGACAAACATTGAATCTTTTCTTCTGTCTGACATACTTGTCTATAGTCATCCTCATACTCTGGTTGTTCTGCAGCATTCTGTAACCTGATGAACAAAAGCTGCAAAGCACATGCTTGCTAAGCTCGTTGGTTTTAGTGTATTAGATCATAGCATTTCCTTCAGAAGCAGACAGGGAAGAGAAGTAGATTGCAGCCGCAAATAATGTAATAATGAGGCTGGGTGGACCTCAGGGTCTTCTTTAAATTTGCTTCAAGTGGAGTAAATTGGGTATCAGAAACTAATAAAACGCTCCAGGAGCAGCAACTCTGCTGAATCCCACCTGTGTCTCTGTAACAATGGTTTCCCCTCAAACTGCGCCGACACCACCAGGACTTTGAAGCTGGCTGCACATCTTTCCGGAGAGGTATCCTCTACGTCCTGAAAAGCACAACATCAACACTAACTTCACTGACACAGCATCAGAAAAACAGACATTATGATCAGAATACTGATTAGACAAACTGTCCATGGAAATGTTCCCTTTGAAAAAAATAGTTACTGGAAAAGTCTAACTGAACAATCTTTGTGTTTATGAGATAAAAAAATTGAAATCTTTTTATTTAGCAAGTAATTCCACTCAATAAAGTTGCTATGTTCATAACAGAGAATGAAGGAAGAGGCTGCAGAGAAGCGAGACAATCAGTTGTCAGATTCTCTTATCACTAAGTTGCCCCCCAAAGTCAACTATGCATTTGCAGAATGCAAGTAATGCTGCGCTCTGTATCTCCCACTCACAACGTTCCCTACTTTGTATATTAATTCCTTCAATTCATGATACTTTTATTTTTTCCAAAAGAAAATAAAATATTGCTGTAGCTCTTGTCATCAAAGCATCTATTCCTTCCAACTCTTGGTGGAACTTTTTTCTCTGCTCCCACCTCATTTTCTTTGCCTCTCCTCTTTAAGTCTCTGGCCGTTTGATTAGAGAGATGTTGGAATCTGGGGTAATTCCCAGATACTAATTTTACAAACGCTGATTAAGACCAACGATGTTAGAATCTGACAGACAGACGGAGCTTATAATGGTTCCTGTAAAGGAGCTTGTTGTTGTTGAGTGCTGCTGACTGAGGGTCCGTTTTACAGGCAGATTTGAATGTCTCCAGAGCAAAAACTATCCGGATGGCACACACTGGCACAGAGCAGAATTTGTTGACAGTTCAGATTGGACTCTGCCAGGATAGATGCAAAATCTAAATACAATTAAATACATTAAGGCTCATTTATTGTTTACATTTAGTGTCTTGCTTTTAATTCTTCCAGAATGGACATAGAACTCCACATGCTGTTCTTCACCAGTCCTCACTTATAGGACTGGTGATCGTCTACCCAACCTATACAGGCCAGAATAAGTCTGAGATGTTTACGTACCAGAACTCACAGAGAACTGATGATGTGGGATAGTCAAAGTACGAGTGAATTTGTGTGCCGAGATGCATGGGAAAGCCATGTGTCAAATGTTCCTTTGGAAATTAGATCCAATCCAAAACCCTGAACAGCAAGCCGGAAAAAGACTACAACCAGAGGGTTGTTGTGGCCCAGTTAAAGCCACAACACAATCTGATTGGCTAAACTATGATGGCCACTGAGTCTGGTAGTAACTGAAACAGCTTCACCACACAACAATCAAAGAGATTACACAGAGAGACCTACCACATGTACTGCCTCGAGCTCCCTGATAAGCTTCTCCCGGATGTGATCTGCTGACACTGCCATAATTATCTGAAACAATACATACAGAAATACTGACTTTCGGGTCTAGATCAGCTTAAATATCTTTAATACGGTTTTATTCAAGAAAAAAAAACAAACAAAAAAAATAGAAAGTTAACATCTAAAGACTTCCGGTATTAAACTATTTACATGAGAGTCGGTGTGTGACTCTCATAGCACAGTAGAAGCATACAAATACAATAATAACTAAATGCTACCTTTGATCTGCTGATTTCATCAAGCGGACACCGGACAACCGGTTACGTTATTATGGCCCAAAAACAATTCATGCTATGACCATTTTTAGCCAGTCAGTGGCCGTCTAACATGTGACGCTTTTTTCAAAACAACAAATGATTATCGAAATAGGAGTCCATAGAGAAAAAAACAACAAAATTATTTTTAGTGGTTGTTCTGAGAATAATTATAATTACGTCTATTGACAACCACGTGAGATTATACTTTAGATATTGTTTTACAATACTGGGATTGTTTTTCTTCTGTACATAGATGGGATATGTTCAACTTATTTGATCAGGCACCGCAGTGGTCCACTAAACTAAAGGCTGACGGCGATACAGGAACTAGTAGTGACAGAACTGATACAGAAGCAAAACATTATAACATATTACCATAACATGTTATTAGCTTTAAAAGTTTCTCCTGACTTTGTGAACATTATTTCACTCGTCCATCACCGATAGCCATGTGTCATTTCAGTTAACGGTTCCCACCATCTCATACGGAAGTTATTGAGGTTTTCATGATGGTAGTGGAGGTGGAAAGCTTCTTCGGTGTGTACATGCTTTACTGCACTAACCCAAAATTTAAAGGCCGAATCTACATCGGTTTCACGGTCAACCCTGAGCGGCGGATTGGACAACACAACGCCGGGAGGCACAGAGGGGGGGCCAAAAGAACCAGTGGCAGGGGGCCATGGTAAACATGCTGTTTTTCTGCTGAACTGTGTTTGTAGTATGTAATACTTAAGAAGGACCATAACTCAAATACGCACCTGTTCCTCTGTGTTGCTTAGGGAGATGGTACTCATCATCCACAACTTCCCTTCAGATATCGCTGCTCTGAGGGTGAGTACTAAAACGCAGCATCGGGACAGTGTCCAGGATGAGTTCACGTCTGGGTCATATCGGAGTCGGTGTCCAGTAGGAGACACACACTCCGATCGCATCTTTTACAACCCAACAATCTCTGCAGGAATTTTCACTATGGCAGAGAAAACCAGCTTGCTCATCCGTCCACTATCTTATCAGTTCCAGCATATGTTCCCAAATGTCATCACAGTGACTTCGCTGTGTTCTGTAAAATTTGCTCTGTATATGTGGAAAAGCCGTTTTTTGTTTGTTTTTTTAAATGGTCCCATCCATCCATACAGGAGTATTATTGAATATGAAATGTGTATATAATTTCCCCACATATGATCAAAAACTACCATGCCCCCAAAACCTGCAAAAATCTGAGTCACTGTGTCACATTAATCAAAAATGTGGATAAGATGTCTGATTTCTGAACATTTCTGATCAGAACAGCGGTCAAATATTCAAACAGAATTATGTCAGGAAGTTGGAGGGTATGTTTTATCTGCAGTTTGTTAAAAGACAAATGTTAGGGTGACGTGTAAATATAGTTTAACTTATATGTGTAATATTGAGTGTGTGGAGAAAATGTGGAAAACTAAAATTTGTGTGATTAGCTCATGGTGTGTTTCCCTGGCAGTTTGAGTGGGCGTGGCAGCACCCTCACTCTTCCAGACGACTTTCCCACGTTTCCGGACGTTCCAAAAGAGAAACGAGCCTGCAGTTCCACTGGCGAGTCGTCTCCAACATGCTGCGGGTGGCGCCATGGAGCAGACTGCCTCTGACTGCCCGCTGGCTCAGACAGGAGTATAGGATGGACTTTGACCCCGGCCTGCAGCCCCCACTGCACATCCCCATCGCCTTCGGCAGCGTGAGGGCCAAGAAGAAGCAGTTGCTGCCATCTGCAGATGAAGATGAAGATGTGATGTCTGTGTGCTTCCTTTGCAAAGCGATGGTAAAGGTAAGAAGCGTATCCTCAATAAGCCATTGATCCACGTCTGGCTGGTTTGCTCCATCCTCTCCTCCTCCTCAGGTGTCAGAGAAGCTGAGCTGTTTCCTTCCATCCTGTGGAATGGTCAGTCATGTAGTCTGCCTGGCCAGATATTTCCTGAGGTTCGAGTCGTCCCACCTCATGCCCGTAGAGGGACAGTGTCCTTCTTGCCATGGCTCGGTGCTGTGGGGGAGCCTCATTCGCCACAAACACGGCTGCCTCGGAGACCTGGAGGAGATCGTGTCCTCCACATCACAGGTCAGATTGGTGCTTCAGTGAAACCCCTAAAGGCTGTGAGTTTACTCACTAACTTGTGTTTGATGCTCCTGCAGAGCCACTGGACAGATGAACTGCAGATGTGAAGAAAAGAAGGTTGCAGTGGTGAAGGCCTGCCATTTATACTGAAGAGTGTAGATAAATTTTATTATTTCATCATGAAGTTTTTAATTCTTTCTTAACTTTGTATTATTAACAATCATTAAATTTTCCCAAATAAAAGATTAAGAAAAACATTTTACTGCCTCATTTTAACAGGATGTGTTCTGTAAAGCTCTTCTGAAGAACATGTTTTCTATAACTAATGTGAAATGTGTGTTTTTTATATTTTTGTGTTCAGGACATGAAAAGAATAACTTAAAATTTTCTTTGTTTTGTCTGCTTCACTATTTAAATGCATCTATGTAACAACTTTTTTTTTTTTTAAGTTTTTAAATATTTCAAATTGTCACCATGTTGTGGCAGTATGAGCCAGATAACTTGTGAATAGCTTGAGCTCCTCCCAGTTCTACAGTGGCTGTCTGAAGAAACGCACCACTTCCAGTCAAAAACAGCCAGTCAGGAGAAAAATCTTAGCGCTGTCAGTTAACCTTGTTTACCCGCTGCTCAGTGTATTAATGGTAGAAACAACTTCCGTTCCAGGAAAACTGTTTACCTGCTGTCATCTGTGGCCATGCTAGCTTGTCTGTGCATTTTAATATGTTTTAGAAATATTTGTCTAGAATGATTAGCCTTTCTGCTAACAAGAAGAAGCTGTAGGGTAGCAGAGAGGAAGGAGTGTGAGCAGTGTGTACATGAAATGATTGACAGCGTTAGGACCCTCCTCCTACAGTTCAGCAACATGACTGTCAGGTTGGTTGATTTCTCTAAATTTTCCTTAGGTGTGTGTGTGGGTATGTGTATAAGTGTGTGTGGTTGTTTGTTCTGTCTGTCTCTGTGTTGCCTTGCTATGAATTGGCGACCTGTCCAGAGGGGACTCCACCTCTCACAACCCTACTGGGAATTATCATGTTGGATGGATGGATTTTCAGAGTGGACTGTTTCATGTTTTACATTTCAAGTATCAGATCAAAAGTTTATTTGTGATATCAATGTGTTTATACTACATAGTTCTCATCTTTTACTTGTTTGGTCTAATGTTCACCTATGCATATAGTTAAATTTCCACTGTATGTTCAAATTAGACCCTTAGTGTACAATTCTAACCCAAGTGGATTACAGAACGTCCACATTGAATTCAACTTTGTGTAGCCAGTTCTTACTTAAAAATCATTGAAGTTGTTTTATTATCAGTCCACTCAGACAGACAGTTCTGCAGGCTTGTGGTCACCAGCAGCAGCCATTGGGCGAGAGGTAGGGCAAACCCTGAAAAGGATGCTAGTCCATCAAACAGCTCAGGAAATCATTACAGGCCCAAAATAAACATGACATTTATTTATATTGATTCAAATCTCAGATCAGAATGGTAACCGAGGCAAGGTGAATGAAAATAAAGTTGCAAGAGTCATTGGGAACTGTGTATGCAGAGAGACTTCATTATTCTTTCAGCTGATTGTGTTTAACAGTCTTGGACACCAACGGCTTCCCATGTTCTACAGCTGATCCTGTCAGTGCGCTCAGTACTGAATTCAGACCTGTTTACAATCATCTTACAAAGAAACATTTCCTGCTCTTAGCACAAGCTGCTTTCCATCAGGCCTTTTGGTCAAGTTCATTTACCTAAGCAGATCCCAGGCTGGCTGGGATCTGCTTCCTGCAGACATAGCTGAAAAGGCACACATTCTAGAAGCAAACAAAAAATCTGATAGTTCTTAAAGATAATGATGAGTATATACGAAATAAAAGATATATCCAATTCTAACACTTTTCAAAAACATCTTCATTGTTCAAATATTATGCACTGTGTGTAGGCTTTTTTAAAAGTCTGAAAATGGATACAATTCTGAGAAGAGCAAAAAAGGTAAAGTTATATGTGGGGTAAAAACTATAAGTTTGATATTTAGAATATGTTTTAGGAGTTCATTAGTGGTTTGACTTTAAGGAAAATCAGAACTATAGTTGGCATAAAATAAGGGTTAGTTAAGTTTTAAATCTGCAGCTGCACATAGTCTGGTCATCCTTCTCTCTGCTGGTCGACTGGCGATTGGATCGTGATCACTGGCTGTGGAGGCAAAAAGAAAAAAAGAACGTCTAAGTCTTATAATAATGTTAGCTTAATTTTGTTTTTATTTCTGAAAATCAACATACAATACCTTTAAAATGTTTTATACATCTAGAATTTACATTGAATACTTAGAATATTACATTTTATATTAGACAAAGCAGTACATAATTGTAATTAAAACATTTTTTGTAAATAAATAATAATCAGTGGGAATTTGTCTTGTTCAATACAGCAGAACGTTTGCCAGTTGTTTTGCTGAACCTTAGATATTCTGTTTGATAAACCACACCAGATTTAACTCCCAACCCTCTGCCTGACGTGTGTTCAGCTAACCGGGGTAAACCAGCTGCAACAGGGCTAAAGTGTTCTAGACTTTTTCCTTCAGCCAAATAACACATTTTTGTCATAAAATATTTGTTTTAAGTTGGAATTTACAGAACAAATATCATCACAGGAGGAAAAAAGCTCTGAAATAACTGATTTCAGAGCTCTTTTATCTGACCTGACATTTTAATCGAGATTTGTTTTTTTCCTATCTTTCCTCCTGAAAAACAAAGAGTAACACTGAATAGAAGCAAAATACATTGGGAATATTATCGGCTTACTAAGTCAGTTGGTTTGTGAACTCACCATTTTGCTGGCTGCTCCACAACAGTTGACTACCTTGCAGCAGTAGGCAGCCAGAGTGGCAGAGATGGCCAGCAGACAGGCCTGGATTAGAATCCCTTCAGCAAAGAAATGGGAATGGATGCTCTGAAAGTGAATAGAATGAGCAAGCTTTGAATTACAGCTAAACTCTTGAACTCAGACATGAACTCCTTTTATATGTTACACAATATCAGTTAGCGTCAAACATTCGTTCTTCAGTTCCTGAAACTGGACTTTACTTCTCATCAGAACTTCAGGATGTGGTTCTTAGGAAGAGTATTCAGTCTTTACCTCAATTTGCTGACAGATTGCGTGGTAATTATATGTACTGTTGATGAAGTTTCTCTCAAAAGGATCAAACCAGCAGTTGGTGGACTGGTCTCCCAGCATTACTATGGTGAAGCTCATGTTCAAGAAAGAGGCAAAACATGCCAAGATTTGCATCACCAAACAGGCCGTGAGCTGTCACAAAAAAGGTTTTATATATAAATATAGATTTCTTTGAACACATTCACATGATAAACAGCAAAAAAGAATGAAGCTCTCACAGTAAAGCCATCATATAACAAGAGTCAGAGTCACCATAAGTTTCACTTCTGTTTCTTCTCAGCAGCTGCTAATGTCAGTTAGTGAGTTTTTAACAGTTCTATGATTTGCAGCAGTTTCGATCATCTATGGTTGCACAAGATTACCAGTGCCAGTACTGTCAGATAAAGGAAGATGACTGCAGAGTCTTTTTAACATCTGCTGCATTAGTTACAATAAACACATTTTCTGTGCTCAAAGTCAAACAACAGGTTGTATCTATAGCTTAGCTTCTTATTGTTCATTTGTTGATATTTTCATATGTAAATCTGAGGCCCGAACAGGAAGGGCCTCATCTAAATTTTTTCCATTTGCCTCATCTAAATTTGACAGAAAAATAAGATACAATACAAATTTTCTTAGAGTATAAATTGGAACTGAATACTGAATATTCAGTTCCAATTTGGTGGAACTGAATACCAGCTGCAACAGGGCTGACACAAGTTTTAACTGTAATTGTGTCAAACTTTTCAGAAATCCTTTTACATTTGAGATCTTCCTCTCAGCCTCAGAAGCCTCCTCTTTTTCAGTCCATTTTAGTTCAGTTACCCAGCAGAAGAGGATGAGGTCTTTGTTCCTGACAGCATTTTCAAAATGTAATCTGACTTTTTATGCTGCTTTTGCTGAATGTAATGTGTGAAACATCTACGGAACTCAAATTTAGTTTTGTGTTGCAACACAGAAGAGAAAATTCACTTCTGCTATTTGAAAAATCTTTAGTTGATTTTCTTTGTTTCAAAAGAAAAAAGATCTGAAGTGGGATGTAAATTGTATACAAAGTTTACAACATTTACCATTAAATAAAGAAATGTGGAAGCTGTGGTAGAAGGAAAGCAATCTGAAATGTCAAGTTAAAATTTAACATTAAAAAAAAGTTTTGGTGAGTTTCTAAAATCAGGAGTGGGAATTTATTTATTATTCCGCCAAAACATGGTCAACCATCAGATTCAGACCAGCAAACAGCCATAGAGTTTGATGCTTATTTAACAACAGGTATTATTTAAACATGATGACATTTCAGCTCGGCTTTAAGGAAGGAAACTGTTAAAATCTTAATAGAAAGATGAAGAAATTTTAAGGAGAAACTGTGAGGATTTTGATAAGTGTGATTGATGAAGTTATTAACATGAAAAGAAACAAGAGTAACATCAAGCTATGCTGTGTTTCATCTGTTCAGCAAGTAACTTACTGTTGGCAGATGTAGGTTCTTTGCTGCAACAGCTACACTCCCAGCTATAATTACCTGTAATGACAAATCATGATCACAGACAAATTTTAAGTTTTCCTAGTTAACCCATCGTCTTAGCATTAAGCAGAGGAACACAGTAAACTGTTGCACAGCTGGAGGATATAGAACCATTACTGTTGGGAAAAGTGTTCATTATTCTCAGTGTTGTGGGGCACTAGCATCCTCTGGTTCAGAAAATTAAAACATTCACTTGATGTTTTTGCTCAATATACAGTCAAAATAATATTTCTTGTTAAATATACTTGATTGTGGATTTTAGAATTTCAAACTGAGAGCTTATTTTTCTGGAGTTTTGGGAGAACTCCAGAAACGTGCTTATATACAAAGTATATAAGCACGTTTCTGGAGTCATATACAAAGTATATAAGCACCTAACGTAGTAGCGCTAATAATTGTTGCTGTTGCTAGTCTGTAAGAGGAGTTTTGTGGAAATAACTCTCAGGAGTTTCTGAGCGCAAGTGTTTAGGCACCCCCAAAGAATTCCACAAACATGCAGGGATGAACCAAAACACCACTCTATCTGTGTTTTGATGAGGGAATAACATTATAACATGATACAAAGGTCAGAAAAGTACATTTTATATAATGCCCCCTTTAAACTCTGACTTGCATCCATGTCCTTGCTCCGTAACAACATCCCCATGGAAACGTGCAGTGTTAGTTTAGCATGTAGTTTGGTCTCCAGAATTTTCACCCTCATATTCCCCACATCTCCTACATGGGCCATGGTTAACTATATGACCAGTATTGTAGGGCATTATATCCACTGTACAATTGCCAATAAATACTTTTATTGGCAATGCTAGTATCTGAGTGACATCATGTTCAAGATTAGTTTCCATCTGAAAGGTTAAAATCTATTATGCATTATTTTAGAATTGAACAACTTTGGATGAAAAGCACCCTCTGTCTGACTCTTACCTATAAACATGAGAGTAATAAACAGTTTTTCTCCAGCTATCATATCTGCATGTATGAGGTTTCTTCAATGAAAATGTGGCTGCAGGTGCATCAGTAAGGAAAGGTAGAGGTTTCAGGTGAACCTCCAGTATGATTCTACTGGGCACTTACCAGCAGGGAAAAGACGAGTAAAGGAATATCTGGTTGAAAAGAACTCAGACCTTTAGCCCTAAACAAACTGAGACTGATGATCATATACACACTGAAGCAGATTTGAGTTATCTGTGAAACAAGGAAAAAAGCAGTTCAATTATGGCTGCAAAATAATTGAAAGGCAAAGATTTAAACATACATAGATCCTCATGCAGCATACCCCGAGAACTTTAGGCTCAGCTTCCAAATATTTCTCCTTCCTGTTGGCATTCCTCTGAAATGTGACTGCAACCAGCGGGCTCTGAACTGGGCTGGCCCCTTGCTCCACAGCGACTGCCTCATCTGCAAACCACACTGCCACGTTCAGTCAACAGCCTGAGTTGCAGTGTTTGACACTTGGTTTAACACTAACATGCAACAAATACTGATCAAACCAGTTACAAGACCAAACCAGTTACAAGATGTTATAACATGCAGTTGTGATGTCACTGGAAAATAAGTGTAATTTTTTTTTCATCCAGGTTGAAAAATGTTTCATTGAGATTAAAAAATATTTCATCTCAATGAACACATACAGTAATCTACACTGCCAAAAGTTTGTGCTTGTCCACCTTTGCAACTTGAGTTGCATTCTGATTTTACTCCATACATTTTCATGTGATGTTAGTGTATTAATTTCTTCTGTAACAACTTCAGCTCTTCTGGAAAGGCTTAGTTTGTAAAAAAACAAACAAACAAAAAAAAAAACATTCTACTTGAAGCGTATTTAAAAAAAAATATTGGCCTTAGTGGATTTATTTTAAAAGTGGTCAAACAGAAAAGTGGGTAATGAGACCGAAGACATGCAGCACAGGTCACCAGTTTTGGACTCAAACCTGTGACCGTCGCATTGAGAATTAAGGCATCCGCACGTGGGCTGTGCTTCACCTCTGAAGTGTATTTCTAAAGGCCCACTCTGATGTTGCATAAGAAAGCCCTGTCTCCTGCACAAGCCAGCCAGGTTCTCAAGTATCAAACTCACTCACTCATATCCTGGCCTTGCTTTGTGTGCCAGTATAAGGAAGGGGCCATTTCCAACTGGGCCCAAAAATTTGGGAGTATAATGTTTTTTTAAAACTGAGTTGGTATGCAGAAATATTTAGAACTCTTCTTAAGGCCTAGGAGGATCATCCTTGTCCTCATCAAACTTTATCCTTCACACAATTTCAGTCAGGCAAGAGGGGATTTCATGATAACTGCCAAACTCTGGCATGATGCATCATTCCAAAGAACATGGATTGTGGTGATTATATACGTTACATCAACATTTAATTTCCATTTAGAATCACTAAAATATTTTTGAATTTGAATTGAAGAATTGAATTTCAGACTTTGCATTACCTTGGGATGCAAGGCTGAAATGCAACAACCTGGCCAAGAAAACCTGCTCCATGCTCTACTTTTCTCCAATCATATGAAGTATGGAAGACTGAAGCTACTGACTACAAAAGCTGGTGACCTCTACACAATAATCTGTGACTTTACATGGCTGGGCTGCTGTTGTTCCCAACTGCTCCACTTCCACAAAAAAAACAAACAAAACAGTTCACTGAAGATTATTTCGCGGTTAAATTTAATTCACAATTGGCATCCTATTACAGCAGCTGCAGTTCACTGAGCTCCTGAGAGCTGAAGGAGGAGGGCCATTTTATCCAACTGTGGCCATGGAACCGATCATCAGTAGAGATATAGTGTAAACCTGACAATCTGCTACAAAACAAACTCAGATGATACAGACACAGGCTCGCAAAACTATTCATACCCTTATTCCATATTTTGTCACATTACAACCACAAACAAAGTTATTTATTGGGGGGGAATTTCATGTGAAAGAACAAAACAAAGAAACAGAAAGAAAATGATACTTTTTTCTCACTGGTAAACCAACGGAAAAAAAACTCCAAAAAAACAAAAACAAAACCCAATTTGACATAATGTACTTTTCTGGTCAGTCACCTAATATTTCAACATAATATATAATCTTATCGACTTAATAATTGTATAATATTAACAGTAATGTGTCTTATGAGTCCATTATCACATCACAATGATCCAACATGAACAGGAAACAGTTCATCACAACAGCGACAGAGCACAAACTGGAAAACAGCAGAAACTAAGCGCCTCAGTTTCTCCTGTTTAAACTAAAAGTAAAAAAAAAAAAAAACGTTTCCCATACTGTTATCTGTAACTACGCAAGCGTAAATTCTCCCTTTTACCTGCCATGATCACGGAATTGGAATTCGACCACTTGTCTCCTGTTTAGATGGAAAAGCTGCTGGTGTTTTTCTACGTTGATTTTCGCTTCCAGCCGAAGGTTTTGCAATCCTCCTGCTGCAGCAGTCTGTGAGACCCGGAGGCCACGCCCCTCCGCCCCACGGCGGGGGGAGAGAGGAGAGGAGATGAGATGGGAACCGGGACTTCTGCTTTCTGAGGGTTAGACTCCACAGCTTGTTCCGAACTGACATCTGGCCACTTCCGGTCACATTGCTTACACACCTCATTTTACACAGAAGCTATTATAAAATGCTCCAGATACCAACAGTGGCTATGAAAAGTATTCACCCCCCAGAAAGTACAACCCTTTTATTGCTTTTACAGATCAATTATAATTAACAAAAGTTGGCTTTTTTCACCAATAAAAGACACACACACACGCACACGCACCTACACACGCACATGCAAGCACGCAGGCACACACATTATTGTCAAATTAAGAAAGTTTTTTTAACATAAAATAATGACAATTAAATAAAAATATGTAACATACATTTTTACATATGTCCATCCATTGTCCCTATGGGGTCGGGAGGTGCTGGTTCCTCCAGCTACATTCCGGGCGAGAGGCGGGGTCACGCTGGACAGGCTCGCCAGCCTGTTGCAGGGCAACACAGAAACAAATAGGACAAACAACCATGCACACACACACTCACATCTTGGGAGAATTTAGAGAAACCAATCAACCTGACAGTCATTGTTTTTGGACTGTGGGAGGAATGCACAGGGAGAACATACAAACTCCGCGCAGGAATCAAACCCAGGGGCAACAGTGCTACCAACTGCGTCACTATGCAGCCCCTTTTTACATATGAATTGAAGTCAATTATTTAACAGATGCGCCTTTGACTCCTGTCCCAGCAGTGAGGCATCTGGACGCTGCACTTTTCCTCCTTTCTTCCTGTTAAAATCTTGCAGCTCTGTCAGGTAACCCAGCTGTTAACAAGTCCAATCACAATTTCTCTATCAGATTTAGATTCTGACCTTTGACCTCTCTCAAGCCTCATTCTACCTGGTTAGGTTATCCTGACCACTTTTTCTCCCTGTGCTACTTCTTTCTTCTCCTACTCTTTTTCAGTTCGTATTATTTCCTCTTAATTCAACTGTTTATGTTTTCTCTAAGATTTTTTCTCTCCATAGAAGCTTCATCTGATCTGGCATTGTTCAGCTGTGGTTCCATCCTAAAGAAGGACATCGGCTGAGATAAAGAAGTCAACAATGGTTCAACCAGGTGGATAAAGCAGAGAGCAAAACGTATTCTAGTAACGTACTTACTTCAATACTGCCAATAAAAAGTCGCAGAAGATGAGACGTTTTGATTATAATGTATAATAATTAGAATGTCTGATTTATGTTTCTAAAAATTATATATTAAAATGTCAAATGTAAAATTATGTGCTGATTCTGGTATTTTAAAAGACAAAATTAAAACAGGCAGAAAAACAAATAATAGATATTTTTCACAAACCAAAATCTTCTGTCACTTTTCTATTTATATTTGAACAAAACATGTTTCTTCTTCTTCACTTAGTGAAGGAAGCAGAGGCAGAATAGCCAAGACGTTGTGTTACTTTAAAATAATGTTGCTGTCGGTAAAAGAGAAAAAAATGAAGCAGCAAAGCTATTTCTCCTAAATCTACTCCTGTAACTTTTGTAGAATATAGGTAATCCTGTCAAATTTACTGTCTCCAGAATTGGAATATAATAGTGGACGAATGAAAAAATTGTAATCTAGAAAAACAGGCCTTCTCAACAGTATGTGTATGATCCATATGCATTCAGTTCTGGCTGAGGGTTCTGCTGTAATCTGTGGTTCTGTTGACGTGTAAAGGAAGTCCAGCTTGATTTTATGGCGTCCTTCATCTTATTAGCATTGTTGGCCCTGCTGTCCCTGATCTTCTTATTGGTAACAGCCTGTAGATCTCCATAAGACAGCTGCATCTGTTCCTCCCTGTTCCCTAGACAACGTCTGCTAACACACACTTTCCTAAAATGTTAGCAAAGAAGGTATTTCAGTTCAGTTCAATATATCGAAACAAATATCATCTCAAGACACAAGACACAAATAGATCACGAATGGGAGACTTCTGTTTTAATGGATGGAGTTTGCTTTGAAAATTTTATCCTGTAGTTGCTTTTTACTTTTAATAAATCTTTTTATAGTCACAAATCCTTGCATCTGAGAGTTTTAGTTTGATAAGTGTCCTTCAGTTTATAACATGTTTTCTGGTTCATGACAGAGTCATTATTAAAGAGCATGCTCTGAGATTTCAACTCTCCTTCTAATTTTATAGGGCCAAAATCCTTAGAATAGCTTGTTTGGAATTAATTACCTTCTTATGATTGTAGAATATTTGGGGCTGGTCAACTGCAAGGCCTTTCAGCATAGCTGAATAACCAAAGCACACAGGGTTAAATTTGACAGCAAGGGAGGGCTTTGGGTCTAACAAGGCCATGGTAGCTGACTTGGCAATTTTGTACATTTGGTTATTTTTCCTTGAAAACTGATTAAACATCATTCTTTACATTTTTTATGATTTATATAAACATGTATGTATCTTTAAAGAGAGTTAAAATATTAACAAAAACCAAACAGTTTGGCTTGAAGAAGACTTCATTCGACATCTGCTACATCAGGAACTGAAAGTATTTTTTACGTCAGTCAGAGACACTTCTCCTTTCCAACCTCACCTTACTTTGAAAGGACAGCTTAGTCAGCAATGCTCTGCAGAACCAGCAGTCAATAATGTTTTGATTATTTTAACGTAAAAAATAACTCAGGAATACAATTATGGTCTGATCCTTAGATGCTAGAATTCTAGTTTTCATTTATGTTTCTGTTTTTTTATCATTTCTGGTTAATTTGCTTAGATTTGCCCTTTTAGTTTATCTCATATTTATCTCATTTATTCTCATTTTCCCTTGTATTCACGTCTTTTTCTGTTTATGGTTTATATTGGTTTCAGGCCTTTCTCCCTTCAGTTTTTGTTGCTTTATCTTTGTCCTTTTCCTCAACCTGACACTTGCTCCCCTCCTCAGCAGTGTCCTATCTCCTGATTCCCCCTGTTAGTTTTCAGACTCCTGCCTTCCCTTCTCATCGACTTTGGTTTCATTGTCACTTCCACTTCTCCCTCAATATTTAAGCTCCTCAGTTTGTCCCATTCCTCCCAGGGTCCATCAATCTTCACTTATTCTCCAAGCCAACCCATTATCCCATAAGTGTCTTGCCTTATTTCTTTAAACCATGCAAAAGAACAATCGCAAAATCTAATCAAGCAGAGTTTGATCCTATAAACTGACCAAACATTGATCCATTATTACACGCATCATTTTACATCTGAATGTCTCATAATAAACACAAACACTCTTTAGAAATATTTGTTTTTATTAGCAAAGGAAGCCAGCAACCGATATGCAGTTCATATGCAACAAACACACGATCAATCCAAACATGTCACTGTTTTGCTGACATTATACTACAAATCAAGTGGGGATCTGTACACATAACTGCATGACATTGCATTAACTTCAGGGCATTAACAGTGCAATATCAAGATGTTTACAAGAAGAACGTACATTTTCCCAAATCACAGCATGCAAGATTTCTATTTTATGTAACAATTCAAATATTCTCAGTGAAGTTGAATCAGCATGGCTTAGTTTAATAACAGATTTTAGAAGAGCCTCCAAGGGACTTTCTGCGTTCAACACATGACACTTTCTTGAATCCCACAAGAAAAATTCAGAAAGCATTTGATAATTCTAAATTTGATTAATTCTAAATGCTTTTTTAAAAAATTGTTTGATTGTTCCCTTTTTAAATGAATGAAAATTGGAATGGTCCCTTGGAAGAAATTCCCTTCAGAGCTTGTTGGTAAATTAGAATTGCACTTAGAATCTTCTTTATTTGATCCAACAACAGTAGAAAGGCAATGATACATCAGCTGACAGAGATAATATTCCTTATATTCTAACTTACGTCAGAATATTAGGAATTCATTTTCTGTTGTGATTAATAATTTGGAGCAAAACACGATGTGTCTATATGAAAAACTTTCATCAGAGCAAAATGTCACTGTTTCTAAAGCCAAAAACAAATTGAACTAAAAACTAGACCAAATATGCATTAAATGGCATTCTGGGGTAAACACACAACCAAATAAAAATCACATACAAATTAAACACTTATTCTAGATACAAAAAATGGATGTGAAGTTTATAAAATGACATGTCTGACTGTATGAAAGCGTTTGATTGGATTCAGACTGGCTCAGGCTTCAACAGTCCAACACTTCCTGCCCTGCTTTGACCCAGAAGTGGAGGGGGCAGCAGCCCCAGAGGTGAGCAGGAAAGCATTTCTTAGATAATCAAGGCAAATTCCCAGCACATTCATTTGTGACTGACAAAGAAAATATGTTGAAAACTGTTAGAAGATTGTGCAGCAAGCACTGGAACCAGAACCAGAAGTTAGAAAGCTTGGAATCACAGCTTTCATGTGAACATCTTAATTTCTTACTACTTGTAAAATCGTGAGTGTAGTCTCATTCACTAACTTCAAGCCATCCTAAAAAATATTTTATTTCCAATTACAAGTTACAATTTTAAAACAAAGATAAGGTTATACATCAGGTAATGCTCTTTAAGATTAGACACAACATTTAAATGAAAGGACAGTACAATGTGCAGTCCATGGAAGACAAGTAAATAGCAATCAGTGCAATCAACGTCAAAATAATCCCTTTCAATTTTCCCCTTTATGTCAGTGATTATTTCACAAGTGGAAATCAACTCACTTATGTTCTGAATGCCCAATGATTACAAACAGGAAGTTACCTTTAAAAAAATCTACAGATTTAAGGAGACAGTTAATCAGGAATATGCTCATTAAATCTGGTTGCAAATTTTGGCTTAAAGTCTAATAAGTTCCACTGAACATTAAAGGTATAATGCAAAGGACAGTGAAAAAAGAGTGTTAATGTTACATTTAATGAATCCCTTATTGATCTGTTTTTCGGCAAAACAAGAATGATCATTGGAGTTTTTAACTTTGACTTTTCAATCAGTTTTCATGACAGTGTCAGTTTAAAGAGAATTTAGTGTTGTACATTTTCAATTTGATGAAATTTGGGCTCAAACTTCCGTAACTTTATGAGGTTGTATGTAAAAACTTACTAAAGTTATCTGTATGGATTCATTGAAGAGTGTACAATTAACTGCATGAGTTATTTTTGACCTGTGTGTTTAAGGTTGTATTGTATATCTCTGGTTCAAATGTTATCAATAGTAACACATCAGAAAAGCAGCAACAAATAGGCTTAGTAAAATGTGATGGGAGGTGGCTCAGCGGAATTGCCCCTTTACCCACAATCCCTTATTCAGAAGGTCACTTGTTTTAGACCTACGGCCGCTCCATCCTCAGAGTGACTGGTAGCCAGCTGTCCTCTTTCTGCGGCCCAGCAGGTAGACAATCAGCACAATGACAATGAGCACCAGCAGAGTCACTCCCACTGCAATGGCAACGCGGTAGTCAGGCTGGTCCGCTGGGCAGGGGTCAGCTGGGCGACACACAAAAAGCACAAAAACTCAGTGATTTTATATAAGTGCATTAACATTAACATCAAAAACCCAATGTAATCTGATTGTCCCATTTAAACAATGGTTCAATGTGTGGGTGAATATTAACATGTAAGATCCTTCTAAACTTAACATGCAGTCAGAAGATTTTTTTGGCAACCCAGTTGCTAATAAAAACAAGCTCTGTGGAGAGGCTAAGAGCAGTTACCATCAACACTCAGCCAACCTGTTCACCTCCTCACCTGTGGTGGCATTAAGCCAAGAGCCACTGAAGGAAGTGACATGAAAACCTCTGAAGAAGATCCTGAACACAACTTCATTCTTCACACCAAAAATGGAGTGGTGTCAGATTTTTGAGTTTGTAGAATTTCTCTTTTCTCTTTAACAAAAGACCACAAGCTACTTCTCAAGCTAGTACAAGGCTTACATGGCTGTTTGGTTGTTTTTACCCAGAATCCTCTTTGGTATAGTTTGCTTCCTGTTTGGGGCGGTTTCTGGTCCACTTGGCATCCAACTATTAATTTGATATTTCTATGTGGACCAGAGTTTACATTTCTGAGTCTGATCACGCATTTCCACCGACCCAAATAAACTGGACTTTCTAGGCAAACAATCTGTATTCTAATTAAACTGAACTAAACAGCTCCGGTGCAACTAATGCTTTATGTTGCATCTGAGTTTAGATGCAACATAAAGCATCTAAACTCAAAATGTTGATTCATACTAATCATGTTTTCTACTGCTCTGACAGTTCCAGTAGATGTACACTGACATAAAGGTGTGTGGATATTGGACAATTGTTTACAACAATGGCCTGTAAAAAACAAAAAAGACCAGAGTAACCATGAGAGGAAACGTATTGGAGAGAAATATCCCTATAATATTGTTCATATAATCTGCTGTGGCTTTTGAGGGCTGAAGCTGTTTTGGCAGAAAGCAGTTTTGATCTTGATCTGCTGCCATGTGACTTCATCCAAAATAAAGAAAATCACAAAGTTTCTTTCCACAGGTAAGACACTGACTGCTCCAAATGTTCAATAAAATCCCTTTTAAAAAGAGAAGAATCTATTTAAAACTTGTGCTCTTTCAGTCCCTGCTGGCACACATTGAGTTAAGTTCAACTCATGCAAACGACAAGTAGAAGGCTTAAAGACTGACTTGTTAAACTTGCTTTTCCTGAACTGCAGCATTTTGACCAAAGTGTTGTATATCATGAGACCGTCAGAGAAGAAGCAAAGCCCACTTGGTACTGGCCTGGCTTCACTTTTACATACTTTGAAATATTATTTAACACAATGAAGGGTTTCCAGACATCAGAGGTTAAACTGTTTACAATTAGCATTATTTATTCTAATAGAAGGAAGTGAATCACATAAATCTCATTGCTTGGATTTTTGTTGACACTTACGACGGCCAAACTCATTCTTAGTGACATTGAAGGCTTGCAGTCTGTCGCTAGAGACTTCTAGGCTCAATCCGTTTCCCATGAAGACAGATTCATCCTTGCAGGAGTAGGAGTGTCCGATCTTTGCAGCAAATAGATGCACTGAGTCGTTCTTGGCACTATATTTCTGAGTTCCTGAAACATCATGACAAGGAAATTCTCAGGCGCTGATCAGAGATAACATAACATTTTAAAGCAAACTTGTTGGACTACAATGGACTGAAAAAAGGTCGAGAGTCACTGGCATCACATGCTTCTTAGACAAATAACAGAAAGTCTAAATTAAGCCACAAAGACAAACACAAACCAGAAAGAAAGCTGAATATTGTTTTTAAATCCTGTTGAGAACACAGTGAACAAATACAAAAAGCCCAAAGTCTAATCAGCATGACAGAGTGTCTTCAACTCACCTGACTTTGTCAAGGGGTAGGACAGACTGAAAGACACAGCATTAAGATAGGCGATGTTTTTAGCAACACTCTGGGGAAACAAAAGAGAATTACACAGCTCATTATTCATTTGGACTGATAGCAAAAGATTTCACCGAAATTTTGTTTGTATGTTCAGGAACGCCACAAATCCGAATGTTACCCATGTGCATCATTGTTTACTGACTCTGGGCCTGGCAGTAAAGCTTACATCAGAAAATAGAGCAAAGAACTGATTCTGGATGTTGCTGGATCTGAATCCCATCATATCTCAACAACTGTCTAAACTTTAGGTTTGACAGTTGTTGAGATATGGTGGGATTCAGATCTTTAGGTTTGACAGTTCAGACAAAATAAAAAGAATTCCCAACAACTTGATCAACCAAACAGAATACTTTGTTTTTAAAAAAGTTCTCAGTGATAGCAGCAGACAGAAGGATGGTGCTTCTTCCAGGTCCTGAACCAGGAACTTTTTCTTGTTTTTTTTTGTATTCACAAAATCCAGAGGCTAACTGAAGATGCTATTTAAAGACAAACAAACATTTTTGAAATTAAAATAAAATCTGATCTACTGTCCAGGATTGCAACTTTACATAATTTTTCAAAAATGTATGCAGAATTTTATATTTGCTCTCTCTCTCATACAGAGATAAAAAGTAAAAATATTAGAAGCTGGGATTTTAAGCTCTTGTGTTTTACCCAGCGCCCCAGGATAAAGATAGGTTCTGGTGAAGTTGCTCAGGTTCTGGAACTGACTAGAACTCAATCTTCCCTTTCCACAGCTCTGCAGAGTGACATGCCCGTTGTCCGGGTAACTGTGGTTCACGTTTTACCCACAGAGCGAGGTTTGTCATCACACCATTCTGTCTGTGTGTTTAGACTGGGGGTCAGAGAGCATTACAACAAGAGCAGCCATTTTTGCTTTGGGTACAGCAAAGCAAAATATGACTAGACCTACAAAGGCAACACAACCCTTCAAAACTAACAGCTTATTTTTAACATTTTAACTACATGACATTTGCTTAGATATTTAAATAAAATAATGATGGTTATATTTTTATTATAAGGTTTTAAAATCAAGAAAATCACAAAGATTTTACATAAATAAATAAATCTTTTTTTCTTTTTTTTTTACTGATTGTTCACATTTAATAGAAAATTTCATGAAAAGTAATTAAGACACACATTGTGGGTGTAGTGCTGCGGGTTGCACACCCCCAATTTAGGCCAATATTCTGTTTTGCTCGCATTGGCTGCAACAGCTTGGTTTTGTTTCTGTTGCAAGCTCCTGTATAAAAACCAGACAGTATTCATGGGTTGAAAGTCAATAATTGAGATTAATAAAATTAATATCCATTACCAAATAAATATAAACAGTCTTGAGATCATTTTAGCGACTGAAGCCAAACTTTTACTGGCATTGCTTAGTAGGAGGCTGAAATGAGCAGTATAGCTGTACTAAATGGCTATTTCGCTGCCTTAAATGATTCTTACTGAAATATTGATTTGCTCTAGTTCATTATATCTTTAGTCAAAGCTTGATTAAATCTTGATCAAAGGCAGAATCTTCCAAAACCATGTTCATTCTGTCAAACCCTTATTCTAGTCTGTTCATATGAAACCTTTATATGTATAAATTTGCTTCATGCTTTAGGGATTATTAGACAACAATTTGAACAGGAAATGTTCACATTGGTAGAAAAGGATGACCAATAGTCTCCAGGAGCTATCTAAAAACAATTCTCCATTTTCCTAAAAAAGAAAGGAAAAACTTTATCTAATCTGTGTTGACAGATCAGGTAGCCACAGCTGTGGCAACTATCCTAGCTTGCCACTATCAGTGTGTGTGAATGTATTGAATGTATTGGGAAGCAGTCAGGGGGTTCTCTGGACTTGACAAAGCGCTAAACAAGTACAACCCATTTACCATTACACATCTCTCTCATATTAATCCTCAGTTTTCCCTAACAGTATTCTCACCAAACAATCTTTTATCTGTAGAACCATGAGTTTCAAGAACACTATATCAGGTCAACTAAAGTCATAAAATGAACCTGTAGCCCTTTTGATGTTAGCTTATGATAAAGTCAACTGCTCCACAGATAGTTCCTGTTTGTAGAAGTCAAGTTGACTTCCTCATAAACTGACCTGTTACCTCTGAAATTTTTTCTTTCATGAGTTTGCGATTTCATTTGCTTGACTAAATTTTATTTTACTGAATTGATATTTATTTGACTCCAGTTTGTTTCAACCAAACTCCAGCACTAAAGCAGTCAGAAACTTGTTTTTCTTCTCAAGCACAGTGGGTTCGCCCAGTAGTATTATCCCTATTGTTGCTTTTTGCTTGTTTGGAACCCAACCAAGCTTCTCACAACAGAAAATGGAGGAAAAATGAAAGCCTTACATTTAGATCATAATCCTTTATCTGGGAAACACAAATAGCACGAACAATTTAGCCTTTTTTCATTGGATGGAACAAAATCAGTGTAACCTTTTTAAAGCAATTAATTTCCCAATGACACATGAGCAAATGCCTATCAACCTTTATTCAGACTGGATCATTTAAACCACTGAGTGAATCCCAGAGATTCTGTTGTCTCTAAATTGAGTTTCTATGAAACAATCTGTTAAAAAGTTGGTTTGTCATCATCAGTTATTTAAATAGATAAACTTTTGTAGTCAAGCTACAATATACACCTGCATAGTGGGGAAGGTCGGTTCTCTCAGAAACAGACTGGTTTCAGAACCAAATCCAACCTTTTTATCACATGATAAAAAAAATTTAAATATGAAAAGTACACTCATTACTCCTACAGTCCTACAGTTCACAAACATTTCCATTTTACCCTAACAGTCCTAATATGATCCTAAAGCTGGAAGTGGAGCCTAAAGATCAAAAGAAAAGGGATGTCTTAACAGAGTCTAATGACTTAATGAGACATAGAAAGGAAAGTGTGAACATTAAGTACCTTATTGAAGAGGAAGGTGATGAAGCCCTCTTGAAAGGAAAGGGTCAGGTTGGCTTTGGTTTCCTTGCATTCACCAGATGTATTAGTTTTCTTTGGTTGGATAATGAAGGTTCCATTGACCTGAGAAAGATGAAAATGGTACAAAATTTCCTTTTTTGATTTTGAAGACTGAAATTAATTAAGAAGACTTTAAGCAATCTTTGTTAGTAATGATTGATGAAACAAACCTTCTGTGTTGAAAGTTTGATCTTTAGTGCCATCTGAGCCTTTAGGCAAACCACTCCTTTGTCTGTCTTCAAACTGTAGTTTCCTACAGTCAGATTGGTAGCTGGAGTAGGTTGAGGTGGTGCTGTCGGGGTGGTTTTAGGAGTTGTGGTGTTATGGGTCGTGGGTTTTGGAGTTGTGGTTTTATGGGTTGTAGGTTTTGGAGTCGTGGTGTTATGGGTTGTGGGTTTTGGAGTCGTGGTTTTATGGGTTGTGGGTTTTGGAGTCGTGGTGTTATGGGTTGTGGGTTTTGGAGTTGTGGTTTTATGGGTTGTGGGTTTTGGAGTCGTGGTGTTATGGGTTGTGGGTTTTGGAGTCGTGGTGTTATGGGTTGTGGGTTTTGGAGTCGTGGTCTTATTGGTTGTATCAAATGCCTCTGCAGAACTCATGGTGGAAGGTAGTTTGGATCCATTTGTGTCATTGGCCAATGACAGTGCTTTAAGAAAAAAGACATAAGAAAATTTATCTCACATTAAAGCTTAACTTGCTGAAGCATAAATTCTGAAGTGACAAACATTTAGCTAATGTAGAAATTATTTTGACCATAAATTGCCTATGCACACCTTAGGATGGCCTAGGGTGCCATCATAGGGTGCCATGATGATGATGCCATCTTTGGAGTTGTTGTGGGTTTTGGAGTCGTGGGGTTATAGGTTGTGGTTTAAGTTGTGGTTTGAGCCCATAAATATCTGTTATATTCAGTTAAATAACTTTATCATACAGGTTTTCTTTTCCATTTTCACAAAGTATCTGCCTGATGTCTGATGTTGATAGCCGACAGTGAAGGGACACATCATTTATTTTAGACTGTAGGATTAAAAAGTTTTAATCTAACAAGATGAAAAGAATAAACAATGTGCTTTGGTTTTGTTTATATCAGCAACAGAATTTCCTGTATTTATTCAAGATAATGAATGTATTAACTATGTGACAAGTAGATTTATGACAATGTTTTTTAAAGCATATGATCGGTCTATCTATGGTAGCTGAAGTGCTCAAGTTCATGTTGCCACTTTCCTGTGAGGCAGACACAAACTCTAAGCATAGCAGAAAAGTAAATAGAAACTAGCTCTGAATAACACACCAAGATGAAAAATGTTAATTTCTTTCTAGAAGATCACTTCACTTATGTTTCATGAGCCTGAACTATGTGGATTATTTTACATTTAACATGGAATTGCCACGCTGTTCTTTATTTCATTCCTACAACTTCAGCAAAATGAAAACATTTATGCAGAAACAAACATCATTCATCACCCAGCAGTCATGTGACTCAGAGCTGTGACTCTAACCGAAAGACTGCAGAGCTCAGAGTTTTAAACAATCCAGGAAGTCACAGTGTGGTCTGCTATCATCCCAGACAAAAGTTCTAATAGCAAACACATCAAACTCTGCCATACAGCGGTGCTCTATAGAATCACACAGTATGTCACATATTCAATACAGTAGCAGAATATTCTGGTTTCACTTTTATACCACTCCACCAACTTTCTACTAACTCTTCAAATTTGTTTTTGATAGTTTTACTCTTTTCTGGCCCCAGAAGTTTCTCCTTACCTGTGAGAGCACAGCAGGCAACAAGGATCAACACAGAAACTTTCTGCATGGTGACAGGTCTTGACTGACAGCCTTGTTCACTGTTCTTCACACCAGCCTGATATGCAAGAAGTGTGACGCACGTCTTTCCATAAATAAATGCCTGAGTCAAGGCAGTGCAACAGCACAGGAAGCACAAACAGCATGCTCCAAAATAAAAGCAACACCTGTTAATGTGAGCTGTTTAATAGCTTTGTTGCCTATTGGAATAAAACTTCTCAAAATTAAGGTTGGAAGTGCAAAGCAGGTGGAGTTAAAATATTCACTGGTCACCTTTTAGTAGATTTTTGTTAGTTTCAAGTTACGTCAGTGACTTTTGTGTGTTTTTCAGTCACACACTCACATTCTCTTCCAAATACTGGTCTCAACTTTACTTCCTAAGTGTTTTGCTGTAGTTATAGTTTGCTCTTTGTCACTGTACCTTCATTACGCTGCAAATGATGGAAACTCAAATCAAATTCCTTGTTTGTATTCGCAATGCAGCTGATTCTCAGTCTGATTTTCAAAGGGGTACCAACAATTTTGTCCACATGTGTAAAAACTGACAAATTTTATACTTATTTTAAAACAATACACTTACCTTAAATCTGTAAAGCTCGTTATAGTCAAATTTAATTGATGAACGCATACAAAGCATTCTGAGCCACTCCACCAATTATCCCATCTTTCAACAATGCAGCAACTGAACAGTGGATTAGAATACCTAACTTAGCCATACTAAACAGAGCCTATCAGTATTTCAAATGTAGAATGGTGTCTTTAGCTCCTGTCAGTTAGAAAGAGATCAATTCCATTTTAGTTACAATGCAGTCCAGTGAGTGTAAGTAAACTATGAAAGGTCTTTTGGTAAAGAGCAGTCTGAGTCTTAACTTTGTTCCCCCTCCCTCATTCTGAGCAGGTTTGGGGCAACAAAACATGACATGAAGTTCCTGACTGTAAATAATAGAGATTGAGGAAAGAGAGCATGGCAGAGACTGCTGGTGAAACCATGAGCCTGACACTCTCCAAGTTTCTTCTTTCAATCCATTTGATGGCAAATAAAATAGACTAGATCCTCTTGATTAGGTTCGGCTATTTTACTTCAGACTAGAAAAGATACAGATGTAAATTATCCCCCAAAAAACAATAAAGAGGAAGAGAATCATATGAATCAGCTAAAAACTGCATAGCTCCACTTCAACTGCCCAACTCACTCCATTATCACCAAACGTCAATGTCCAGCTAATAAACAATGAAATATGCAAATTTACTAGAAGGTGCTAGAATGATTTCTAATATTGCAAATTTTTATGCATGAGTTTTTTAAAACTTGTAAAATATCATCTTGCACACATTTTAACCAGGTAAAATGCTCTTCAAGATTAAATCTCTATAAGAAATACAAACTTAAATTATTCTTCAGGTTTTAAGAAACTGAAGTTAGGGTCCTGTGCCCTCATTAAAATTTAAAGTGTTATACCAAACTACAGAACTTTCCTTTTGTTTCTCTCATTGTAGACACTCAGCAATGAGCTGAGTTTACAGCTGTTGTTTTGCAGACGAATAAAAAAACGCAAAAATATCATTAAAATCCATGAAGTTCTGGGTTATTTTAGAATGTAAGACATTTTTTATTACCTCTATCAAGTTTCTCTTATAAAGATATCTAAAAAAAGAGTAAAAATTTGCATATTACTGTGATGTAATATTGTAATTTTAAATGTTATGTTTTTATTAGCTCTAAGGGGTAATTTATGTTTCACCAAGGACTAAAGTCATTAAATAAATGTTGGAAGTGCAAAGCAGGTGTCAATAATATTTTCATTTATCGAACGGGTCTGTACATATTACATCAAGGTGTTATATGGCAGAAGTGTATTATATTGAGGGGCTTTTATCTTGACAGTGCAGAAAAGGAAGTACCTTACCTCATTCTGAAGTTTGAGAAACATCCAAAGCTCTTCAACCGACAGCTATATTGAAGAATCGAAACCAGAGTGAGAGCAGAAAAAGCAGGAGGAGAAGCTTATAATGAAATGAAAGTGGACTGAATAATCCAGAAGGTTCCTCTGGTCTCCTCACATGGTTTCCCTGTTGTGCTAATCAAAAATATCAAGCAGCAACACACACTTTCACCTTGAGGAAGGGTGTGTTAGTGTTAAAACTCTGCTCCTTTATGGTCGAAGTCTTAAGTTAAGAGTCAGCCACGCTAATGATGAATTTTTGTTGCGTCAGAACTAGAGTGTGATCAATTTTGAAGAATGAGAGGTTAAAAGTCAAATCTTGAGGTCAGAAGTCAGTTTATGCTGCTAAGTATTATTTATGGACGCTGTTTTTCAAATTATTACCTTATGGGTGGTTGAAGGCAGTTATTATAGCTAATTAACAGTCAAGAATATCTTGTGTTCAGAAGGATAAATGAACACTATCATGAGACCAAAGGAAAAAAAATGACCATCCAGGAAACTTGCTATGGTATATTCTCAGGCATCAAATACAAATTAATCCTGTACATTAGAAAATAAATAGAATACTTCAGATCCAAATCATGGGCATAAATAATTTTGTGCTTATGTGTAAGACTGTGAGACATAATCCAAGCTATGACTATCACTATCCATTTATTAACCTAAATCACAAAATATTTGTTATGGTGGAATATTTATTGAAGTAATGCAGCTCATCCGTAACTCAAGTAGTAAAGTTTGACTCGTACAATGCTGATGATGGCTGTGGTTGCTTACAGGGAGGATTCTGCATGAGATTGTGGTACCAATCCTGCAGGTTGTCAGTGTGGCAGCAAGTTATTTAAAGAAATGTAGCTAGTACTGGGCAGCAGCTGCAGTTCTCTCAGCAGTGTCTCTGTAACAGTTGAACCGTTTAACAAATGTAGTTCCAGTAACAGTAGCAGTAGTGTTAGTATTATCTGTATCAACCCTAAAAGGCTACATGTCGCATTTTCTGTAATTAGGGTTTTACTCAGCTGACAAAACCTGAAGGATATTTTCTGACATCATGTGACACAAAAAGAGGAAGTAGGGTTTCTACACCACACATTGTGACAGAGTTTAACGTTTGCCCTGCTGTCGCTGTCAAACCTGTTCTCAGCTCAGTCTTATGACTGGCTGAACATCCTGTCTGTCAGATGTTCAATCTCTAACACAAGCGCTAACAAGTCAGGCTTTTGTCTCCATGGATTTAATTTGTTTATTTGGTATTTTCAGAAGCAGATGTAAAATCTGACCTCACAGAAACCTCTCTGGAGATTTCAGATTTGAGCAATAGAAATATAAAATAAATGTCAAAAGTACATTTATGGCCTTAGTAAGCCATGTGAGTTTTTACATAGTTATAAAGTAGAGAAATTAGGATCAATTTAGATTAGTGGAACTAAAATAATGTTAAGCTTTAAGAACTCTAAAGGTCAAACACATTTTTCTTTTCTTTTCTTGTGTGCGTTTGTTAATCTTCATCTTAAAAACTTAGGACATGTCTTTTCTACTTCTCCCCTCACTACATTTCAGTGGGAAATATTGAACACTTTACAAAACTGTAACACTTCAACTTAAGAATGTGATTTACTATGGAAAAGTCTGGAGCCTTATTCTCATGTAACTTGTAATGTTACATGTAATGTCTTTGCTGGCCTGGAAATGCCTTGGGATTCCCCTGTAGGAGCTGAAACAAATGACTGGGGAGAGGGAAGTCTGGTCCTCCTTACTTAGGTTGCTACTTCACAACCCGACTCCAGATATGAGATGAAATTAGATGAGATTAGAGGTTTTTGAGGTAATGAGTTTGCATAATTTTCTTAAGTAAGGTCAACTAATTAAATTCTACTGTGTACGTCATGGGCAAACATTAGCAATTCAGTAAAATTTTAAACCTCACCACAGTCCAACCTCCAGAAAGCAATCGTTTCTCAACAGCCGAAAGCCCAGATTCTCTGGACAAAGCAAAATGTAGCACAAGCTGGTTTTTAACAGGCTACATTACTACTGACAAGTTTTGAAAATGTAAGAGAATGATTTAAGTTCCTGGACTCTGAGCAAAGAAGAGGTACAGAAAAGATTGAGTGTTAGGGTTGATTTGAGATAGAAGACTTACAATGATGTGGTGAGAAGAAATTGGGTCTGACAAAAATCAAAGGAAGGAGATATTTTGGACATGCACAGAGGAGAGATGGTGGATTAACTAGAGGGATTAAGTGGAGACTGGAGCAGAAAAAGAGCAAAATCACAATCCATTAAGGAAACAAAAAGAGTTTGTTGAGTTATGGAGAAGTGTGAGATGGAGGCAGATGAACAGCAATGGAGCCCCCTAAAGGAAGCCACAGGAAGAACGATGATTGAGCAAACAAAATGAGAGGTTACATGCAACTGGGATTCATTTTACACTTTATACTCTCCCTTTCTCAGTGTAGGTTTGATTCTCACAATTATATCATTATATTAATTCTACTTATAGAAGATTATACTATATGTGCACATATATACTAAGTGTATATGTGCACATATATACTAAGTGTATATGTGCACATATATACTAAGTGTGTATGTGCACATATATACTAAGTGTATATGTGCACATATATATAGTAAGTGTAAATGTGCACACATATACTAAGTGTATATGTGCACATTTAGGATAAATACTCTAAAATTGGTCATTGAAAAGAGAGTATTTCTCCCTGTTTTTGATTACATTTAGATAGAAGACTATGTTCCATGGTAAAGCATGTTCAAATATTTTATGTATTGCTTTGAATGCCTTGGACAAGTATTCATGTCCTTTATTTTCATTTTAACTTGTTCTGCCCAGCACTGTGGCACATAAGTTTTGGAAATTGCTTTGTGTTTATTTCATATTCAATGGACATGGAGATGGTAAATAAAGGGAGAGAGGTGGGGCAAAAAGTTTAAAGGGAAAGAAGGACATGGAAGTAGAACAGAGAAGAAATTAAGAGAATACAAGATAACATCCTTTAAGTCTGCTTTAACACTTGCAGTGAATAACAAAAAAATAAGAGAACTGAGAAACCACAGAAACAAACAACATATTAATATAATAACAACAGAGTCACTGAAAAGTACAGAGTATTTGATGACAACTGCAGTTCAACACAGAATGCGTAGTGAACACATGAATCCAAACAAGTCTTTATGACCTTTCATTTTTTTCACAGTTTGGGATGTTACAACTCATTATTATTATTATTATTATTATCAAGATTTAATTTTATATATCAACACAAATAATAGTGGAAAATTATTGCCACCAAATAAAATCAAAAAGATCCAGAATTACTGAATAACGATGAGTATGAGTTACTCTTTGTATAAATCCAGCTGTGAAGACCTGTGTTTTTAGGAACAGCCCCTTAGAGAACTTCCAGTTCTAAAGCCCCGCCTTCAGTGACGACACCAGTAAGAGGAAGTTGTGCAATACCATAATAGGAAAATTTTCACGCATGCGTAGTTGTGTGAGTTTTGTTTGAAGTGAATTGCTGCTTGGAACTGCCCTACAAGCTGCAAAGTCGCCAAGCATTTGTTTTATTTTCAACACGTCTTTGAAATTTGCTCAGGTGTGTTTGGCGCTTCTATGCATCGCAGAGACGATGTTAGGCCATCATTATCAGAATGCGGACAAGTCGCAACAACTAGTCAACTATGTGGAGGATTACCTGGAATGTGTGGAGTCCCTGCCTCTGGACATACAAAGAAATGTTTCTCTGCTTCGAGAAATTGATGCAAAGTATCAAGGTACGGTATCTGCATGTTTTCGTTTTGGATCTAGTTACGGAGGTGGAATCGGGAAGCACTGACAGCTGAGTGGAAAGGTTTTTTGAAATGGAGGAGCAGGCGCGAACCTTGCGTTCCCATTTTGTGAGAAGCTTGCGGTCCTTGTTCCGCCTCACTCTGATAAACAGTACTGTTTTGTGTTAGATGTGGCGACCACGAAGCAAATGTTTCAGAAGGAAGCAGCAAAATCCGCCAGCGGGAATATGTGTGTATGTGTCCCATTGCTGTGCTACACCAGACCTCATAAACTGGTCACGATGTTTAATATTTCTTCATCGCGGCTCGTACATATAAAAGCCACGACAAAGAGCTATATTTATCTAGAGACACCTTTCGTCGTTTGCACAATCGGCTCAAGAACATTGCAGAAATCACGGCCGTGAAATCGAAAAATACAAACTTTCAAAGTAGAAATCCGCAATCCTGAACGCCATAAAGCTACCGGAAAAATGATCACTGAAAACATCGTTTAAACTTAAAATCTGTATGGAAAAAATATAGCTTTGATGTTTCAAGTGATGCCGAAGTTGGAAACACACACTGTAGGCGGGTGTGATGCTTATGAATGTATTAATTTACCAGAATAATCTCGTCTATGACGGTATTTACTATAATCTACAGTTTTCATCATGTGATCTGGTCCTTAGGTCTATATGGGGGCAACCGCTGGTGGACTTAATTGCTGCGAAACATTCGGCTCTTAATTTCAATAACAACGAGAGCGGGAGGGCCAACACGGTTGCTTCATCACTGCAGACTGGTGAATACAAAGCGCACATTACAGGAGCCTCAGTCGTCATTGTTGTTTCGAGTCGAGGCACGGTACCGAGCACACTACATAGAAACGTCCCCAAACGGCTCGTGTCGGGACGGATACCAACACATCCGATTGCTTGTGATGGGTTAGAAATCTTCGGGGACTTGAACAGGGCCGTGCAGAAACCTTTGAAGGGGCAGGGGCTCAAAGTTAAAAAAGGGGCACACAGCGGGAGCGGACACATCAGAAAATGTCAGAGTAACATTGCTATTAAGTGACTTATTGGTGAACCGAGCAGATATTTGAGACTTACACACTTACATTCTCGCCTTAAAACGTTGTACCAAATCACCTTGTGTGTCATTTAAATTGTAAAATAGCAAAATAATTTGTCGCTCTTTACCGCCATTGACGCTCTGCCTGAACCTGGTTTGGACCCGCAATGAATCATGGGATATGGTGGGCCGTGAAGGATACACCGGACCCATGCTTCAAATTTGGGGAAAAGAAGGACGTATTTGAAGGAGTCTTTGAATTTGGACAGGCCTCGTCGCCACGCTATGACGTAATCGGCCTACAAATCCGTCCTTTGCAGGATGCAGACACAGCTAATGACAGTGTGGTTGTTGGAGGACTGCTCTACAGTCTGGGGGCGGAGCCGGCGTCAGGTCAATTCTGTGCGTTTCAGTTCAGTTAGAAAATAAAAAAGGCGACTTAAACACCAATTCTGACAGATCATCAGTAGAGCGGCAGCAGTGGTAGCTAATCTAGCACAGAGATCACTTATTAATAATCGCAAAATAAACATCAAGCCATAAAACTGTAATGGACTGAATAGTCAGTTTTTTTGTGTGGCGATATTATTACCATTATTAGTATTCCCATTATTATTATCAAACAATAATAATAACTATGTTAAATAAATTATAATAACTTTATATTATATTTTTAATACTCTCATCAATAGCAATAACAATTATCAATGTAAATAATACTAATTATTATTGTTTATTATATTGATACAAATTATTTTTTAACAATAATTATGATTTATTAGACTCATTTTAGTATAGTACTTAGCAATATAATAATTATTATATTAATAAGTATCATGTTAGTTACATGTTATATAATTAATTGTATATTAACATATGTTTATATCAATATTCATATTAATATTGCTATTATTACTAATAATAGAAACAAGTTAAAAAAAAATTCCATCATCCATCTATTATCTAATGTGCACAAAATCTTTTTGTACTGTGGGAGGAAACTGGAGCACCCAGAGTAAACCCACTCATGCACATGGAGAACATGCAAACCCCATGCATAAAGAACCCAGGTCGGGATTCAAACCCAAGACTTTATTTTTGCTATTTTATTCTTAAAATTAATTTTTCATTGACACCTAAGGAGAATTTAGAAACCAGTTGACCTAACAGTCATGAATTCAGACTGTAGCCAGGAAGCCGGAGAACAAAGGAGACAATTGTTAATTTCAGGAGGAACAGGACTGAATCAGGACTGAGAAATTCTTCTCCCAAGTGGAGGTGGTTGAAGAATATAAACACCTCAGTGTTCATCTGAACAACAGAATGGACAGAGACACAACAGTGAAGAAGGGACAGAGCAGACTGGAGGGAGCTAAGATCCTTCAAGGTTTGCAACAAGAGACTGCAGCAACACTATCAACAGTGTCGGTGCGGCTAGGAATTAAAAAAGGGATTTTAATAGTTAAATATTAAGTTTAGATTGGTTTTAAAATACCATTGTTATTCATTTAAGTAGTGTTTTTACATCATTTTATCAGGTTTAAAATTTGAACAGGTTTAAAAATGAACAAAATATTCCTACATTGGTGTGAATATTTGATGGAGGGTACAGATCTAACCTCCTCCTGCTCAACGTGGACCGGTAGTCAGAACAACATGGAGGCAGAGAAACTGAGTTATTATTAGACTGAAGGCAGCCAGACTAGTTTATTTTGATCATTATATTTAGCTAAATATTATTGCTGAAGGATACAAACAGGCCTTCTGACACACAAATACAACTTTAAAAAAAAAAAAGAATATAAAAAAAACCCTCCAAAAGGGCACTAGGGTCGTCAAGAATAAAGGGTTCAGGGGCTCAAGTCCCTGTTGCCCCTGTCCCCCCGCACATGCCAGGACTTGAACATTTCCAACTGTCTTCTCCTAAACAGCCCCTACCCCCTCACAGCATCTGGGTACCGTCATTTCCTGTAGGCGGGGAATTCGTTGCTGCTCAGCCCTCCTTCTTTATCTGACCGTTCTTACTGATAAAGTCCAGCTTCTAGTTGTCCCGTGTGGATGAATCTGGAGAAAATCCCCTGAAACGGTTCTTCCATCTGTTGATTCCCACAGTTCCACTTTCTGTGGCAACCAATAAAGACCTCTGATGTGTCAAGTGTTGCCTCTAGAATATTTACTGAACTGTAAATGAAATATTTACATAAGAAAATTTACAGTTTGGAACAGCTGAAAACTTTTAATTTAGTCTAGAGTGATAAAGGTGTTTAACAGTCTTGGTCAGAGTGAAAGGTGTGGTTTGTTATTCTGTAAATTCAGATTTTGGAGGTTGAATATTGTTATAAAAATAAACACCCTTCTTACTTAACAAGACCCACGTAGCTGACTTTATAGCTAAGGAGGTACCAGGTACATTGTTGGAGATGGTCTGTTCTGACCATTGCTCTTCTATGCAATTCTGCTTGATTCTCATTTCCCTTCAGTGGTCCAGCTGGGATTTGTCCCATTGAGCTCAATTTCTTAGGATAAATGTTATCGTTATTTTCAAATTTTTTTGTTTTGGCTAGATCCCTAATAAACTACTGTAAACCTGGTAAGGTGTTCAAGCATTCACATTAATTTGTGTACTTGTCCTTTGCAGAGGTGCTGAAGGAGGTGGATGAAGTGTTTGAGAAATACAAAGGTGAACAAGACTCGGCTCAGAGAAAGCGGCTGCAGATCCAACTGCAGAGAGCGCTGATCCTCAGCCAGGAGCTGGGAGACGAGAAAATCCACGTAGTGACTCAGATGACCGAGCTGGTGGAAAACCGTTCCCGCCAGATGGACTCTCACTCCCTCTGCCTCCAGGAGCCCAGCGAAGCCGATCGGCTTAACACGGAGCGACGGTCCAACATACAGGAGTCGCTGGCCGCTGAACGCACATCCAACCGGCGCCCCAGACGCCAGCGGAACAGCGAGAGCCGCGACTCCACCCACCTGTCTGCCAATGGCTCCCTGGTGGATGATCCAGTGGATGAACTGCCCCTGCCCCCACCACGAGAAAAGAAGTCCAAGTCTTCAAAGAAGAAAAAACGCAAATCCAAGCAGGATCGAGACGCCTCGCCAGTGGACTTCACCATCGACCCCAATGAGCCCACCTACTGTCTGTGTGAGCAGGTCTCCTACGGGGAGATGATCGGCTGCGATAACGACCAGTGCCACATTGAGTGGTTCCACTTCTCTTGTGTTGGTCTCACCTACAAACCTAAGGGAAAGTGGTACTGTCCCAAATGCAGAGGAGACAATGAAAAGACAATGGACAAAAGCCTAGACAAGAACAGAAAAGATCGCAGGTCCAGGTAGTGACTCACCTGGAGCGCGTCTCCATCCTGAGGAAAGAACAGGTGCTGCTATAGGAGCACAAATGAATAATTAGCTGCAGCACTTGGAAATTAAGAACTTGGACAAATGAACTGGTTCCTGCAGGCTGCTGGGAGCCAAGCTGCTTCATATGAAGCTGCCCTCTTCCACGCAATTGCTGTTTCTAAGATTTATTTTAGATTCAAGATTTGTTTTAATTTGAATAAAGTATGAAGACAATGAAAACTTCCTTAGACTTACTTAAACCTTGTTGCTCTTGACGAGATTCCTGTGAAGAAAAATAATCCAGTTATTAAGTTTTGGCTGCATTTTTTTTCTTTGAGGATTTTTTGATTAGTTCTGCCTGATCAGAATGTGTGTTGAACTCTCTTCATACATTGATGAATTCTAAAAGATAGCCTTAAAAGTTAAGTATGTTCATCAGAGACCCAGAATTTCATTTGGGAAAAGATTGATGTAAAATTGTGTTTTCACTATTATGTATTTTTGTTTTATACCCATTAAAACAATCAGTGGTTACAAACTTACCATTCACTTTTCATTTGCTGGGAAAACTCCTAGAGGAACCATTCTCCTAGAATACTGAAACTGTGCTGCTGAAGCATGTTGGGGTCAATTACCTCCTATGACCTATAACTTAAATACAGTTTTGTTCATCTTTTGATAAGTATTTTTTTTTCTCTAGTTTCAATAGAGTATTTGATTAGGTTCCCATTTGCTTTTAAAACTTTCAGAGATAAATGTTTTGAGGGGATTGATTTTGACATTTTAATCATATCAATTCTGAGAAGGGTGAAAGAATAAATCTTACTTTTATACTGTAACATTTTTTTTTACTTCTATGCCATATGCTCTTACAATTTAGTTTATCCATATAGCCTCAATTCACAACAAATGTGACACTTTAAAGACTGTTATTTCATTATGACTGAATTGAAATAATATCAATTTCAATTAATACTTATTAAGCAGTACATTAAGCTCAGTTTATTATTCAAATTAGTTTAAAAGGTTTCTAAGAAAACCCAGTAAAGCTGTGAGTCATTGACCTGCAGCATTCATTCCTTCAGGAAGAACATAGTGACAATCACTTGCTTTGTGTTGGCAGCAATCCCTCCTTGAGAGCATGCAGGGAGCAACCTCCCATGGTCTTAATTTGGATCCTGCTAGTTTTTTTTCTCTGTGCTTTTCGAGGTTGTTTTCTGTGTGGTCTCAGAAACTAATGGTCTGACAGGACAACCTCCTGCTTCCCTCCTGTCCAACCTTAACATTTTGTCACACTCTTCCAAAGACCGCAGGAGGGTTAACAGGAAGCAAACCTCTAGCAGAACCAGACAGACCAGAATGCACAAGAAACAGAAGAGCTGATTTCATTAACACATCAGAACATTGAATAAAGGTCTTGTGTTCCCCAAAACTAGAGCTTTGTAAAATAAACACAAAATTCATCTGATCACTCTACAAAGCAACAAACACAAAATCAGTTTTGTTGCCAAAAACTTAATGTTTGTTGTAATTTATGAAAGATAAAACATTAAGCAAAAAACTTACATTAGTCAGATTTAAAATCTTTAAATTGGGAAGTTTTAATGAGAAACATGTTGTAGTGTTTGTATTTTAACAGCTGTCTAAAATAACATCACTGATGTCTCCCACTCCATGCATAAAGCTGTTGCTGAACTGGAGAGTTCCTTCAGTGACAGACTACTGTATCCTGGGCGCACTAAAGAGTGTCATCATAAATCCTTCCTCCCAGCAGCTGCTACACTGATATATTGCATTATAAACAATGTGTTTACTTTTTAATATCCATTACACATGAAAATTATGTACATTTATAAAATGTTATACGCAGATGCACATCTCTTGGGTCAAAGTACACGGTTTCCATTTTTGAGAACTATAGAGTTTTTCTATTAATATTGTACAGTATATAAATTCTGAATTTTGATATATTTTTAACACTTTTTGAATTTTTGTGAGAACCTACGTACCTCAATGCTGCTGTTACACCCGAGTTTCCCCAGTGTGGGGCAATAAAGGCAACATTTCTATGCTATTAAGCAAAACTGCACTAGCAGTGAGTCTGTCTTTAAAAATGAACAAGCAGTTGACAAAATGTGGGTTTATTTATATATATATATAAACATTTCCAGATTCACAATTTATAAAGAAAACGTAAATGATCAGTAATATTTTCTGTTGCGTTAAAAATGTCTATTCTGTAAGAAAGTCACACAGCACCTCAAAGTAACAGCAGAACACTAGTTTAGAACCAACATCAATGTGTTCAGTGAGTAACGTGAGACTGAACATGGCAGTGATGGCAAGTGTGAGCAGGTGAAGCTCCGCCCAGATGGAGGACGAACACCCTGCTGAGCTGACCGGAGTGGGAACACCAATGATGGGGTGTGTTTAAGGCAGCAGCAGCTGACTGTGAAGATATCTGCAGCACAGCTGCAGCAGCAGCAGCAAGTTTGGAGTTCAAGCGTGTGACAGCTTCTGCTCTAGTCATCATCCTTTCCTCCAGTTTTACTCAGCTGTTCATGAGGGAAAATAATGAGGTCAATTATGAAAATATAATCGGTCAAGAAACTAGTTGTACTTACATGCTGGAGGTTGGTCAAGCAGACATTTTAAAAGGAACAGAACAGAAAAAGTCAACATAAATGAGAGCTCAAAAAGTCTTCAGTTTGGCCATCTAGTGGAGAAATACGGTACTGTACATACCTTAATCACATCAACCCAGTTCCAGCCTCTTGGCAGCTCCCCTTTATTGTCTGAAAGCATCAAGAATACTTTAGGAGTGGAGTAGAGAATATTTATATAATAGGAAATATGTGAAAAATTACTATTACCTTTATTGTATAGCTTAAACCCTAAACTACAGTTAAGTGTCGGGGAAAAGGTCTGAATGGATGTTGTTTTGTTCACCTTCAGTCTGCCTTCCAAAACAATATGACTTGTTTTGTTTGACACTGAATACAGCATAAGCAGAAGTGGGAATGTATCATTATCATTGTTATAGTATTATTCCATATTAATTGCATTTTGCCACTTTACAAACCTACTGATGCATTTCTCAACTACATAAACTCATGGCAGTTCTAGAGCAGCTGCAGAGATCTACAGCTCTGGTGGGACTCCAATTGTCAGGACAACAAACGGTGATGCTGTCCATGATTCAAGCTGTAATGGTTTACATCAAAATGTGTACATATGTTAGAATGGCTTAGCCCAAGTCCAGACTTGCATAAATCCAACTGAGAATCTGTGGCAGGAACTGAGAAATGGTGCAACAGATTCTTTTCATCCAATCTGACTTTTCGAGTTATTTCACAAAGAAAACAAGTAAAGATTTCAGTCTGTGGATGTGTAAAGAAAGACCCACTAATGCTGAATACAAACAGACAACACACTTTTCTGATTTTTATCTGTAGTTGCATTTTTATGCACTACATCATTTTAGAGCTGCTCAGAACTGGCTTCACCTGTTGCTTGTTGCATTATTATTCATTCCCATATAAAACATGAGAGAATATGCCACCTGTTCTGTTGATCATTCTTCTTTTCTGTGCTTTTGTCAGCTGCTCCTTCTTCTCTCTCTTCTTTGCTGCAGAGGGAGTCATCACCTCAGTGTTGGATGTCAAGGTCTGCTGCACACATAAATATTAATGTGCTATTTTTATAAAACTCCAACACATTTTATTCTGAATCTTATATCATATGACGTTTGAAAAAAACAAAACAAACTGCAACAAAAAGCAAGGTTGGGAAAATATTATCTGCTTCCAAAACTGCCTTGCAACTCAAAATTGTTTTATAAAAATTCAAACATCTCGAGTAGGTGAGCAGGTTTATACTGGAACACAATCTCTGCTGCAGTCACGCTTAGGAAAACTGCAGAAGGATGAAGTTTAAGCACACTGACCACAGCAGTCACAACAGGCCTGTGGTTCTCCATGAGTTCCTCCTGGTTCTCCTTTGCCCACTCAAACAGAGTGAACATCATGGCAGAACCCAGGCTGACCTCCACCTGCTGCTCCAGCTTCGACAGGATGAGGTGCTTCGTCTCTGCAGAGCTGTTGGCACAAACAAAACACAGCAGACTGTCTCCTACAGAACTTTACTAGGATTTTATGTGGCAAACCAATGGATAGTGATTAACTGACAAGTGGAAGGAGCATGATGAGTGGTTTTAAAATAAATGATAAATAAAGATCTGAAGTGAGTGTGACATGGAAGCACCCTGACCAGTAGGTATGAGTAGAAGAGAGTGATGTCAACAGTCCATCTACTGGTTGAACTGCTCAGAGCAGTTCCATGGTAGAACATGAACATGGCTACCATCAAAGCGGTTTACTTTGACTGAACCCCACTACTTGCAGCTTACATCCTGTTGTTGAAAAAGGCATCCAGGGAGATTTGTGGCGCCGTCTCTGGATACGTGTCCGGCCAGCTGATGTCCAAGATAAATGCTTTTGTGTCCTCAAGGTCTCCAACCTGTTCAACCAAAACCAAAAGACCAAAGGTAATAATCAGAAAATGGACCACATAAATTTCAACTATTTTGCTATGATTTGTCTGTCTAAACCAAAGGTTTCTAAACTGGAACAAACGTTGTATTTTGTGGCTCCACCATACACTATGTTCACAAATTGTGTTGGTATACTGAAGAATAAAAGAACTAAAAATGTATACATATTGCATATAATGCACATTAACATTTGGAGTAAATCCATGGTTCTGATCTTTGAGACGCTTTGGTTCGCCAGTGGATGCACTCTTGGACGTCTTCTTTACTTCTCACCACGAGATTTCTTACAAGTTAGGTCACTTTGATGCAAAGCAATGATGCACACTTTTCTTTGGAAGCAACCATTACTAAGAAAAGACAGCAATGATTTCAAGAACATTTATTTAGGGATGCACCGATAAACTGGCCCTGATTTCCTTGATTTTAGGAGGTCAGTTGATACTTACATGTGAAACTGATCTTATCCATCAGTTCTTGCTCTCTGCAATGGTCTGAACGTCAGCCACTGTTCTCTTCTGCTCTGCCTTGAGGCAGGGCTGACGTCTGTGGTTAACCACAGTCACCCCACTGTTACAATATTAGTGACTTTGCCAAAATATTTAGCTACTTTTCAGACAAAAAAAAAAAATCAAAATCAAAAATTGACAAGTCAAGCTTTTCAAAGGTCAGTGATCAGCCAGAAAGCTGTCATTGGTGCACCCATAAGTCTGTTTCTTCTGCAGCACATACAATGTTGCTAGTTAGTCAAAACAAAATTTAAACAATAAACGAGTGAATATTGCTAACCATTTTTGCTTCTTGAAGCACAATAACTAATATACATCCAAACATGCTGAACAATAATCTGATTATGTTCTGAATTGCTAGGACTAGAACTAAAGTTGCAGAGCCTATACAGTACATTTGAGTCACTGTGAGTGCAGGAGCAATGAAGGGAACAAAGCAGAGGATGGTACCCACCCTGAACTGGAAGGAAACTGGACTTATCTCCTTGAAGCATTCATCCCCTTCATAGATGGAGCGAAGAGCTTCCAGCTCCATCTTGGAGAAAAAAAGGACAATAATTTTTACATCATATCGGCAGCAGAGCAGATCATTTGAAAATGTGACTTTTTACTAAAATAGAACCACAATGTTGCAGAATAATAATGTTGAAACACGACTCATGTTTCTGTAGATATAGAATTACAGTTAATCCCAGTAGCAATCTGCTAACAAAGGTGAGACGTCCTGTGGTAGACCTATTCTGGTTGTTCTAATCAGCAGAGCTTTGCTAACAGCTAGCCCGTTTGCTTTTCTGATGCTCCAATGTATTTGTACAGTTTTAGCAGCTAGCTGCGAGCAGCAGCTAGCCTCCAGCTGCTTCATACCTCCTGATCCTCGTTCGCTGTCATGTTGCCCCTTCGGCTTCTACGTCATAGGGTCCACACGCACAGCTTCACTCTAAAAAAGATTCAGTTAGCAACACATTGCTGTCGTTACACTGTCTTCTTCTTGTCAAGTTTACTGGCGGTTGGCAACAAACCGCCAGTAACATTACCGCCACTTACTGGTATGGAGTGTGGTTCGTGATATATAACTATATAACTTACTCTACATTTTAATTTGTCACCTTTTTTTTCTTGAATTATCTGTTGTTTCCATTATTATCTTACAAATTTTTAAATTTACATCATTTATATCCATTCTTATATTCACTTTTCCTAAGTTTGACTCAAATATCTAAATTTAATCCAGACTACCTTGTTAAAATTCAGTTTCTTACTGACCTTTATATTCTTATTATTTAACGTTCATCCTACTGTTATTGTGATGGGATAATGATCACGACCTATTGTCAAATTTTTATCAATGAACCATTCACAATTAAATCAATAACTAATTCCATCCCTGTTCTTACATTGATTCCTGTTCCCCTCCCATTATTAATACATACAAGATTTTTTATTTCCATTAGTTCTTCTATAAATTGTCAATTTTTATCATTACATTTACCCCATAATGTACTATTTGCATTGAAATCCCCACACCAACTTACTTCCCCTTCCAAATATTCATTTAACTCCTCCATTATTTCAATTTATAATGTTTTACATGGATTATAAAACTGTATTATTTTAAATTTACCTTCTTTTTACCGTTTTTTTCCCATATCTCAATTACTATATATTAAAGTTATTTCCCTAATACTTGGTATTGTATCCCTTGTTTTATAAATATTCCACATCCTCCCACACCTCCCTCCTGTCGATCTCCTTACACCATCATGTCCTTTGATCACAACATCTAAAGTTGTTTTAACCATGTTTTCCTAACACAAATAATTTCTGGTTGTTCTTCAAAACTATCGATATAGCCTTTAAGCTTCTGTCGGTTGGCAATTAAACTTCTTGCATTCCATTGTAAGATTAAATTGAATTACTTTCACCTGATGGTCCTGGTCTCCCATCTACCTCCAACATTTTCCTTATGTCCTCCCATGATCCCTCTTTAAATCCCAAAAACTTCTCAGCTCCTCTCACTATTATTTTAATCTTCTCAGTTTTATGCTTGGCTTGGTCAGAGCAATTGATAACATATGCTATGAATAATAGCATATTCATAGCATACGAATATGCTATGAATATACCAGCTATCAGTTTTTCTACTGACATTGTGACATTTTCTTCTGACTGTACTTTGCTTTGCTTTGCTGTGGAATTTGACTCACCGTTTGTTCAATCTTTCTTGTTTTCTGTTCCTTCACATTTTTAACTGTTTTTGCGAAGCTTATGTTTTTGGTAATTTTAATCTGTATGATTTCTTTTGTCTTCTTCCTTAATTCACATCCTCCATATGCAAGTCTATGTTTCCCTCCACAATTATGTTTTTCTTGTGTGAACTCTTAATACTCTGGCCTGAATCTTCCTTTAACACTTGAGGTTCTGCAGTAACTTCTATTTACAGCCGCTCACCTCCAGCTCAGATCCCGTCAGCACTTGGGGCATCAAGGATAAAATGGGCAGGTGCTCAAGCCCCCTTTGCCCCTCACCCCCCTGCACGTGTCTGGCTTTATGTTGTAAACATAAAAATACAATAAAAAGTATTTGATCAGAAAAAGAGTTAGAGATAAAACCCTGAGGCAGCCTTTCTAACGGTAGATGTGTTGGTGTTTCCTGTAGGAGACTCGGTAACAGTCTGGCAGCTGCTAAAGGAGAGGAAACACCATCTGGAGAAACTCTACAAGAGGAAGAAGAAGAAATGACTGGATTCTTCAGGGACAATGGGATGACTGTTTTCAAACCGAACATTTCAGATTGCACAAAAGAAAAAAAAAGAAATGCCAGATTTTTGCAGCAGTTTAATGAAGACATGTTTCTGACTGAACAAAGAACAGCAGCAGCAGTTTCCACTCAAATTTCTTTCACCAAGTAGGACAGATGATATGTACAAATGTTACCATGGTAACACCCCGCCTTGGATTCTGTGAGCTACCAGCCATAAGCTCTGGTCCACACGGCTTTCTTCTTGAACTCGGTGGACGACTTCAGACCCAGGAGAGCAGCTGGAACCAGGTCAGAACATGGATGGACACCAGAATGAGTAAACCATTCTAAAACTCACTGTTCTAACATTACAAATCACTATTTTTATCAGGAAGGTCCAACTGATGTTCTTTTAGGTGATTCCCATGGAAACCTGACATGTTCGCATACACCTCAGAAAGCATGTAGTTGCGCCCCTGGCTAAAGGTTAGTTCATGTGTTTATTTTGCATTAGGACATTTTCTTTGTGATATTTTGACATTTATTTTGGCAAGTTGTAAGTAGGAACTAATATTCAGGATGTTTGTCCCCCTGCGGCTCCTTAGAGAGATGCACCCCTCTGGTGAGGTATGAGGAGAATAAGTGGTAAACAGTGTAATGAATACTGGAGATTAGTCATATGGACTTCATTTCAACCTTTAAAGAAGGGTCAGCCAGCACGGTATGTTTATATGTTATACATAATTTGTTATGTCTTTATTGTATTAATTGCACCATCTCATTGAGGTTTATGTTGTATTTTAGTTTGACGGTCATGACAAAGTAGTCGATAAGGTGGTGCTGCAACAAATGCAAGATTGTAAGATTCTATTTCCCACACTAAAGCCGACTACCAGTAAAAAAAACCCTCTATATTGACTCTAAGAGGTAGAAGTGATAGAGCAGGAAGCTCACAGTAGAGCTTCCTGGAAGGAAGAAAACAACCAGATTTCACACCTGATTTGATCGTCGGAATTTTTATCTATATTATTGTCATCACAAGATTTTCTAACATTGTGAGAATCAAAAACCGAGAGTCTGGTCTTGCTCTCCTGAAGCTAGTATCTGAGCTGAGTGTTTGTTACACTCCTACTTGTTCCGGTCCAAGGCAGTTCTAATACCAACGAGTCAGCCTACGATAAAAATCACCCACTTGAGACATTTGTTTCAGAATCACAAAAAGGAAAAAAAAATCCTACAGCCATAAGGGAAAAGCTGTCAGTGTAATTTGAAAAGGAAAAGTCAAATAGAGCATATACTTAAACATTTATTTTTTCTAAATGTAAAAATAAGGGAAAAATGTTTGCAATGACTCTTCTGTTTGAGTTATGTCTGTTTACTTTCACTCACTTTTTCAAACAAATGTGAGTGCATCAGGAAGAATAAACTAACTAACTGTACAGAAGCGGCTGCAGAAGACCTGAGCCGTGAACAGGTGGAGGAATGAAAAGTGCTGCACCTCTGGCTGTGCTGATGGTGACCGCTGACAGATTCTCTTCAGGACCTTCTGTTATACTGAGGAGCCAGTCAATGAACTGAAACACACACACACACACACACACACACACACACACACACACGCACACACACACACACACACACACACACACACACACACACACACACACACACACACACACACACACACACACACACACACACACCTGTTGGACCTATAACCTAAAGCCAGCAGTAAGCAGTAAGCCACCTGATCTTTCACCTCTCACCTTGTGTGTCTGGCTGCTCCATGGCTCTTTGTCTAGCAGCAACAGCAGGCTGTGTGACACTCCCAGCATGCACTGCGGCAGAGCAAGCTCACTGAGTGAAAGTGACCCGTACAGACTGTGCTTTAGTGCTGGAGGCTTGGAATCTGGTTGCCATGGGAACCATTGGGCCCTGATACCAAAGAGGAGGGGCATGAAGTGGTCACCCCAGGAGATGACAGCAGCAGCGAAGAGCTGAAACAGGAAGTCAGTGGCCTGGAGATAAACAGCCAAACAGTAGCCACATGATTTTAGCCAATAAAATACCATCCACTCAATACATTTTCACAAAATAGTAACCATTAATAATTTGAACATATATAATGAACATAAATCTGAAAAGTGAGGCATGCATCAGAATTCAGGCTCCTGAGTCAATACTGTCTCTACTGATTTTGCACAAACAGCTTTCTCTCTTCTTTATATCAAATCTTTGTGGGTATAACAAGAGCCAGTGGAAAACAGTAGGCAAGTATGTATAAGGAACCATAGAATTTGAAAATTAAAAACCACAGAAACCCATCTAGATATACTGATAATGTAAAAAATGTTGAAACAATTGACAAACTTAGGCCTCCAGGTAAATTGAGTTGCAGAATATTAAAAGATTTTGCTGTAAAATGCTATTTCATATCTCAAGAGAAGCTGTAAAAGGTTTCTGGCTTCTGGTTTCTGGCTTAATAAGAAACTGAGTCATTCCTGAGAGTTAGTTGGAGAATGACCTGCACAACACATGCTGAGTCATCAGTGACATGCAGCAACATGAAAATAGTCTAAAATATCTGTGTGTGTAAAAATATCTGTTCGTGTGTAATACTGGATTTGTAACTTGTGTAAGCATCTTTGTGTGTAACTTTGGATAGTTGTGTCTGTGAAACATGATTTGTAAACCATATAAAGAAAATAAACCTCCTACGCCTAGAAATGTTGACAACATATGCATGAGTCACCAGATACACACATATAAAGTTGCATGTACGCACAGATCTGGTCACGAGTATGCAAGTATTTTTGAGGGTCATTTGAGGATCACTTCCATAGCTTTCAGAATTAATGTGAAATGAGTCTCTAAAATACTTGTGCATTCGTAACCGGATCTGTGCGTAAATGCAGTGTTGTGTATGTGCATCTGGCGACTTGTGTGTACGTTTTCAACTTTTCCAGGAGTAGGAGGTGGTTTCTTTTCTTTTTACAGTTTACAAATCATGTTTCACAGACACAACTATCCAAAATCACAGAAAGATGCTTACACGAGTTACAAATGCAGTATTACACACGCACAAATATTTTGAGACTATTTACACTCCATATAACATGTGAAAAAGCAGCACCAATCTTATGTGTGGTGCGGCAAGAGGCGGTGCGGCACCGGAATTAACTGGACCTGCCCGGACCCTACTTTCTTGGTGTCTCTACAGACGATGGTGGTCGCTCCATAGCCGATGTTCCGGATGTGTCCCATCAGCTCCAGCAGCCACTCCATGCGCTTGGAGACGCCTGTAGGGAGAAGCAGTGATGCTCAATACGCAGACTTAGACAGCAGAGCCACGGTTACTAGCAGAGCTGCACTCTGACCTGTACTGGTGCCAGCAGTCAGCCGGCACTGGTAAAAGGCCTGCAAGAGGATCCAGCCCAGTCTGCAGCTTGACCAACCAGAGAGCACGCCAGTGATGACATCATTGAGGCTGAGCAGCGGGAGTCTGCCCTGAGAGGTGAGGAATGCCAGGACGAAGCAGGCTTTTTCCACTTGAGCCTGAGATTCACAGAAACACTCAGATTTACTCACAGAGCAATTGCTGTCATTTCCTGACACCACACTGACCTCTGACCCCACACCGACCTCTGACACCTGAACGATCCTGTCGATCTCTGTGTCGGACATCTCAGACAGACACCTGGCCACACCCACATACAGATCCACCTCAGCATCCTGAAACAAGAACAAATACCAGAAGCTGAACAGCATTCCTGCTTTGATCTTTGATTTCTCTGATTAAATTGATTAACTTTGTTACCTGTGTAACAAAGTTAATCCTTGTTCCCAAAGAAACCTTGTTCCCAAAACACAGAGACACAAAAAAAACACAAACAGACTTTATTGCTTTGTCAAAGTATTCACATCCCTTCTCGTTTGTCTCATTACAACAGCAGGTGGTAGCTAAAGGATGAAGATTTGATGCAAAAATAGTCAAAGAGAAAAATGTAATTCAAAAATGTAAATGCAATTATATGTCATAACTCATATCACCTGCAGAAAGGAAGGATCTTCAATGGCAGTCAGTCTTCTGAATAGGCCTTTGACTGAAGACTACTGCTGTATGTTATGCTAACAGCTCAATATCTGGGCAGCAAACATGTTTCACAGTAAAATGTCCAGGTTGACACAGTTGTTGGCAGCTCTTCTAATCCGCTTCATTTGCTTTGGCTGCTCTACTTTAAGGAGCACTTTGCACTTTTACTGGACCATTCTAAAACATGAGCGTGCTTTCTAATGGCCTTTGACTACCACCATCAAGAAGAGGACAGCCATCTTAGTTTGAAAAAAAAAAAAACATGAATCATTTTTCTTCCGCTTTAGGTATAAAACTGACAGGGCAGAGAATAATCGGATTGACTGTGATGAATTGATTATTGAAATAATAGTCAACTAATTTACTAATCAATTAATCATTAACTGGTGAATATACACAAAAAGGCATTTTACTGAAATAACAACACACTCAGTAGAGGAAATAAGCCAAAAATGTAAATGTAAAATGCTCATTTTGCATTTAAGATAAAAACACCTTTGTCTGTAAAAATTTTCTATCCAAAACTTCTCAAATGGCAGTTTTATTTTCACCTGCTTCAAAATCACTATAGGAATGCCATTTTTGCATTTTAGGCTTTTATTTTGTTATTTAAAAAAGGAATAGATTTTTTTTAAATTAGCATCTTATAATATCTTTCTATTGTATACAAAAATGCTTGAATTGTTCAATTCAGTGAAAAATTTGTATAATGTGTCAATATTTTCTTATCAGATTAATCATCAGAATAATCGACTACTAAAATAATTGTTAGTGTTTGCTATGTGTATGAAGCAGAACATATCAACAATAAACACTACCATTACTGATATTATAAAAAGTCTAAACTTTAAAAAGTCATGTCCTCATCCTGCTTGGTGAGGCAGTAGAAGGTTCATCCTCTATTCACTTGTGAATGTGTTCCAATGTGTAACTATGGCAACAAGGTGTTGTTCCAAGGTGAAGCTGTAATAGGGTGGAGCTGTAAAGGAGAGTTGACCCCACCTGAATGTGGCTGGGCAGGAGGCTAAAGGCCGCCTCGACAGCAGAGCAGAGGGTGGTCCAGCAGTGGCTGGGCGGGTTAGGGAGGGACATGGCCTGAGCCATGCCCTGCAGTAGAGAGACACACATGGAGCGCCTTTGAAACTGCTGCATGCCCAGGTTCTGCACATACACCTGCAGCTTGTCCTCCGCCACCTGCTTCATCCACACACCCAGGGTCTGGTAGAGGTGGGCCCGAGTGTGATGCTGCAGGGGGGAAAGAAACTCATATCAAAACTCTGTTTGTATCTCACTGCAACCATGATGAAAAGGAAAGGAATAACCAACACTGAGGCTGTGGACGAGTGGTGGGGACAGCCAGGACCCCAGGAAGAGGGACGCACTCTGGGAGGACTGGGCCTGGGACGCCGCCAGGACTACACACTGATGCTGGACACCTTCTCCTGTCAAAGTCAAACCACACCTTGTGGTCATCTGTAGAACATGTGAGAGGGAGGTGTGTGTATGGGGTGAGCAGGGCGAGTTACCAAAGCTGAGCCTCATCAGTGGGGACAGGACAGTGCTCCAGTTAACGGGGGGGAACTGGAAACCAGCTCCTACTGACGCCATCGAGGTCAGGGCAGCCTGAACCAAAGCAGACGGGGAAAACTCTGGACCTGCAGCGGCAGTCACAGCCCAGATCTCACACTGCATAGTTACACACACGCACCCATACCTCTTCAGGAGAACACACCTTTCCTTCCAGCTTCAGTGAGGAAGTCGGTTATGGATCTGATAATGCTGCTCTCTGGGAGGTAGCTGAAGTCCTGAGGAACTGATTGAGAGAGACAGAAGAACCACAGATCGGAGCATTGCGACAGCAACAAGCCTCATTAAAGCATTCATCATCTTTGCTTCAAAGCTACAATGTTCAACACATTTCTGAGTAATTTATGTGAGACCAACAAACTGCAACATAAATTTAGAATAATGAAGTGGAAGGAAAAAAAGAGCACAGTTTTGAGTTAATATTTCGGGGTAGTGGGTGTCTCAGTGGGTGGAGCAGAGGCTGTAGTCGCTCTGAAGGTTTTTCTTATTTTAACATCAGACCTACTGTTTTAACCATAAACAAGTGTATGATGAAAAAATATATGTGTTTGACCATAATTTGATAGAGGCTGCAATTAGAGGCTTCCCCCGCCTCCTCACCATGGGCCAAGTGTGTTAACATGGAGGCAGAGGCACTGAGAATCCTCAGTCATTATTACACAGAGGGCAGCCAGACTCATTTATTTTGCTAAATTGTTATTTTTAGCTAAATATTATTGTTGAGGGTCACAAGCAGGCCTCCTGATGCACAAACTGTTAAATATTTTAAAAAAAGGGCACTGGGGCATGACGGATAAAAAGGGAAGGGGGGCTCATCCCTCCTCCATGTGTCTGTGGAATTGATTGATTTTATTGTTCTTGCCCATTTCCAGATTGGCGTTCCTCAGGCCCAACCTGCAGCTTCTTACGACTTTCTCTGGGTGCAGTAGATCAGAAGCTGCTTTTGTGTTCCTCCCTCGGAAGTACATATATATATATATATATAATATATATATATTATATATATATATATATATATATATATATATATATATATATATATATGGAAACTTCATGTCTGCTGGTCAGACATCAAGGCATTTTCACGTCTGACAACGGATGGCAGACCTGGGCCATGCAGGAGGCATCCAGGGTTGGCTTGGGGCAGATGCCGGCTGTGGAACCGGTGTTATTATCCCGCCTGATGAGTCTTGGACCAGATTAAGAACACTCTCTCCCATCTGATGCTGGCCCTGTCTTCCTCTTTGGAATCCGTTCCACTGGACAACTCCACCCAAGGCCTGGTTGATGCACTTCTACAGGTCTTTGCTCTTATGACAAAGGAGCTTGGACGCACACTCTCCACAATGGTTCACACTTGCCGACAGGTCTGATTGTCGCAATCGCCATTTCCTGAGCCTTGTAGGAGAACCCTCTGGACCATGCCTGTTGTTCCGGGGAACCTTGTCGGCTCTGCCTTGGACAGCTCAGGCCTCTCGAACAAGGCAGCAGCTGGCAGGGTTTCATAGATGTCTCCTCAACTTGCTACGACAAAGTTGAAAAGTGACATTTCAACTGCTTCTTTCTTCTGACCTCTCACCTTGACCCACCTGCTGGGTTCCTTGGTCTCCCTGGAGACCTCAGAACATTGTTTTCTAACAATGTTCTGAGGCTGGAAACAGATTAGCTGCGTTTACTTAGTAAACTCAATAGTATTTGTTTAATCTGCACACTATTCTTTTCCCATTTTCTTTTTTTTTTTTTGCAAGATAAATTATTTGAAAACTATTCATCCTATTTCTTGTGTTGTGTTGGTGTTACATTAAAATCCATTAAAATGCCAATAGTCAGTGACCTGAAGCATGAAACAGTACCTGTGGTGTTACTGTGCCTGGTGGACATATGGGTTAGGTGCAGATGGCCAATCAGATAGGCGCTGTTAGCCTGCAGCCCCATGGCTCCAGAGAAGTTGATGACCTGCAACAAAGAAACAGAAACAATGTGCTGTTCTCCTGCATGATGGACATTAATGTAGAGGGAAAAGGAAACAATTACTGACACTAACCCAAAAGGAGATGATATTTAGTAATATTCTGGCCAGTTACAGAGCTTTGAAAAGCTTGAAGTGAGAGTCCGATTTAATCAGAAAAGTTGCTAAATGTAGCCACAAAGTCACAAAATTGGCAACAATCAGGTAAGCAAAAGGGGTTTTAGGCTAATTTTCAGATATAGATCAGATCAGGTTCTTTTATTGTCACAATTATATTTTATGTTTTATTTTTGCATATTTTTGTTTTTATGGCATTTATTTTGAAAGGTTTTAAGTAGGAAGTGGAATTCAGCATGTTCGCTGGGACAAGATGCATGTACTATGGAGGCATGACTGCAGAAAAGGCAGTTTAAGTTTAAAGAATTTGTTTGACCTCATTTCTTCCTCTAAAGAAGGGGCAGTCAGCTAGGTATATGTTTTTATATCAATTTTATGTTGTTATTGTACTCATTACACCATCTCATTAATGTTTATGTTGTAATATAGTTCGACAGTGGTGGTGTTGGTGGGAAAGAAAGTGCAGTTATAACAAGAATAACTTAAAAAATTTGTATTAAAGCTAACTTTATACTTCAACAAACTCTTTATTGCCGTTAAGAGGTGGAAGTGATATTCTCATTAAGCAGAGACTGGTCACTGATCTCCCAAAATGAAAGAAATCAAGGCCAATTTATGGGTGCACCCATATTTCATAGCCAACCTGGATTCTAATAAGCACGCTAAGAAGAAAGTAGATGATACCTGAGTTATAGCACGGATAACCTCGTTGAGTCTGTTCTGCTGCTGGATGGAAAGCTCCAATTCACTCTGATACTGTAAAAATACAACAGTGAGTATTCTTGGTGAACAGCTGGACTCACCTGCAGACCAGCAGACTCATGACTGGCTCTCATCTCCTACCTGAATCAGGCAGCTCTCTGACCCCACTAAAGCCACCAGCCCGTTGACAGCAGCCAGGCGCTGCATGGTGGGACATCCCTGAAATACAAAGACAGGATCTGCATGACTTTAATTGGACCAAACCAAACCCTGCAGCTGCAGGTCTGATCAGGGTACGATATGAGAAATGCTGATTCGTGTGTTGTACCTCAGCTAGCAGGATTTTGATCCAAGCAGCCAGCAGGCAAGGATAAATGTTCTCTGCTTTCCCGTGGCCGGACACTGATAGGCCGTGAACCACCAGCCCGAGAGCCAATGAGAAGCCTGGAGTCTGGAGACAGCAGAGAACCATCAGAACGCCTCAAAATAACGCTTTCTATGTACATTAGCTTATCATCCTGTCTGCTTTTAACCTATGGTTATGATTTTGATTTGATAAGAAGAAAGTGCAATAATAATGAATTTAAAATAAAGCTGGGGTACCGGCCAATAATCAACCCTCATTTCCATAATTTTGGTAGATCAGTGATTGGTCGATACTTGCATGAGAAACTGATATTATCCACAAATCTGATCATCCTCAGCAAAGATCTGAACATCAAGAATTAACCTTCAAAATATTCTGGCAATCCTAAAAAAGGTACCTCCTATAAGTTGATACTTAAATCGCAGACAACTCAACAGCCCAGACAGGAAGTGAGGCTTGCTAACCTGCTGGCTCTCCTCAGTCAGTGTGCGAAGTGCATTCAGGACCTCCTCGGCCTTGGCAGCATGGATCAGCCCCCAGCTGAAGGCCGACACGCTCACACAAGCAACAGAGTAAGACAGGACCTGCAGGAACAAATCAGATCAGGTCAACCACTGCTCACTGGGGCTGATAAATGTTTATCACAATAAACTGATGGGTTCTTCTTAAGTATTTTATTGTAGAAAACAATAAACAGAGGCAGTGTCATGACTGGATCAGTGAGGGAAGCATGTACCTCCTGCAGCATGCGTCCCTGTTCACTGCTGTTTTGCAGCTTGTCCAGCAACTTGTCCAGGGTTCTTCTGACATGAAGCTGCTCCTCCACCTGTCCTCTGCTGCAGAGTGCTGACAGCACCAGGCCCAGGCCCAGCACGCAGCCAGTGCTGAGGAACAAGAAGCAGAAAAATGCTCTACAGTAGTTACTTGCTGAAATCCGAGACAAACTGAAGCCCTCCGTCTGCAGCTCAGAGTAACAAACGCTCAAGCTTCTGTCCATTAAAATACTGAGAAGAAAAACTGATCTACTGAATCCTAAAATGCTTCATCTTCTAGTATTTACTGCTGGTGAATGTCCTCTGGACCTGTCTGCACCAGACCACTAACTTGTATTCCAGGTTGGGGTTGAAGCAGCAACCTTCCAGAGCGTCCAGAGACTTGGACAGGACATCCGTGTCCCCCAGGGCAGAGACATCGCTGAACAGCAGAGACAGACTGATCAGTGGTTGCATTCATGTGTTTAACTGGGAACTCTTCTCAGATCCAGTACCTGAGGCTCTGGTGGTGCAGGCTGGAGAGAACCATCCCCATTGCCAGGCCTGAGTGGAACTGGACAGCCTGGGAGTCATCTGCAGAGGGGGCGTCCGGCAAGCCAGCTTGCAGAGCTGAGAGGACCTGGACCAGAGCGTCCCTCTGCCACATCACCAGAACTGGGACAAGCAGGGACAGAGCCAGGCTGGCACAGGAGCGGGCGATGGCGCTGGCCATGTTCTCCCCAGAGTATGACCGCTGGGGACGAGCGCAGCAAAAACACAGAAATAGCAGCTTACAGTCACTTTAGATGAAAAGTACGTTTTACAACTTTTCACATAAAAGTCTGTGGGTTATATATTCACACATGCACAATAACACCTCAAAATTTCCATAATGTATCTTAAAAACTTTTTGTAGGCTGTATTTCAAAGGGATCCATGGCTAGTTTAAACAACAGGTAATATTTAAGAAACATTTTTTCAGATATAATAACAATACAGTAAAAGTCTTGCTGGAAAGGTTTGATCTATTGTCTTATTTATACTTGAATGTGGATGTAAAAGAACCTCGAGATAATGTGATTATAATGGTCTATAAGTCAACTTCTTTCCTGATTTGGTCAAATTCACTCAGACATATTCTATTTTAAACAAACAATTAAATAAAGTTAAACTGTTTGTTTGCAAGGTACTAAATGTGAGTGTGATGATTAAAACAAATTTAGAACATCAGTGCCTTCAAGCAAATAGCGATGCATACTCAGACACGCCCTCTAGGTCCTGTCTGTACATTAGGGCTGGACAATAATCAATGTCAATAGAAAATATGTCTGTTAAAATTTGTAAAAATTTAACTGAACTCCAATCCTTCCTGATGAATATTGGCAGAGGATAGATATTAGCTGCTCAACCTCTCAATTAGTGAATGCCAAGAGCAGGGACATCCACTAATTGACTCACTCTTTGGTTACCTAGCAACAACCTATTAAGTAACTTGCGCAGCAACAGTTTCAGGTTTTACCACCGTGCCTCATAACTGCTCAAAAATAAAAAACACCGTGGATAAAACAGGAAAGATCACACCACCAGTTTGGCGGTACTTGCAAATATTTAAAACAAAAAAAAAAAGTTTAAACACAAAATATTGATTGATCAAACCCTTACATTGTGATTTGCTTTTCAGCAACATTATCTGGCCCTATTGCACATACACAGTAAACAATAATAACATCACTGTTGCCAACTCATCAACTTTGTTGTTATTTTTAGTGTCTTTTCAGATAAAAGACATCAGTACTGACCAAAATCGGTAGGTCAGGCTTTTCAGTGATTGATCGGTCAGAAAAATGCAATTGCTGCACCACTAACCTAAATGTAATTAAAGAAAAAAAGTTCTGACATGAAACTCACGTGCAGGAACCATGGAAACAGCTGTCCCCTGGCTTTGTAGCCGCTGCTGCTGATGCTAAGCAGTGTATCCAGGACCATGGACATCCAGCTGGCAGTAGGCACAAACTCTGGGCCAGCCTGCAGAGCTCAAACAGAGTTAGTACTGTCAAAGTCCGATTCAGTTTCAGCTCGCTATGTGGTAAAGAAAATTCACAGGTCGGTATTGGTGGAGGAAATTGTAGCTTTCAGCCTTGTGTAAAAGCAGAAACATTGAAGCAGCCTCACCCCCATGTCACCGCTGCTGTCAGTGGGAAGATTGTTCTCATACTTAGCGATGACAGCAGCCAGCCCACTGAGGGCTAAGATGGAGTTGCCCTGTACAACAGGACTGTCCCTGGGAAGCAGATGGGACCATCCACTATTAAGACATGTGTCAATAAATCTGGGTCAACTCATCTGCATCAGCATATAACTCACTTTGTAGCAGTTTTGATGACGTCTGTGAGCTGATCTCTGGCCCTAAACACAAGAGAGGAATCAGAGTTAGAGTTCTGAATTAAACCTCTTACTTGTCTTCATTTATCTATGAAACACCTGGCTGACAGAAAGTCTTTATTCTATTTCCTTTTTTTGCTGTGTCGAATTGACAAAAAGCGTTAAACACAGTTTTTATATCTTTAGATCTCACAGGACAAAAACAAACCAAGTAATTACAATGGAAATAAAATAATCACATAAATAAATAAATAAAAGAGATCAAAACAAATATCTAGGAGAGTGAACGAGAAATGTTGTTAAAAAGAAATGCCCTAAGCCCTTTTCTAAAGCAGTCAGTGGATTGTGGTTCCCTCAGAGAATTGTATCAGGGATGAAAAAGTTGTTTCGGGACAGTTCTTAAACATAGAGCGACAGCAGAGAAGGCCTTATCCCCTATGGTCCTCTGTTTGGTTTTGGATATGTGGAGAAGGTTTGAGTGGGTGGAGCAGAGTGAGTGAGTTGTGGTTTGTGGGTGAAGCAGTTCATTGAGATTGTTGGGGGCTTTTCCATAGATACACTGGTTTGTGAGAAGGGAAATCTTGAATTCACCCTAGTGGAAATGGGAAGCCAGTGGAGAGAGTGGAGGATGGAAGTGATGGAAGGATAGAAGGTACACACCTAAATCTGATGATCAATAGAAGAAGCCTAATAGAAATGGTGACATTTCTATTAGGCTTTTCTCAAGGTGAAAACACCATTCATTTTAACTATTTTGGACATGGTCATTTTGCAGTACTGTAGATTATGCTATCAACAGACTAACTTCGAAGTGAGCCAGGGCTGGTTGCTTATCCGACCACAATATCACTCTCCTTGGAAGAAAATTACCTCGAAATCGTTTTGTCAGTCGCTATAATATGCAGAAACAGATTGTTATACCCAAATTTGAGGCAGAATTAGCAAGGGTTAATTGGGATGACATTTCAAATCAGAATCAGATGAAGGATTGCTGCAATACATATATTCTTAATGTTTGTATTACTATGTTTAAGTTTCTTAAAACTCAAATGAAAGGACAAAGAAAAATACAGCACCCTTAGGTATCTGATGACATTCAGCTGTTAATGAAAAAGAGACTATGCTATTGTAACATAGCATAGTCTTTGTTTTTTCTGAATAAATATATTAAATAGTAAAAGTAGCAAACTGTTTTGTAGAACAGTTGTGATTTCATTGTTAAAATTATTCCAAATTTCCACTGTAAAAAACTGATTTGGGTAATAATTATGTTCGTTTCAGGTGTGTGTAAAACTAGTGATTAAAAAGGGGCGTGCACGTCAGCGCAGAGCGGCGCAATCAGCAAGGAAGACACACAACGTCAGATCTGTGCAGTGGGAGTTTTTGACTTAATTGAATGTTTAAACCAAGTAAAAATCTAAAAAAAAAGATAAAACAACAATCAAAGCTTGCCCCAGCACCACAGATCATGCACTAGTAACTGGATTGGAGTTTACAGCCAGAAAACGGCGCCAGGTGCAATAGGACTCCACCAGTGCAAGGAGGACGCCACAGAGGGAGAAAAAAGACGCTCCCAATGAGATCTGGACTTTACTTTCCTTTTTGGGGGGGGTTTGGTGATACCACTTTTTTTTTTTCATCTTTCTTGAGGGGTTTTTGACGTTTTGAATCTTTCAGTTTGGATTGAGAATGTGGATTAATAAGGAGAACTGCTTCCAAGACGTTTTGATTTTTGAGGATATGGGACTTTTTTACAGACCAAATTCTCATAAAAAAAGGGCAAGAATATTTGGGCAATTAATTATTTAAACCGAGTGATTGGAATCTGACCTATAATTATTTTTTAGGGGTTTTTTGACTTACTGATCTATATATCAGGATAACTATTATTAATTCTTAATATTGTGGTTTTCTGAATAAATCATTGTTGCTAAAAATCTATTAATTTCTTAGTGAGTGGTTGGATATTTATGTTTATCAAATTAAATTATGTCACACATTTTACCTGAATTCCTGTGACAAGATCCCCCTTGAGTGTATTTGTGAGTTCCACTTCAATCAAGCCGAATTTTACACTCTAAAATCTTTTCTTAAAAACAAAAGAACCACAGTTTGACTGCTTTTTAAAAGTTTGAGGAGCAGAGCAGTTAAAGAAATGTACACATCAAAAGCTACATACTACAAAAATGTTTTGTCATAAACAGGGGGGAATGGTAAGATGATCTGGAAACAATTAAACAGTTTACTGAATCCCAATGCAAGTACTTATTACAAATATGAACTTGCAGTAGCAGGAAAGATCATAACTGATCCTGCTCAGCTAGCAACAGTGTTTAATTATTTTTTTTACTCTTTTCAGTTAAAGACTTGCTTTCAAAGTTTCCACCATCTCCAATAGGTATACACATTATAAAACCAACCAAAAAAGTGTTCTGATTTGTTTGAGATAAAAGAAATTCATTACTCTGACATTCAAAAAGCTATCACAAGCTTTAGCAATTGCTACGCTAAGTATATGAATAATTTAAACACTATGTTTTAAAAAAATTAGAGAGAGTAGAACCTTTAACTCACATAGTTAATATTTCCATCAGAACAGGGCAATTCCCCAATGTATGGAAAAATCCTTGGGTGAAACCGATTTTTAAATCAAGAAGTCCCCATGAAATCAGCAACTACAGGCCAATAAGTCTTGTTCCGGTCATATTAAAAGTGCCGGAGAAAATTATTCTAAAACCACTTCTATTGTATTTAGAAAGTAACAATCTTCTGCATTCTCTTCAGTTTGGCTTCAGTCATAATCATTCCACAAAGACTGCTATAAGTCTGCTGCTTGAAAAGGTTAAACAATCACTTGACAGGGTAGAAATCACTGGTGCAGTTTTCCTTGACTTGAAAAAGGCTTTTGATTCGTTGAATCACAATTTACTGATCTGAAAGCTTTCATCTTTTAATTTCTCAGAACAGTCATTGTCTTGGTTTCAATTATATTTGAAAAGTTGGAAACAATGTTGTCATTAATAATAGTAAATCTGTCTTCTACAAAACAGTAACAGGGATTCCGCAAGAAACTATCTTAGGACCGGTCCTTTTTTAGTTTATATGTTAGCAGTCTTTCTGAAATTTGTCCTGAAGTTAACCTGCAAATGTATGCTGATGACACCATTGTTTACACATCGGACAAGCCTGCAGAGATGATCATCATGGCTAAATGATTCTTGATTAGCTCTCAATACAAAAAAAACCAAAGTGCATTTGTTCTTTCAATAAAGACAACATCATTACAGTCCTTGAATATCCAGATCAAGGGGAGCCTATTGAGCAAGTATCACAGAAAAAATATTTAGGAATGATTCTGGATGCTCATTTCAATTTTAAGAGCCATGTTGATAAAATCATCAAAACTGTTAGATCAAACATAAAATTATCAGAAATTGTTTAACATTTCACTGTGCAGAGATGTTTTTGAACTCAAAGATTCTCTCACATGTTTCCAATGGAGCTACAGTCTGGTCTCACACTAGTCAAACTATACTCAAAGCATTACCAAGTCTCTATAATTGTTATATATCAAAAGCCAATCATATTTCATCATTGTCACATTTTGGCTGAATTTGGCATTTTGGACTTTCCTAATATTTTTTATAGATTATAATTGTTTTAATTGATATGTTTGAATGGATATGCACCTACACCATTAAGCGATTGCATACAGAGACTGCAGGGCAATAGCAGATCTACTTAGAACAGCTTTAGATGGAAATTGTAAGGTCCCCTTTCGAAGGACCACTTTTGCTCAAAGTGAGAAGGTCTGAAGTTTGGACCTCACTTCCTGTTGATTTAAAGTCCGTAACCAGTTTTTGTACAAAAACAAAAAAAGATTCTGGTTATGTCAGAAACAGAACTGTATCCATTTTTGATGTTTTATGTTTCACTGTTTGTAGATGTTGTCAACATTATGTTGTGCTATTTAAAATAGTAAACAACATGTTTGCTATTTAAAATAGCACAACTAAAATTGAAAAGGGACTAAAATTGAAGTGCTGTTAAAAAGCCTATCTGAGAAATATTACCTATTATTATTTCTGACCATGCACCTGTCTTATTAAAATGGGACATAGGACATAGGCCAACATCTAAACAATGGAAGCTCAATACATCCCTGCTTAATGATAAAGTATCCATCGCATTTATTAGAGAGGAGCTGAAGATATATCTGGAAATTAGTATATCTACAGAAACAACACCTCTGATAATATGGGATTGTGCCAAAGCATTCCTTCGGGGCCGCATAATTTCCTTCACATCTGCGAGGAAAAAACAGAAGGATGCTAAACAAAAAGATTTGGAGGAGAAAATCAAACAATTAGAGTTCAAACATAAAAGAAACGCTTCAGCCAAAATCATGAAGGAATTAAATGCAACCCACAGACAACTAAACAGTCTATTGTCAGATAAAGTAGAGGGTAACTTGAGGTTCACTAATCAAAATATTATGAATACGGCCAGAAGGTTATAGGTTATTGGCATTTAGACTGAGGAAGCAACAGTCCTCCAACATGGTTTCATAAAATAAAAACCCAAGAGTCTGTTGAGACAAGACCTGACAAAATAGCGGAGGCCTTTGCAAAATTTACAAATTATTATATACGAACACTGATACCTGTAATAATGACCAAGAGCTCACAGATTTTTTAAATAAGATAAAATTGAACCATTTAACGGATGAGGTGGCTTGGAATTGGATCAACCGATTGAGGATGGGAGATTAAGCAGATAATTAAATCACTCAAGAACAACAAAAGTCCAGGTCCAGATGGATTTGTCAATGATTTTTATAAAACTTTTATAGATCTCCTGGCTCCCTTGCTATTAAAAGCATATCATCATGCTTTAAAATCCAAAACTATGGCACCGTCTTGGACAGAAGTCACTATAGTTGTAATTCACAAAGAGGGCAAGGATCCCACAGACTGCTAATCATATAGACCTATATCATTGCTGAACACAGATATACGCATACTCACAGCAATCCTAGCAAGGCGACTTAACAAATTCATCACCCAAATCATACATCCTGATCAGACAGGATTTATTGTAGGCAGGTAGTATGCTCATAATATAAGACACTTACTAAACCTAACAAGCGTTCAAAAAGAAAGAAAGATCGAATCAGCAATCATATCCTTAGATGCCCAAAAGGCGTTTGACAGAGTGTCATGAAAATATCTAATTCATACTCTGAAGCGTTTTGGATTTGGTCCACATTTTGTTGACTGGGTGCAAACACTTTACTCCTCCCCTCAGGCAGCAGTTAAAATTAATAGCTTTAGGTCTGATAGATTTGCACTAGGTCGGACAAGGGTGATCGCTCTCACCCCTTCTGTTTGCCATTAGTATTGAACTGTTAGCCCAAATCATTAGAGATGATGCTAATATTAAAGGAATAGAAATCAACAAGGAAATACACAAAATCTCATTATATGCAGATGATGTATTATTATACTTGATGGAACCTAAATCAACAATCCCCCACTTAAAGAGCTCATCTCCCAATATGGATTTTACTCAGGCTACAAAGTCAATATAGAAAAAACGGAAGCTATGGACATAAATGGCCCAATTTCAGACTCCGTAAAAGTACAGAGTGGCTTCAAGTGGCCCAAGAATGGTATCAAATATCTGGGTATTCAAATACCTTAATCTCTATGTGACCTTTATGAGGGAAACTATAACAAGCTCCTACGTGTGATTAAAAATGATCTGGACTGTTGGAATACTCTCCCTATTTCTCTGATAGGTCGTGTTGAAAGTATTCATATGAATGTCTTACTAAGACTACTCTATTTATTCCAGATGCTACCCGTGGAAAGTCCCAAATCTACCTTTGACACCTTAGATAAAATGATAACTGGATTCATTTGGCAAAGAAAGCGTCCTAGAATCAGACTGAAAACTCTGCAGTTATCTAAATCCAAGGGGGGCCTCAAACTCCCAAACTTACAATATTATTACTGGGCTGCACAACTCAAACATTTATTGGTTTGGTTACAGAATAGTGCAGACACTCAATGGCTGGCAATAGAGGAAAGCATGTGCTCAGTACCACTGCAAGCATTACCTTTCTTAGATGCTCCTGTAGAGGAAATGACAATCTGGACAAAAAAACACCCTCAAAATTTGGAACAAAATACAACCGGCTTTTAAGTTATTAAAACAGATTTCACTTTTATCATGTATAGGATCTATGAAGACATTTGCATCAAACAATTTAGATTCTGGTTTCAAAAACTGGTCTAATTATGGACTGTCTCATATTCATCAATTAATTAATGATGGAAATTCCAAAACCTTTGAACAGATGAAGAAAGAATTTGGTCTCCCTAAAATGGACTTTTATAGATATTTAAAACTTAGAACCTTTGTGACGACACACAAAAATTGGACTAAACTTCACAAATCTACTCCTATAGAAAATTTCCTAATGGACATACAAAGGGGAAAGGAAAATAATAAAGTAATTAGTAAAATATATGACCTGTTTATGTCCATGAATGTGCACGATTCCACAAACATAAAGCATAATTGGGAGACTGAACTGCAGGAGTCAATAGCCAGGGACACATGGGAAGAAATATGTACTGAAGCACATTTAACAACAAATTCTAATACATGGAGAGAATTCAAATGGAAAGTAGTAGTCCAGTTTTTCAGAACGCCAGCAATAACCAGTGAAATGGGCCCAACGCAACCCAGTTCTGCGGGATGCAGAATGCAAATCATATGCATATCTTTTGGTCTTGTCTTAAACTAAGTGGTTTCTGGAAGGACATTTTTGAAGCCCTCAGTGCTATTTTCAGGAGAAATGTTCCAAAAACTCCCTTGGTGGCAGTCCTGGGAGTAATACCTGACGGAATAGACAGGAAGGGTGATAGATATCTTCTAAGTATCTTGCTCACAGCAGCCTTGAAATGTATAACTATCAGGTGGCTGAAACCAGGGCCTCCTACATATAACATGGATACAAAAAATTTGGGACATTTATCTGATGGAAGGAATCACATATTCCTTAAGGCTTCAAAAAACAGTTTTTGATATAAGGTGGAGCCCTGTCTTACCATTACTAATTCAATGACACCCTTACAGGACTGCCCTTTGGCACCTTTATGTACCCGTGGGTCAGTTAAAATAGCATGGTGTTTAAAAATGTGAGGACCATCTTACGTCAGAGGGGATTTAATTGTGTGTCTTGTATTTATTTTATTTTGTTGTTACTTGTCTAATGTTTGTACTCTGTTATGTATTCCTTATTGCCTATGTTGGATCATTTGTTGTCTCATCTTCTTTTGTCAAATTATATTGCAGAATATATATGTCAGTAAGAGACAGACAAATGCAACTGTGGACATGTGTTGTTAAAAATAAATAAAAATAAAGTTAAAAAAAAACCTATCTAGGGACAAGTGCTGCAAATTAGCTTTTGCTATTGCACTACGATGCAAACATGGGGCTGCTGTTTTGTTCAGTTTTTCTATGTCAATGTGTGTCTGTCCCTTTCAAACAAACTTAATAATAATAAGAAGAATAAGAATAATGTGGTCATGTTTGTGCACTCTCATCAGGATTCTAACTACAGAGTGTTGGATGTACTGGAGTCTCTGCAGGCTCTTGCTAGGAGTCTCACTGAGAAGTGTGTTGCAGTAGTCCTGTCTGGAGGAGACAAAGCATGGAGACGTTTTTCTGTGTCTGAGAGGGAGAGGACTTGCAAACCCACTGACTGAGTGGCAGACTGACTGGCTGATTCACAGTTTGACTAAGTGACTGACGTGTAACTTAAGAGAAAAATAAAAAATGTCTTATTTTGATGGGCTTTAATTTATAAATTTCACATCAGTTCTGGATGGCATTTGCTGGGTGTTCTCTAGAGCAGTGTTTCCCAACCCTGATCCTAAAACATGTCCGACATGTTTTAGAGGATTCCCTGCTTTAATGTGCCTGACTTTACTGATTGCAGATCAACAAACGCCTGTTAATCAGTCATAAATTGAAATCAGCTGGACTGAAGAAAGAAAATACCTAAAACAAGCAGGTCAGTTTACCTTGAGGACCAGGGTTGGGAAATACTGCTGTAGAGGTGTCACTCTGTTACCCAGTTACTCCAGTTCATGACCGAATGCGACAACATACCAGATAGTGAAGTGGATGAAGGTATGAGTGATTCTCACCACAACCAGGCGCAGTGTTGTTCATACTGCAGCTGCTGTGGATCCCCTTTGACTTGTTTGTGCTGCATTTCCAGATCAGCACGGCGGCCCTGCAGACAGACCCAGACCCAGCTTCATGTCTTCTGTACGACTGTATCTCGCTTTATATACAGACCAGATGATTTCAGAACGCCTAAACAAAGAAGGAAGCAAAAGCTCCGACCTGAAGAAGGGCACTGAACGCCCGGCCCATGAACCCCCTCCAAGCCTGGGGCAGCAGGAGAGCACGGTGCCACTCTGACAGCTGGATGTTCACCTGCAGACAGAACCAGCTGTGGTGTTTCTGTTCTAGCCAAACCAAGCAGCAGGGGTGTTCTGAGGAGGTGGTTTGTACTTCGTGAATGAGGGCAGTCAGGGTCTGCTGGTAGCTGCGGCTCCTGGTGACCAGTAAACGGTCGATGGGCTTCCCGCTGCGGTCCGTCTGCACAGGGAACTCGCAGCAGAGCAGCAATCCAGCTGAAACACAAAGCCAACAGCGGGAAGGTTTATTTGGGCTACAAGGCTGGAACAGACCCAGCACACCACAAAACACCAAAACACATTGATGTTGATCAGGGCAACATTTAACTCTATATGTAATTATTATCACTGTTTCCTAATGAAAAGTTGAATTTATGTTATCAGTTGAAACCAAAGCTGTGGTAAAACAGCTCCTCCAGAAAACATGAAGCCAGATGGAATGCAACTTTTCTTTTCACAAAGAAATCTGGTTTATTAACAGAACATGGATCTAATGCGCATGAGCAGAAAGCTGACTGCACTAACCTGCACTGTGTCTTGTGACGTTCATACATGCTGTGGTGTCATATAGCTCTGTATATACAATATACAGAGCTATATTGTATAGTTATTGATGTTAAAAAACATCAATAACATGGACACCCACACCACTATCTTGCTAATATGTTCTCTTTTCTGCACTCATTGTGGCTCTAGATCCCATGTGTCAAAATGAAGGCCCGCAGGCCAATCTGGTCCACAAATAAATTATAGTGGCCCTGTAAAATCTACAAGGTCACATAAACAGAACCTTGAAAATGACAGTTATGTGCTAAATATTTTTTATTAATCAAATCAGCTTTTATTTGAAGAGTTCCAATCACATCAGTGTGAATCATTTTTATGACATAATTTAAAGACATTCATGGAATATAGACCCAACTATTCGTAAACATTTTAACAGTTTATTAATGGTGATTCATGGCCAGTTATATCACTGGCCCATTTAGGACATTCATGATCTCAATGTGGCCCGAAAATAAAATGAGTTTGATGCATTGGGCGGGCATTTACCAAGAAAATGTCTTATTATGATAAGAATTTAGATTTATCATTGTCTTGATAAATACGATTTAATGGTGTTAAACATTATTGGAAATATTATTTCTGCTATTGTCTCCAGTGTTCCACAAATATCAGTAAATTGAAAATATGATTAAAGTTACTGTGTGCAGATTAGTGACGTAAATCACATTTCTTTATCAGGAGTCCTGAAGAAACCAATTGAATGCTAACAAAACCATAGCAGTTTTTCATCAACATTTTTTTTTATCATTATCATAGTACTCCAAAATATCATGATAAAAGTCCATATTGCCCACCTCTATTTGACACCCTGGTTTAGATATTTGATACTTCGACTTCAATACATCTTCACACTACTGATCCACTGGTCCCCCCTCCTTCACATACAGTTAGGGCCAGAAATATTTGGACAGTGACACAGGTTTTGTTATTTTAGCTGTTGACAAAAATATGTTCAGAAATACAATTTATATATAATATGGGCTGAAAGTGCACACTCCCAGCTGCAATATGAGAGTTTCCACATACAAACCGGAGAAAGGATTTAGGAATCATAGCCCTGTAATGCAGACCCTCCTCCTTTTTCAAGGGACCAAAAGTAATTGGACAATGGACTCCAAAGGCTGCAAGTAACTCAAAAGGCCTTTCCCTCGTTAACCTGTAATCAAGTAAGTAGTTAAAAGGTCTGGGGTTGTTTCCAGGTGTGTGGTTTTGCATTTGGAAGCTGTTGCTGTGACCAGACAACATGCGGTCAAAGGAACTCTCAATTGACGTGAAGCAGAACATCCTGAGGCTGAAAAAAAGGAAAAAATCCATCAGAGAGATAGCAGACATACTTGGAGTAGCAAAATCAACAGTCTGGTACATTCTGAGGAAAAAGGAATTGACTGGTGAGCTTGGGAACTCAAAAAGGCCTGGGCGTCCACGGAAGACAACAGTGGTGGATGATCGCCGCATACTTTCTTTGGTGAAGAAGGACCCGTTCACAACATCAACTGAGGTCCAGAACACTCTCAGAGAAGTAGGTGTATCTGTCTCTAAGTCAACAGTAAAGAGAAGACTCCATGAAAGCAAATACAAAGGGTTCACATGTAGATGCAAACCATTCATCAATTCCAAAAATAGACAGGCCAGAGTTAAATTTGCCCAAAAACACCTCAAGAAGCCAGCCCAGTTCTGGAAAAGTATTCTATGGACAGATGAGACAAAGATCAACCTGTACCAGAATGATGGGAAGAAAAAGTTTGGAGAAGAAAGAGAACGGCACATGATCCAAGGCACACCACATCCTCTGTAAAACATGGTGGAGGCAACGTGATGGCATGGGCATGCATGGCTTTCTATGGCACTGGGTGACTTGTGTTTATTGATGACATAACAGCAGACAAGAGTAGCCGGATGAATTCTGAAGTGTACCGGGATATACTGTCAGCCCAGATTCAGCCAAATGCTGCAAAGTTGATCGGACGGGCGCTTCACAGTACAGATGGATAATGACCCCAAGCATACAGCCAAAGCTACCCAGGAGTTCATGAGAGCAAAAAGGTGGAATATTCTGCAATGGCCAAGTCAATCACCAGATCTTAACCCAATTGAGCATGCATTTCACTTGCTCAAATCCAGACTTCAGACGGAAAGACCTACTAACAAGCAAGACCTGAAGGCTGCGGCTGTAAAGGCCTGGCAAAGCATTAAGAAGGAGGAAACCCAGCGTTTGGTGATGTCCATGGGTTCCAGACTTAAGGCAGTGATTGCCTCCAAAGGATTCGCAACAAAATATTGAGAAAAAACTTTTTTGTTTGGGTTATGTTTATATGTCCAATTACTTTTGAGCTCCTAAAATGTGGAGTGTTTGTAAACAAATGTGTACAATTCCTACATTTTCTATCACATATTTTTGTTCAACCCTTTAAATTAAACGTTACAATCTGCACTTGAATTCTGTTGTAGAGGTTTCATTTCAAATCCAATGCGGTGGCATGCAGAGCCCAACTCACAAATATTGTGTTACTGTCCAAATATTTCTGGCCCTAACTGTATGTACATCTGTCTAGCTTCTATTCCTTCTTTCTCCACTGCTACTTCCACCTCTCCAGGTGCTTCCAGATGCGTTGCAATCACACCCTATTATGAATCCATGTGTCACTCCTCCTGCACACCTCACTGCTGCCTCTCTGTCCTTGAATACATTCAGTTCTCTGTACTTTACCAAAAAGCTAACATCTAGCAGAAGAAGCAACACCCACAATAAGGAAGACTTTGATCACCTGCTAGTCCGGGCTTCAGTCCAGGTTGCTTGTTTTTCTCATAGGTCTTGAGCATGAATGCTGGGATCCCTGCTACAGTTTTTCCTTGGTCTGAACGCAGGACACCTGCTCTCAGAGCAGAGAAATACACTCCTCGTGGCATCTGGCTCATCTCATGCTTCACCAGCGATGTCAGGAAGGTCTCAAAAGCTAAGGAGAAAAACACCATTAAGATGAGCCAAAGGTCACCAACTTCTCATCCGTTGTCCACTTGTGCAGCTAAAGATGGAATCCAGATGGCTGGGCTGAGGACGGCTGCTAGAGATACACTGAGAAAACAGCTACTGCTGGGCATAAGTGACCTGGTCACCGCAGCACCGTACTGAATTAGGGATTGTTTAAAGACTTTTATGAAACTTCAGGATTAAGTGAAGGATCTGTATTCTCCAGGGGATAAACACAGAGGTCGTTGTCTTAATAATGCTCGATGCAACTAATCACTAACAGCATTTCAAAGTCTAAAAAAATTCCACCTATTTGCAGACATATTACACTCTGCCCAAGATGTGGACAAAAGGTTTTAATCATGACATGAAAACATCACTGCCTGTTTGATTACTGGGATCAGTTCCGAAAGGATTCACTGACTTGGAATCTCTGGATGATTGGATTAAATTTACGTTTGTTTGTTATGAACTGAAACTATACAAAGAAACGAATTAGAATAAAGCTAAAATGATTGATACACTGTGATTGTCAGAATAAAATCTCTATGAAACTCTTATGATGATTATAGATGTTAACTCATACTTTTTAAAACACATTCTTATTTTATATGTTTAGACTAATTCAGTGCATGTCTTCTCTGTTCTGAAACACATTTGAGACACAAACAACAGACTTTATTTTTAAGGGTACACTGATATACTGGTCCTGAAGTGTAATAAATCGGCCTCTGATTTCCCTAATTTTGCATATCAATTTTGGGTGATTGAATGATACATGAGAAACGAATCTAATCTTCCCCTGCAAAGCTCTGAAAAACAGCCTCTCGGCTGTCCTATTCTGCTCTGCCATGATAGAGACCTACTGATATCCCCAGTATGTCTCTGGTGAAACATAAAAAAAAACATAAAAACTAGTCCTGGACCACATGTGGGACAAAACTTGATTTATTTATTTTGTTCAAGTGAATTGTAGTAATTTTTCTTGTAAATGACTTCTAGATTGAAGTGTTTTTTTGTTTGTTTTTTTCTTCTTCTTGCATTATGTATGCACCATTCCCATCTGAACTCACCTTCAGATATGTGCAGTTAACAAACAGTCACTCCACTGTTGCTAACTTAGTGACTTTGTTGCTATATTTAGTGACTTTTCAGACAAAAGAAGAAAACAAAAATTGGTATTTGCTGGTCATAAAACCTTCCTGTAAGCTTTTTGTTTCATCCCTGTGCACTTGCAGTAAAGACCAATCCAGTTTAGTCAGCACCATCACTTTGCTTCTGAATCCAAAGAATGCAACCTCCAAGAACCATCATGGTGTCCCCTCCTCGGCCATCCAGAACAACTCCGATTGCTAGGTTGACTTGAACTCTGGCTGTCAGATTGATTGTCAAGACTGATAAGAGAAATATTTTACTTAATGAGTCAATTTTTGATACACCAACAAAAACTTTTTTAGTAGCTATTTCAATTATCCAATGTTTATGAAACATACTTCCTTCTCCAAACAAAGATCTTTGTTTTACGGCAACTAATATTGTTCACACATGCACACAGTGTGATATAACCCTTCTTCCTAACATAACATTAATAACTACTCAGAGCGGGAAGGAGAGAAGATATTTTCAGAATATGATAATTTTACAGTTATCACCTAGTATTGACAGCTTTGCAACAATCAAAAATCTGAAATCTATAAAATATTTCTGGTCACTACTGATTGCTTCATCTCTACAGCGTTATGTATAGGGGCTTCACCTGGTAGAGCAGAGTTGGAGGTGAGAGCCAGTAGTTTCATGTAGGATTGTCCAGGGATGGAGAGATCTTTCTCTTCTTCCTCTTCTCCCTTAGCATCATCTTCACTTTCAGAAACCTTCACAGCAGGTCTGATCTAATGGTGAACCAAAAGAACACATCAGGTTCACTGACAACCTGAACAACACAGCTCGCTTCCTGTACAATTACAGAATGCAGTAAAGTTAAAATTTATTCTAGATTTTCTGTTACTGCACACAATATAAAGAAGTTTATAAGCTTTGATTTATTTGTTCAAAAACACCCATTCCAGCATGATTAGGTCAGCAACAGTTGGTAAAATTCAATTTAATTCAATTAAAAAATTCTTTATTTATGTAGAAGGAAAATTAAACATTGTTGTGACTCATACCATACAAAAAGCCATGGACAACCAGGAAGAATCTACAGTAGAAGTCAATCTTGCAACAAATATGCATTGGCCTCCGACTGAAGACTGTTGCGGTATGGCAGTCTTATGATGCTAAAAGCTACATTTCTGGGCAGCAGAGATAATATTCAACAGCAACATGTCCTGGATGACACCACCCCCTGTTGGGAGGCACTGCTAGTCCACCTTCTCTGCTTTTGTCACTTTCCCTTAAAATGTCTGCCTGTATGGTTAGACACCCAGTTAGAGAGGTGACGGAGTCAGGGTGCACCGATTTCAAGGCTCTGATTTTCTTGATTTTGGAAGATCGGTGATTGGCTAATTTCTACACGGGAAGCCGATCTTATCTACATCACCAAAGGTCTAAAAATTTTCCTCTTGCATTGCTGTGACAGAAGAGGACAGCAGTGCAGAAGACTAACAGACTGACTCACCAGGTTATGTCTGCATCTCTGCAGTTAACGATAGTGATTCCACTGTTGAATCCGACCTGATTCCAGTGTTCCACTGTTCCACTCTGCCACTTTCTTGCTATATTTAGCAACATTTCAGACAAAAAAAATGGTATTGGCCAAAATCAAAACTGGCAAGTCAGGTTTTCCAAAGATCGGTAATCGGGCAAAAAAATTTGCAATTCAAGGACCCCTAGTTTTTTTTTTTGTCAAGATGTGATGGAAACCATTTTTATTTACAAATTGATCAAATCTAATTCCTAAGCATTCCTCTTGCTGGAGAAACCACTGTTGGAGATGTCACATTCTTTGTGCTGAAGACATCACTCCCAAACATCCAGCCTGCAGTAAAACTCAGCGGATCAGATAAGAACTCATCTCCACTACAAATGTAAACTTTGAATCCCAAAGCCTTGTCTTTGTAGTCACCCTCCAACTGAGGCACAAGAATTCTGAACCTTTTTCTTTCAACCTCTGAATCTTTTTCTTTCAACCGGAAAGAAGTTTTGTTTTAAAACATGCACTGGGAGATCAGTGATCGGCCAATATACATGTCAAACCTAACTAATCCATTGATCTTCTTTACCTCAGCAAAGGTTTAAAATATCAGCCACAGTCTTCTGTGAGAGGTTGACTTACTGACCGGCCCATCAGGGCATGTCATAACTGTTCATTTGCAGTTAATATTAATCACTTCAAATTTTCCAACCCAATGACTTTCTTGCTATATTTAGCAACAATTCTGATAAAAAAAAATTGTATCAGCCAAAATCACAGATTCATGACATACTTTGATTAAATTAATTTTTCTTATTAAAGCTATAATAGGTAAGTCTTTGTCACATCGAATGTGAACCAGTACAGGGCTGATTCTGTGTCTTCATATAATTTTAAGAACTCCTGGAGAAGTTTCACATAATTTATAAGTTGATGTAAAAATAATGTTTATTTTAGTCAAATAAATGATCATGCTCAGTAGCATACAACCTATTGCCAACTACAGTTTAGAGTAACTCATTGATATATTAATGTAGTAGCCATGTAAATTGATGTAAAAACATTTTGCTAGACAATGTCAAATATTGAGAAGTTTTCATTATTGCTATCAAACATGCAATTTTAAGCCAAAACCCCACAGAAATATACAGAGCCAACTACATAGATGAACTCATTTAAAGTTAAAACTCAGTTTCACACAAATACAAAGACCAGCATAAATAATTGGCTGTTGCACTGGACCCTTCCAGGTCGCCATCAAGCTGATTTTCTATTAGCAACTTCACAAATCTTTTTAATAAACATTACATTACCAAGACACATGAAAACATACCTTTATCTTGGCTTTTTGCTATTACTACAATAACAAAGTAAAAGCAAAAAATATAGTTGCAAAGAACAGCAACTACGAGTGAAATCTCTCCTCCCTTAAAATTTAACTATTAGCAAGTTATGACGAGGCTGTCATAGAGCAACAGTCTTCAGTCAGAGGCCTCTTCAAATTTGCTACCTTAGATCCTTCCTGTCCCCAGAATCTCCAGTCAATCTAATGGTATCAAGAAGCATTCTGGAATATATAACTATTAATTCTCCATAAAAAAAATTTCACATGCACTTGTAAAGTTTACATAAACTAATCTCTACTTGATGTGTAATTGCAGCATTTCAAAATGAAAAAATGTAAAGCAGCCAACTAATATGGAGAAGAGATGGAATCTTACAGCCTCAGGGAGGTGCAGGATGGTGTGGTCTGTTTCAGGAAAAGCTGCCAGAGCTTTGTAGCCACAGCTGGAGAGCTCTGGATCCTGGTAGAGCACAAAGAACAGTGAGCACTTTTCTACAGAAGCACTACAAACTGATCTGGATGGTTTGTCAGAAAAAAAGGACACAAACCTGGCTGGCAGCATAACTCCAGAGAAAGCTGACCAACTCCTTTTTCAGTTTCTGTAAGGAAAACACACATTTCAGTAAAAAAAAATCTATAAAGCAGAACCTGAAAACACTCCAATCTAAAAAGCACTCAGGCATTGTTTTCTAATGTAATACAAAGTTCAAGAGATTATGGTCTTTGTCTTTTCAACATTTGTTAAAACTGTCACCATGTCATGACAGTATGTATGTGAAAAGTTCAATTTCCTCCACCTCCTCCCTCTGGCACTGAAGAAATGCACCACTCCCAACCAAGAACAAACAATCAGAGCCAGGAAGAGGGTCTTAGTGCAGTGAATCATGTCCATGTACACACCGCTAAGTGTGCTAATAGCAGGGAGACAATTTATTGTCATAGGGAAACTTTATTCGCCACCATTGGTGGTCAATGTAAGTAACCTTAGCAGTTATAGCAGACTGTTGTGGTGGAGCAGCTGTAGTTTAGCACAGAAAAAGGGTGATGGCTAATGCTAAGACCCTCCTCCTGGCTCTGATTATTTTTTTCTGATGGAGCAGTGTAATTGTTCTGATGTCACGGGTTCATAGGGAGAACAGGGAGGAGCAAAATGTTTTCACAAATTATGTCTCTTAACAATACAGCCACAAAGAGGGTCATTTTGTGTCTTTTATGCCGGTCCCAAGCCCAGATAAATGCGTCAGGAACTGCATCCAGTGTAAATCTGACATGCAAGTAAAGAACATGATCTCAAGTATTCTGGATCGGTCGTGGCCCGGGTTAGCAATGACTGCGATTTATGCTGGTGACCAACAGGGTGCCAGTGGAAATTGGACTACTGTTGGTCAGCAAAGAAGAAGTGTTCGTAGGCAGAGAGAGAAGAGTATAAAAATAGTATAGAGAGTATAGAACTGAGAGTAGGGACTTTGAATGTTGGGACTATGACAGGGAAAGCTAGAAAGTTGGCTGGCATGATGCAGAGGAGTAAGGTGGACATATTGTGTGTCCAGGAGACCAGGTGGAAAGGCAGTAAGGCTAAAAGTCTATGAGCAGGGTTGAAGCTGTTCATAAGGAAGTGCAAATATGCGTACAGAGAAAGAGAGCAGCTGAAAAGAAGTGGGACAATGTGAGGTCTGAAGAGAGTCACTAAGAGTACAGGGAGATGCAGCGTGAAGTGAAGGTAGAGGTAGCTAAGGCCAACAAAGTTCATACACTGACTTGTATAATAAGCTGGAGAGCAAGGAGGGAGAGAAGGACTTATACAGGTTGGCGAGGCAGAGAGATAGAGATGGGAAGGATGGACAACATGTTAGGGTGATTAAGGACCAAGATGGAACTCTACTGACAGATGTGAAAAGTGTGATAAGGAGATGGAAGGAGTATTTTGAAAAGTTGATGAATAAAGAAAACGAGTGCGAGCAAAGAGGAGAAGAAGCTGCACCTGTGGATCAGGAAGTAGCAATGATTAATAAGGATGAAGTAAGGAAGGCATTGAAAAGGATGAAGAGTGGAAAGGCAGTTGGTCCAGATGGCATAGCTATGGAGGTATGGAAGTGTCAATGAGAGCCAGCAGTAGTTTTTGACAAGGCTGTTCAATGAGATCCTAGAGAGAGAGGGGATGCCTGAGGAATGGAGGAGAAGTGTGCTAGTGCCAATTTTCAAGAGCTGTTGAAGCCTGACTGAGGTCAGAAGTGGACATCTGTGAGCAGCAGTATGGTTTCATGCCAAGAAAATGTACTTCAGATGCAATCTTTGCAATGCGGATATTGATAGAAAAGTACGGAGAATGTCAGAGGGATCTGCATTGTTTTTGTAGACCTAGACAAAACCTATGACAGGATTCCAAGAGAGGAGCTGTAGTACAGCATGAGTAACAGAGATGCTTCAGGATGACTGGACATCTGGAATCCAGTCATCTGGAGTAACAGAGAAGTATGCTAGAGTGGTGAAGGACATGTGTTATAGCTGTAAGACTGAGGAGTTCAAGTTGGAGCCCCTTCCTACTTGCTGTGGTGATTGATAGGTTGACAGAGGAGTCCTATCGGGCCTTTTTGGCCTGTGGGACTCCGGAGGAGCTGACGGGTACCGACGGGCGAAGCAGCATGCGGCTCGGGTGGTTGCTGAGGCTAAACCTTGGGCGTGGGAGGGGTTTGGAGAGACCATGGAGAAAGACTTCCACATGGCTTCGACGCTGGATAGTCCACCATCCAGCATCTCAGGAGGGGGAAGCAGTGCAGCACCAACACTGTTTATAGTGGGGATGGTGTGCTGCTGACCTCAACTCGGGACATTGTGGCCGGTGAGCAGAATACTTTGAAGACCTCCTCAATCCCAGCAACATGCCTTTCATTGAGGAAGCTGAGCCCGGGGACTCTGGGTCAGGCTCTCCAATCTCTGGGGATGAGGTCGCCGTTAGCTCCTCGGTGGCAGGGCCCTGGGAGTGGAGGAGATTTGCCCGGAGTTCCTTAAAGCTCTGGATGTGGTAGGGTTGTGTTGGCTGACGCTACTCTGCAATATCGCATGGACATCGAGGGCAGTTGCCCTGGATTGACAGACTGGGGTGGTGGTCCCCCTGTTCAAAAAGGGGCACTGGAGGGTGTACTCCAATTATAGAGGGGTCACACTCTTAAGCCTCCCTGGCAAGGACTATTCAGGGATCATGGAGAGGAGGGTCCGTTGGATAGTCAAACCTTGGCTTCAGGAAGAGCAGTGTGGTTTTCGTCCTGGTCGTGGAACACTGGACAAGCTCTAGACCCTCAGCAGGGCCCTGGAGGGTGCATGGGAGTTTGCCCAACCGGTCTACATGTGTTTTGTGGACTTGGAGAAGGCATTCGACCGTGTCCCTCAGGGAACCCTATGGAGTATGGGTTACCGCACTCTTTGATACGGGCTGTCAGGTCCCTGTATGACCAGTGTCAGAGTCTGGTCCGCATTGCCAGCAATAAGTCGGGCTCATTTCTGTGGGAGTTGGACTCCACCAGGGCTACCCTTTGTCACCGATTCTGTTCATTACTTTCATGGACAGAATTTCTAGGCGCAGCCAAGATGTTGGGGGGGATCCGTTTTGGTGGCCTAAGGATCGCATCTGTGCTATTTGCGGATGAGGTCCTATTGGTTTTGTCAGGGCGTGATCTGCAGCTCTCGCTGGAAAAGGTTAGAGTGCCTTCTCCGAGTTGAGGGGGTGTCCTGCCCCAAGTGGAGGAGTTCAACTATCTTGGGATTTTGTTCACGAATGAGGGAAGAAGGGAGTGGCGGATTGGCGCAGCATCTGCTGTGAAGCGGGTGCTGTACCGGTCCATCGTGCTGAAGACAGAGCTGAGCTAAAAAGCGAAGCTCTCGATTTACCGGTCGATCTACGTTCCTACCCTCATTTATGGTCATTACTGAAAGAACGAGATCTTGGATACAAGCGCCCAAAATGGGTTTCGTCCATAGGGTGGCTGGGTTGTCCCCTTAGAAATAGGGTGAGAAGCTCGGTCATCCGGGAGGGACTCAGATTAGAGCTGCTGCTCCTCCACATTGAGAGGAGCCAGTTGAGGTGGCTCGGGCATCTGGACAGGATGCCTCCTGGATGCCTCCCTCGTGAGGTGTTTCGGGCACGTCTCACCGGGAGGAGACCCTGGGGAAGACCCAGGACACGCTGGAGGGACTATGTCTTCCGGCTGGCCTGGGAACGACTTGGGATTCCCCCGGAGGAACTGGAAGAAGTGGCTGGGGAGAGGGAAGTCTGGGCCTCCCTTCTTAAGCTGCTACCCTTGCGACCCGACCCTGGATAAGCGGCATACAATGGATGGATGGACGGAAGCCAGACTGAGATGGTTTGGACATATACAGAGGAGAGACACTGAATACATCAGTAGAAGGATCCTCAAAATGGACCAGTCAGGAAAGAGACCTTGAGGAAGACCAATGAGAAGATTTATGGATGGAGTGAAAGAGGACATGAAGGTAGTTGGTATGAGCGAAGAAGATGCGGAAGATAGGGTTATATGGGGATGGATGACTCGCTGTGGCGACCCTTAAAGGGAAAAAGCCAAAAGGAAAAAGATGTTTCATAACATACTGTCCCAACATAGTGATAGTTTTAACAAATATGTAAAAAACATATTTTTATAGAAGTCACTTACTGTAGCTTTATGTAGACTATAAAAAGAGAAGAGAAAGCACCTGAAGTACCTCATACTCCTCTGAATGTACAGTGAGCTGGGGAACCAATGACAGGAGCTCAGCTATGGCTTTAACCATCAGTGGACGGGAGTCACACTTCAGCTCAGCTCCAAGACTTTTCCATGTAGAGATGATATCCACTACCTGAAAAAACATGTTGGAACCTGACATCATTCAAAGCAAAGTTCAAATAAGCAGCGGGTTTCTCAGGGCTGAAACTGGGAACTCTGGCTGATAATTCTTGATACAGTTACCAAGGCAAAACACTTAATATTATTGAGAAATAAATTGGGAAAGCACTTGATCATTTGTTGCAGAGATGGTTTACCTCTGCTTTGCACAGTTCCTGTAAACCTTGCAGGGAGAGAGCAGCAGGGGTTGCCAGGTCTGGTCTGTTGCACTGCTTCAGAGTGAGTGAGATGGCAGCTACCATGTCACCTCCATGCTGGTAAGGCCTGAGACATGCACAAAGAACATGGGCTAGTTAGCAAGGTGCACCAAGGACACATCATCAGTTCACTATAGATGAAAGAATCATTCACACTCAAATCTCTAAAAACAGGCAAATTTAGAAGATCCATTGACTCTAACCATCATATTTTTGGACTGCAGGAGGAAGCTTGAAACATATTTAGGCTGACCCCTCAGTCATGGTGGAGGTTTGCTGTGTGAGGTGCTCAGTCGTGTGGAAACTGCAGCTCAGAAGAGGAGCTGCGCCTCAAAGGCAGAGCTACGTCCACCTGGTATTTTGCACAGCTGTATGGTTGCCAGGGAGATTCAAGGATTTCTCAAACATGCATGAAGGAATCAAGACAACACTCCAGGTATGATTTGGTTGAGGTAGTGATGGATCCGGCAACACCGATGCGTCGGCGCATGCATCAAGCCCACAGACCAAATCCGTGTCGGTGCATGTATTGCTTTCAGTAAGTCATATGACTAACACAGGAACTGTTTTGAAATGACACTGATGCATCAATAGGCCTGTCATGATAACAAATTTTGCTAAGCGATTAATTGTCTCAAAGATTATTAAACGATAATATTGTTTGAATACCTTTTAACACTGATTTAATGGAAATGTCTTTCGATGTTACCGTATTTTTCGGACTATAAGCCGCCACTTTTCCCCCTATGCTTTGACACTTTGAACCATGCGGCTTATAAATCAGTGTGGCTTATTTTTTTTTGCTTTATTTTTCTTTTTTTTTTCCAAAAAATTTGTAGGTGTAGTAAGGTACGCTACATACTCCAGAAAGTACTGTATTTGCTATTTGACAACTTCTTGCTACAGAGCAAACATTCAGATAAACCTTCCGCATTGGCAAAGAATGCAAATGATTCGGTCCAAGATTTGTAATATCTCTCCTCAGCTATTTTCCTCTTTTCCCCTTTACTATTTATGGCCCACAGCTGGGTCTCTGCTGAACTGCACAACGTGTTGCCGTTGTGCGGTTCCTGGCCTGGAAACGCACTTTACTGCACTTTTTATTCTGACATTTGACATGGCATTTTACTTGATTTGAACCCTAAGGCGGCAGCCGAATGCTGAAGCCAGCCGATTGGGCTCCTCGTATTATGAGGAGGAGGAGGCATACCGCTATTGAGGCCTGAACAGTCTGTCGGGCCTGAACAGTTCGTTTCAGTGCTCCCAAGGCAGCAGAACTGAATAACTCCCCTGGCGCCACAAGAACACTGTGGAGGGTCCTGCAGCATGTTTCAGTCAATGTGGACTGAGCCAGCCAGAATGGTTACCAAACCGGGACTAGAAAAGACATCACACGCCAAAACTCTCGTCATCGATGCAAAGGCCTGAAGCACTGCATCGCTGTATCTGAAGGGATGCAGAAAGGGCAAACATGAGGTGTGCCAAGGAATTGCCAAGGCGGCTCGCACGTGCTCCGGCATTATATGCTTTATGGAGGAAGCCATCTGTAATACGACATTGAGCTTGCGGGCACCGAACATCATCATGCGGGGTTTCATCTGGGGACACAATGAGCAAGGCAACAGCAGGTTTGGCCATAGGCATGCGATCCAAGCCTGCCTTAACTGACTCATGCATAGCTGCCAATACCCCACCATTGGTGGAAACACGTGAAAAGGCTCTAGGGTCCTGCCAACAAGCATGCAACTCCCTGAGATACTCCTTTAGTGGAGGAACAGAAAAGGGAGTAGGGACTCGTACGTACTGCCAGTAGCGGACTCAACTACATGCAACACATCCAGCTGCAGCTGTCTGAAGGCCATATGAATGATGTCACGGATTGAATTGTCACCAGAGCAACTAGCCACTCTCTGAGATGAAGAGCGTGAGCCAGTCTCCGAAATGTGACACGACTGTGCCTCCTCCTCATTCCCAAAGTGAGAGGCAGAGGCAGCCAAAGACAACGCATCCTCCTCCACAGCTAACTCTGGCTCCCGTGACTTATGAAAACCCAGTCATGGGAGCATCCATCTGAGGTGTCTAAAAAATGGATTTCATCTCCGCCAACTCTGCAAATACCCTATTTCAGGGATGTCAAAGTCAAATACACCAAGGGCCAAAAAACTAAATTTGCTACAAGCCGAGGGTCGGACTGGTTCACCGTTTATTAAAACATATTGAAATGATTGCACATAGTTCATGGATCTCTGCTCAGTGCACTCCCGACACACCATCCTATTCCATTAATCAAATGATGCACCTCTCTCTGCAGATATCCCTGAGGCAGGCGGCCCTGGCCACCATCTGTTCCCACTGAGTGTCCTTCCCCACCACCAGTCTGGCGTCCTGCTGACCCAGAAGACGCTGCAGTTCTGGGTAGACTCGGTCCTTTGGAGACCCGGGAACAAAGTGATCAAATGGATTCTTCTGAAAAAGTTCACATGGAAAAAAAAATTACAGGAATGACTCACATTTTTTTTTGCTCACCTGTCTTTTCCACAGAGCAGTCATCAGGCGCATTGCAACAGCTCTCAGCTTGGGTGAACTAGCCAGCATGTGGAGAGTCTGCAGCAGCATGGGGACACAAAGCTGGAAAAGAGCATAGTATCTTCATAAGGCTTACAAGACAAAACCTCTACTCTGTGCTGCATTACATTTTAAATATCAAGTCACTGTACCTTATGGGTGCCGAGGTTTGGCAGGCAGTTAAGCACAGAATGGATCAAATCTGGATTTGTTTCCTTTGACAGTTTGAACAACAGGACAGGAATGAGAGAGGGGACCTGTAGACACACAAATTCAAATCAGTACTACTTTATTAATCCCCGAGGGAAACCAGTTGTTGTTCTAACCAAATATTATTCAAGGCTCTTAAAAGAGTTGCTATAGATGTGGGCTGGAAGGATCTCCTGTATTATAGCACATCTGAAGAAGCTTACAACTGAAGACACTATTATTGTAAAGTAGTTTCATGAAGAGGATGATCAGGGTTTTTTTTATGAAGAATCCTTCTTTGCATAAGAATCTCGAGAGGTTCCAGTCATCCTCAGCATTACTTTTTAATAAGACGGTGTTTTGTTTGATGTTTTTTCAGTATTCAAAGTATGTTTGTCATAGTCTTCTGAGTTGATTAGCTAGTGTTTTCTTTATGTGAATGAGGGGTAGATATAAGTTTCCGCTCGTTTTCTTTCACAATGTCTTTGAGTTGTTGCATAAACTATTAATATTTATCACTGATTGACTGAAATAAAAAAATGGAACAAACTGAAATAAAATAGATTAGGTGGATAATGAACTGAGGTGAAATTCCAATTGAATAGTCCAACTCTGGGCTGCACAGTGGCACAGTTGGTAGAACTGTTGCCTCCCTGTCCTGATTCCCGGCCCGGGGTCTTTCTGCACGGAGTTTGCATGTTCTCCCTGTGCATGCGTGGGTTCTCTACGGGTTCTCTGGCTTCCTCCCACAGTCTAAAAACATGACTGTCGATTAATTGGTCTATCCAAATTCTCCCTAGGTGTGAGTGTGTGTGTTTGTCCAGTTTGTTTCTGTGTTGCCCTGCGACAGCTAAGGGTGAACAGATGGATAGCTAAGGGTGAACAGATAGATGGATGGATGGATGGATGGATGGATGGATGGATGGATGGATGGATGGATGGATGGATGGATGGATGGATGGATGGATGGATGGATGGATGGATGGATGGATGGATGGATGGATGGATGGGATGGATGGATGGATGGATGGATGGATGGATGGATGGATAGAGACAGACTGGCTAATTTTTTCTAGTAAAAACTTGACTTTGCAAGTGTTTAGGTTTTTACAGTTTTTCTTTAATGTCAATCAGGAGGTGTGCTGTGGTGTCTGAGTTCTAACCCTAAAATCTACAATTAAATGACACGTAGATGGATAAAACCTTCACTAGAGGGAGCTGTGGGCCAAGAGTCTAGCTATCAGTTGCCTTAGGCAGAGCTTTAAACAATGAATCGACTAAACTATGATCAATTTCATACTGACCAATGAGAGCCTCAGATTTAAAAGACTGATCAACAATGCAGACGATTCCTTTCAGTGTTGAGGTTACAAGTCACAAGTGTCACATCTGTTGAACACAAAAGCTCTGCAATAAAACAGTCTAATCTGCATACAGCATCACTTCTTCCATGCAGCATCACTGTTGCATGGCAACTGCTTCACCTGTCACGCTTGAGGAGGATGAAAGGATGAAAATGCAAGATTTCATTTAAAGTGAAAAGTCTCTTAATAGAAATGTATTCTATTAAGAGATAAATCCTCAGCAGAAAGCTTTTTCATCTTCTAATAAAAAGCAGCTGCAAAGTATCAAATGCAATAAGCTACTGAGAAAGAGATTCAATGGATTCAAATATGGCAATAAACATCTTTCCACACATCAAACCTCCAACACAAGTGGCACCTTAGGAGCAATTAGGGCAGCAGGAGAATACTCAGGGGCGTCTTACAAGCCTTAGTAATGAGGAGCCTTTAACGTTGTGTGATATTTCATGTCATCTTCCTCATCTGGCGACTCCATTTACATTCCCTGAAGGCCAGAGGGAAGCCTTTCCCTTTAAATGTCTTTCTTCATCATCTTCACAGGACTCAAGAGCAGAAGGCAGGTTATGGAAGCTACCTCTGCTGTTTGAACATTTGCTGAAGTAATAAGATTACATTACTGTAGATCCAGGAGTTCTGCAGATTACACTTTAACTGCAGGCCTTCCTACAAACTGCTAAAAAGTTGGAACTTTTAGTGTCTTTGAGAAGAGCAAAGATGAAAGAAGTTGTTTATTATTAAATATCCATCAGCTCTGAGCTTCTACAAGGAGCTCCAGTTTAATGGTGACATTATGTCAACCATACTGTCAGACTGAGACCAAACAATTTCGTAAAACTCTGCATCCAACTGCTGCAGTTGAGAAATGCAGCTGTTGATGGCAGTTCTGTAACAATAAACATCAGGAGAACACACCCGGAGCATCATGCTATCCAGGTCAATGCACACACAATCTGCATTATATTTTATGGTAAAGTATCAACAGTTCTTATTTTCTAATTTATTATGACTGTAGATTTTGAGAAATGTCAAAATGCTTTAGATTTTCTACCTGGCAGGGATCAGCAGCAGCGATGGCCTGGGTTGCTTTCAAAGCCAGCAGGCAGATATCCTCCTGAGACGTAATGAGGAGGTAAGTCACAATGAGAGCAAGAGAAGAGGACAGGCGCTGGCTGGACGTTAGGGCAGAGGTAATCGCCAGCAGCCAATCAGTGGCCGCACAAGGATCATGGGAAACTTTGTCTAATATGGACAAAGCCACGCTGAGCTCAGCGTACCAGGAGCTGAGAGGGAGGGTCAGCGTTGAGCCAGGCTGAGAATAAGAACACCAGGGGTTAAAAAAGAAACACAACAGAGTAAGATTTCAAAACTGTTTTATTGATAATCTACACATTGTAAAAATATGCCTACCTCATGGACCTTTCCACAAACTTCAATGAATCAACTTTAAAGGGATTTGATACAACAAACCAGCATAAAGTAGTGAATCATTGAAAAATCTTAACTGATTTATAACACTTTTAATGACTGCATCTGTGTGCAGTCCCCATTTCTACAAAAAAATCCAGTGCAACTAGTGCCTTCCTAAACATGGCTCTTCATTCCTAAACACCAATCAGAGCAAATGTAGCTCTCAGAATGAAGACTGTAGCTGGTGGGTATCTTTGCCGCTTCTGTCTGACTGTTGGTTCCCAATCGCTAACCTCCAAACAAAACTTGTCACTGCTCTATGCAACTATATCTTAAATCAAATGAATGTATTCACTGTATAAAAAAGTCTTGTGTTTTTCTCTCAACAGCTGAACAAAGACAAAAAGAACAGCAGCAAGTTAGGTTTGAGAAAGAAGCTGGGTACCTGCCGGGCCTTTTTTGTGGGTTTGTTGATGCTGCGTAACAAGCTGTGGGCCAGACTCTGGTTTAAGCTGTCCGTCACTGGGTCAGCCAGCGGCTTGGTGAGCTGAGAGCAGGAGAGCAGCTGCAGGACAGGAAGAATCAGGACTGGACTCAGCCAATGAGACAGGTCTGCTTTTTCTGGAGATAAACACAGAGCTGCAGGAAAAAAGTAGAGTTTTATCCATCAAAGTCAGAATAGTATATTTTTTGAAACCATATAAATGAAGTAGGATTCAAAATCAAATATTTTCCATTCTTTATTTTTTATTATATATACCTTTCAAAATCAATGGAAGTTACTGGAGAAAATGGACAATTACAATGAAAAATTATGGCCACACAATGAAATTTTTGATCATAATGGTACAATAAAGATGCAACAATAAAGTTGTAAAATTATGAGAAAGTTGTTTTAATGAGAGCAAATTCTGACAGACAAGTTTGTCTAGTCTGCAGCTATTTGTATGATAAAGACTCAGTTGTCAATCATTTCAAAGTCCTGCTACTAATAATAACTTGATCCTGATGTGTCAAAAGACAAAGTATTTCCTTATGTGTTAAACTGATATTAAAGAGTAACTTCACAAAATGCTCAAAATTCCTCTTTTAAATATTTTATGTAGAAGTTGTTTTTTTTTCTTCTTTTTTCTAATATTACAATTTTATTCTGGTGATGAGTCTATTCTCATGTTTTTTATTCTGATTTTGTTATCGTATGACTTTTTCTTGTATTATTATGACTCCTGTTCATTCTGGTAGGACTCATTGCACACATAATCACCATCCGCAATGACTCTTTGAAAATACTTGGATGATATGAGTTGTAACAATTTTTAATATCACTTTAGGATAATAAAGTATTTTTGAACTCACCGAATGTTCATAATGATAGAATTGAAGGAGGGTGTCATGTCTTTTACCATGTGTATAATTATATTACATTTACATAGACTGATTGAAACCTTAAAACATACAGCCGTTTTGAGTTCAAATACACACTTCCTTGTTGTGTTTTGGATATGAAGGTGATCAATTTGAACTACCTTGGCATCATTTCACTGAGGAATATTTTTATATAGATTTAGTCTTACCCAGCCTCAACAGGCTGTTCTGCTGATCTGGAGGAGCCTCACACAGAAGCAAGGCCACACCCATCATCAGCTCATCCACTGGCCAGACCTACAGAACACATAAGTAGCTGTGTTCATTGTTTATATGAACCCTGCTCATTATCAGGGTCTTTGGAAGCCTAATAATGATCATTACTCTCTTCCTTCCCAGTTCAGAGAGAATAGCAATTTCAACTCATCCAGCATCTGATAAAAATGCGCTTGACCTTGCATGCAGGAAGGAGTTGCTGTATTAGGCTGAGAAGCGGTCTGCAGTCTCCATTTAATTTTAAGCACTGATGACATGCGCACAGCAGCTGCACCAGCAGTCTGGCTCTCTCTGTTGCCCAAAGGTCTCCAGGGGCATCCAAAAGACTCTGAAGCAGAGCGTCCACAAATCCACACAGTTCCAGCACTGCCTCCACACTGTCCACCTACAGTGACAAACAAAAACTTTTTTTCAGCCATCATGTAAAGTATAAAATCAAAATACGGTAGCCCTTCATTTTACACAGGCGATACTTAAAGTATAAAGTACCAAAAGTATTATTATTCCATTTAGCTATTATAAGTCTAATTGCACACAAATCACATGTGGAGTACCTCAGGGCTGCATACTTGGTCCACTTTTACCCAAAGGTATTTATGCAAAATGACATAATTGGAGTGTTGTCCACAGCTAATGTGTGCTCATAGGACACCCACGGCCTGTCCACAGGACACCCACAGCATGCCGAATATCTGTCCACAGCACACCCACAGCCCACCCACCCTCGCAAAGTGAGAAATAGCAGCCAAAAGAGACACCCAACTTGGTGTGCCTCCCAATCTTGAAAGAAGCACCAGATAGGGTTGTCCACTCTGCTCCTCAATGTTCTCTATATTCACTAAACTGCTTGTTGCTCCAACTTGTCAAAACAAACTTATGGAATTCAAACAGCTAACAGAATCTGCTAAATTTGCTTTTATGCTAACAATCATTCCCTTTCTGTAAACTGCAAACCAGTCTCTCCCAGAGATTATTTAAATAATGCATTTTTAATCATTTCAGACAACTACCAACTGAAAATGATCAAAGAAAGCATCCTCATATGCGACCTGCTGCAGTCACTGGGTGGATGCATGAATTTGCCTTGTCTAAAGGCAGATACAGTAACTACTTCCATGGTGATGACAGCTTGCAGTGGTTCTACAAGCACAAAAACATGTCAGCCTAGGACAGCGGCTCTGATCTTCACAATTGATATTTTCCAAAAATCTGTACGATTCTAGAACATCTGCACTTATGAAATTATGTTTTGTTAACATGAGAAAAAGTCACCACAGAAATATTCACTCATGATTTATAGCAGAGGAAACTGGACTAAGCGACCTCATAGGTGTCCTAAGCATTAAAAGAAGAACATTTGTTTTCTTTTATGATCTTGTGCACTTTGTAGATTCAGTGTAGGGGAGCCAAATGGGAAACCGGATCATTTTCAGACCCAAGATCAGTGGAAAGATCGGTTTCACAAACAAGTTTCCGATGAATTTCCAAAATGGAGGAAACCAGGGCTGATTTATTGGCCGGTCCATTTGTCACTCTACCCTTAATCAAGCTAATCAAGTAGTAAGCAAAAAGTACTTATTAAAAGAGATCATCAGTGACCTGTAAATATGAAACCAGCTGACAAAGGCAGAGCAGCAGGCTGTCAGACACCACTGCAGTGTTCTCATGGTCCTTGCTCTGGGGGATCCATCCAGCCCCTGGCTTTGTGGGAAGCAGCACCCTTAGCAGGCTCTGTCGGAGCAGTGCATGCTGGGACTGCCTCTGAGGCTCGCAGTACAGGTACCGGAGGAAGGGAACCAACATGCTGATGTAAGATGCTTTATTCCTGGGGAACAGAACCACAGAATGAGGTAATTTGATTAATAAAACTTGAGTTTGTCCACAAAGTGTTACCATTTACTCATGGAACTGAACACATCAAACCAATGCGGTGAGAGAGGGAGACCCCCACTTCAGCCATGCTTACCTGTCAGCAGCCTGACAGATGAAGTCATGGATCTCCAGCAGCAGCACCGGCCAGCAGTCTGCTCGGTTTTCCAGCGCTGTGATGTATGGGTGTGGACTGCTCCTGCACAGGAACAAAGGAGCAAAAGTCAAAGACTTTTAATAGTTTCCCCCACAGATTTTCGATTACAGCAAGATGGAGTCTGTGATGAAGGCTGCCTGAGGCCACATGTCATCCATCTGAGTTTGAACAAGTCAACAAGGAGGAAGGAACACCACAAACACAGGAGTTTTGTCTGTAATAAAGCACCATCCACCAGACAAAATCATCCTTAATAATGAGAAATAGGGTGAACCCATAAATTAGCCGTCTAATCATTTTGGGAGATCAGCTGATACTTACACATGAATTCAATTTTCAAACAGCAACAAAAAGGGCGCAATAGACAAAGACATAAGACTTTCTCATTCATTTGCATGTACATATTCAACAAAATTTTGTTGCAAGGCTCCAATAATAATAAAACAAGTAAGTAATAATAATGCATAGCATTATAAATAATATTGCTATATCAGTATTTCTTCTACTTTAATATAAGTAGAAAAAATTAATGGGAGTTTAGTATTCTTAAGGCATGGGGGATGAAGCTATTGTGGAATATATAGACACTTCTCAGAATTTTTATCACAAAAAGCTTTGAAAATCTTTTCCTTTCTTTCTCCTTCTCAATGATCACATAAAATCCTTTTAAGGGTGTGGATACTTTGCCAGTCACCGTATTTTCCAAGTATTGTTCAGATAGATTACAGTGGTTAACAGAGTGAGTAGACTGTTTCAAATTGTTTCCTGTAAAGAACAGTTAGCCTGTACTAGCTCATCTAGTCATTGCAGACCAAACACCAGGGTCAAATCCAAGTGGAAGCCATGGATTCGACCCAGCCCACGGCATGACAGAGGTTAACACAACAGTGTTGTTGGTGGGGGGCCAGCATCAGCAGCAGGTCCACTTCCCCAGTGACTTCCATCAATCAGCGGGGGAGAAAGAGAGAGAGAGAAAGAAAGAAAGAAAGAAAGAAAGAAAGAAAGAAAGAAAGAAAGAAAGAAAGAAAGAAAGAAAGAAAGAAAGAAAGAAAGAAAGAAAGAAAGAAAGAAAGAAAGAAAGAAAGAAAGAAAGAAAGAAAGAAAGAAAGAAAGAATGAAAGAAAGAAAGAAAAAGCTTGTTTGATTTTTTATTTTTTATTATTCAAACAAAAAATAAATTTAACATTGTTTACTTCAACATTCACGTAAACAATGAATTGAAAACGAGCTTTTTATCAACCACAGAGCATACAACATTATTAAAGCACCAAAAATATAAAAATTCAGTTAAGTTATTCATCATTGAAAAAAACGTAAACTCTATTTTTTACCATCAGAATAAACATCCTATCGACTCCCCCGCCCCAAACTCCATTTAATTTAATTTACTTCTTCTACTAATATAAATGGAAAATTTTGCCTGTCCAATAAGAAAATTTAACAAACCCCACTTACTAGATTCCTTTTTTGTATAACCTCTACCAAATATAAAAGCTACTTCAGATCAATAAACACCACATTCTTTAAAAACATCTTCCAACAAATCAAACAATGGTGAAATTCTTTTACATTCAAGAAACATGTGAAAAGTAGTTTCTATTTTTTCACAAAAAGGACAATTAAATTATATATTTTGTAAATTTAGCTACAAAACTGTTGATACTCACAGTACTGTGCAAAATCCTTCACTGAAGGTCACTTACTCTCTTGCTCAAGGGGGGCTCATAAAAAACTTTCCATATTGCTTTCTGATTATCTCCAACTTTAAACCTGTCCCTCCAAACAGCATTAGTTCTTCCACCTAGTTGTTTCTTATTTAACCCTTGAACAGCTAATTTATACAAACACTTTTCATTTAACATACAAAAAATTAAAATCTTTTTGAGTAATCAAAAGAGGACCCATCAATTCTGAGAAATCAATATTAATGGGTGAATGTGACGCTAGTGTAAAGTGCTTTGAGTGGTCAAAAAATGAATGGAAAGCGCTAGTCCAGGCTAGCGCTTTTCCAGTCAAAAAGCTCTAGTACAGGCTTTTTGACAGTACTAGACTGGTAAATGGTTCAGTCCATTTACCATTACAAAAGTCCACCAGCATCTGCTTTTCATCCAAAGTCAATTTTTCAAGCCACAGGTCTAAAATAGTCCTCATGACTCGAATCAATTTTAACCCAAGCGAATAAGCTGTTGCCTCTGTGTTTTGAAGTCTTGGTCCAGCCATCTCCACAATGTGTCTTAGTTTTAGAACCTTATTCTGAAGCAGTCTTCTTGACAATCCAGCTCTATCTTCTAAAGCCAAACATGTCTCAAAAATTAAAGGGTTCTTCTAGAAGCCAAAACAAAGACACAGTTGGTTCCAGTCTTTTCCACTCAAAAATTGTCCATGCTCTAAATAAGCTTTTGTAAAATATTGGCATTTCATACAAAAATAACAGTTTACAATTTAACAAAATCAAAGAAACATCTAAACCAAAACCTACTACTCTTTTCAAAACAATACTTGTTATTGGCTTCCACAAAACATCGTCCTCCCTCCCCATTAGATATTCCTGAATAAACTGTAGCCTAAATGCAGCAGTACTGCTCTCTAGATGAACCAATCCAAACCAAATGAGAAAACAAAAGCAATGTTTTTTACAAATAAAAAAGTTGGAGTTGATAAAAAGTTGTATTTATGTGGGAAAGAGTTAGAAAGGGTTGACTGTTTTCATTTTTTGGAAGTAGTTTTTGATAAGAAACTAACTTGGGAAAATCACATATATTATTGGGAAAAGTAAAAAGGTTCTTAACATTATGAGGTGTTTCGCAGGGTTGACATGGGGCGCAAGTTTTGAATCACTTAAAAATGTTTATGTGTCACCAATTCAGTTAAGAATAGATTATGGGAGTGTGGTGTATGGTTCAGTGGCTAAAACTAGGTTAAAAAAAATTTGATGTTTTTCAAGCAAGAGCTTTGAGAATTTGTTTAGGGGCACTTAAATCAACTTCAGTATGTGCTTTACAAGTGGAATCAGGAGAAATGCCATTCTGCATTAGAAGACAGCAGATCATGGTTAATTATTGGATAAATTTAAAAGGACATAATGAAGATTATCCAGTTAAGAAAGTATTAGAAAATTGCTAGAAAAGAGGAAAAGTAAAAATTAATAGTTTTGGGTGGGTTGGGGATGACCGAGCAAAAACATTTAATGTATATGACAAAGAATTTATTCCAACAGTCTTGTGGCTTTTGAGACCTACATGGACATGGAAATATATTATTATAGACAGATCACTATCAACTATTAAGAGAAAAAATATAACAGATATGTGTCAAGAATTTTATAATCAAATACAGAATATATATGATGATTATTTACAAATTTATACTGATGGTTCAAAAGATCCAAAAAATGAAGCAACTAGTATAGCAGTAGTGATTCCTGAATGAAAGATTAATATTTCAAAAATAACATCTAATTATTTGAGTATATATGCAGTAGAATTATGTGCAATATTATCAGCTTTAGAATGGGTGGAGGATACTAATATAAATAAAGTAATAGTTTGTAGTGTTTCAATATCTGCATTGCTGAGTCTTGAAAATGGAGGTACAAATAATCATCAAAATGTATTATATGAGATTATGGCTGTTCATCACAGAATATGTGAGCAAAATAAAAATGTAATATTATTTTGGACTCCTGCTCATGTAGGTATTTTGGGTAATGAAAGAGCAGATAGGCTGGCTAAGAAGGCTAGTAAAAAAGAAGAGATTGATATGCCAGTAAAATGATCTAAATCTGAAGGCAAAAGTATAGCTTGGAGAGAAAGCAAGAAGATATGGAAAATTAGGTTGGATAATTAAATTAATGGTAGGCATTTATATAGGATTCAAAATACAGTTGATGTAGTAAGGGTTAGAGGAATAAACAGGAGGGAGGAGTTAATTATAACTAGAATAAGAACTGGTCACAGTTTTTTAAGTAGAACTCTTTTTAAGATGGGGAAACATCTTACTGGTTTATGTAGTTGTGATTCTGTAGAAAAAAATAGAACATGTTTTTAATAGTTGTAGAAAATATGAAAATCAATGAAAATTATTAATAACAGAATTAGATTTTAATAGGGAATTGAAATTTGAGAATGTGGTTGTTCAGTTAAAGGAAGGAATTACTTGCTCAGTTGGTTGATTCCACTCAGCCCCCCCATAGACTTGTCTTACAGAAATGTGCAAATGATAAAACCTTGACATATCTAAGCTGCAAGAAACCAAAGCAGTGACTTGTTTGTTTATCGGTAATACTTAGGTCTGCACTGACTACAGCTCTGTAGTCAGTGTTCATGATCTTTAAAAAGGCTGATACAGATTTTTTTTCTGTCTGAAAAGTCAGAATAAAAATCAACAAATTCTCTAAGTTGGCAACGCGGGTTCAATATTGTTAACTGCACATGTGCAGATGAGACCTCGTGGGCGGTCAGTCGGTCAGTTCTCTCTCATGGCAGAGCAGAAGGGGACAGTGGCCGAATTTTGCATAGTAAAGATCAATAGACAAGATCGGTTTCTGATTCAGTATTGATCAATCGCCAATCTCCAAAAATAAAGAAAATTACGCCCAGTTAATCGACCAACCAAATTATCAGTGCTCCTCTGGGTCATTTTAAACATTTATTTGTTGGAGAAAAAAAAAACTGAATCATGCCAGATAATTTTGAATGTTTTATACAGTAGAAACAAAATCAGCGGTTCAGACTTTAAAAAGCAAAACCAGAAATTGGTATCTGTGAGTAAAATATCTAGAAATGCATCATATTCTGCATAATCTCACACAGATTGCAAACAGGCATGCTAATAAGAAATACACTGAGAAATTGATTGGAGGGGTCAGACAATTTTAAACTTGATCAACCATGCACAGCGAGATTTTTTTTATTTTTTATAAGATTTTTTTTTTCCTTTGTGAACCCATCATACCCAAGCTCTGACCTTATGCACAAACAACAACACTCTTCAGTGTGGAAGCTGTTACTAGGGAAGGAAGCTCGGCTCAGTTAGAAGGCATGTCAGCTATGTTATAAGACCTACAATAAAGACTCTATTGAAGACATTAATGATCAGTAACAAAACACAAATCAGTCCAGTTCTTTATTTCAGCCCAAATGTGCAGATTACCATTTGATTGAGCAAACAGCCCAGATAGATGATGTGGGAAGGCCTGCAGGGGGCAGTCAGGATGGACTGCACCACTACATGAGAAACAAGCTGATGAGACCAACACATGCCTGCAGCTCCCCTCATCCCGCTGGGGGCTAAAGTACTCCACGTCTCGGTGGCAGATTGTAAAGGGCTGCTCTGAGCATATGACCAACAATGGCCACCAGTGTGCATCCTTCATTAATCCTGCAGCATTTACAGTTACCCAGCAGTACCAGCCCTGACAACCAATCACTGACCAGCCTGCCAGGCCAATGGCGCCACCCTGCTGCCCTCAACACATTCATCTTCCCACCAGGGAGGTTAAGGCTTCCAGACAGATGGAGCTAAGACACCGCAATCAAGATGGAAGGGGATCGGACAATGGGAAGGGACCGGGAGCAAAAATGCACAGAGCTTTGGGAGAAAGCGAGGATTAGAAGGAGAAACGTAAGCGAAAAAAAGGAACAATGTAGAAGGAAGAAAATGAAGAGCAGAGGGAGCAAAATAAACATGAAGGGTAAAGAAAAAAAAAGACGAAGAAGCTTTTTTGATCACCCGCTGCAACTGATTAAGGAAGCTCCAGGATCTTGGTAGTTATATTCATCCAAGTTTTGAAGGAGGAGAAGATGGAAGGGGCTGGTATATAGCCTGATCTATATTTGTTAAAGTCAAAATCGCAAAATACATCAGTGGTGTATTTTCACTCACCTCAGGACAAAAAGTCTCTGAGGTGAGAGCTTCCATCAGTTTCCTGACCTTCACTCTCACTGCGGTCCGCATGGTGAGGAGCAAACTACATCAACTTTAGCTCAAAGTTCACCCACAGAAGTGATGCAAACAACTTCCCAACATGACTTGAATGTTACATGGAAGCTTCTGTGAGCTGGTCTTTGTCATGTTGACTTTTCAGACTTTGGCATTCACATTTCTCTGAGCATCCAAGACGTCTTTAGCTGCTCCACATTCAGAAGCAAAGGTCAGATTTCTGTACCAGGCTGAATCCGATCTGAAAGTATGTTGCTTTTCGCTCAGTGTTGAGTTGCAATAAAAACAATCCCACACTGCAAAAATTCGAAAAATCCAATCTTTGGTTTTATATCACCTATATAATAAGGGTAAACCATCTTAGGAAATTGTCTAGCTGACTTATTGATGGTAACTTGAAATCCCCCATCTTTTCACCCTCCCACAAATTATACTAAATCAGAAACCAATCTGATAGTTTTGAAAGCATCTGCAATCAATCAATTCAAAGTGCTTTACATCATAAACACACAAAACTAAGAAGTCATAAAAATTACATATAGTCAACAACTGAGAAACCAATGACAAGCATTACATTTTGATGAGTGCCATCATCAAAATCATCAGTACATATTATTTTTCTTTACCTTGGTGCTGAATTTCCTGTATACTGTAGTGGTTTTGCATTAATTGAAACAACAAGCACATCATCATATTCTGGTCAAACTAGAATGACTCATATGCCTCAAAAGAACTTTCTGTGTTGAAGATGGTATCAAACGTTTTTCTTAGTATCAGTTCTGTGTTCAGTTTTTTCAAGCCAATATGAACATGAGTATGAACTGACCTGATAGAATAGGGACAGGTGAAGTTTGTGTCCCCCTGTCTCTGGTCAGCTTGCATCTGCAGCAGTCTCCCAATGACCTTTACAAGCCCCTGAACATTTCTGTTCACAGTGAAGGATAAAAGAAAGAAAAACAATCACAGAGTGTAGCTTTAAATCAGAATAACGAACCACAAACAAGAATGTCCTGCTCCTGAAGAAAAACTATCTGGGATGGATTCCTATGTGTACAGGGCACTTTTTGGACAAACACCAAAAACAAGGAGAAACTCAACGATTCATATTATTGTTGTAAAATACAAGTATAACTTTTTAAACTGAAAAAACATAATAATTTATCTAGAGGCCACACTTGTATAGAAAGTCTTTGACGGGTTGGCTCCACTAGTGGTGAAAGACTTTGTTCATTTACATTTACAATGAAACATAATACAAGAGAAGTTAGCAGTAGAAAAAACTACTGTTTAGGAAAAGTTCATTTGGTTAGGTGTCATTTTTTGTTCAGGGTTCAAATTCTTGGAATGCACTACCTTTAGAATTGAAAAATATTACATCAATGAACTGTTTCAGGAAGTCCCTTAAGCAATGCTCACTAGAAAATCAAAACTGTACCCATGACTTTAATCATCTCATGTTTTACAATTTTTTTTTTTTTTACAGATGTAGCTTGTTTTTATTTTTTGCTACGTTTACTATAAACTACACTACTTTTATCTACATATTGAAATCTGACATAAATCATAAGCCATGTTAATTGATATGAATTTTATTGTAATTTTCAATCCCTTCCAACAACCTGCTTGGAATCTACAAATAAAAATTAGCCTTTCTGATTCTGGCATGTTGCTGTGAGGTATTCATAATGATAAATATGCATTGTCCCCTTTATGAAATAAATACAACTTAATTTACCTCAACAGCTAATTAAGTTACAATATTTTACACGTTTTCCCAAACAAGTGCTGACCAACCGCCCAGAACACGCGACATGCTGTGCAGTAACATGTCGGTGGAAGACCCTGCAGCACGTGATCAGACTAAGAACTCCAAGGCATGTCAGCAGACTTGAATGCAGAGCCTTTCACACCCTGCCTACTCACCCACCCTCCTCTTTAGACACTCACTTACCCGCTTCTGGCAGAAATTACAGGAAACTTAGAGAAAAGATAGAAAAACTAAACAAAAGCTTCTACCCCCAAAAGGCCTTCACACCAAACATACCTTGAGTGAATATCTAGAGCTGTGACTAATACTCATGCAATATTATTATTTGATGAGGCAGCAGTGGCTCAGGAGGTAGAACAGAGTAGTTTTCAACGGAAGCAGATCTTTACTTTTTAAGAGTTATTGATGAAGTCACCAGGGTTTGGCTGCTCAGTTCATATGGGTTTTCTGGATGTTGAGGAGTCCTTCAGTTGGGTTCCCCTGAATTATTTTGTGTGGGTCGAAATAATGGCAGTATAATAAGCTTAGACAAAAATAACATGGTTTTGCAGTATCAAAGTATTATGACAGCTCTAAAATGTGTTATTTTGCATTTTCTTTAGCATGCTTTGATGTCAATGTATAGGTGATTTGCTTTTTATATGCTTTCTGAATTGTGGGCTGATTTTGACCTATTGTTGCCAGAGTCACCTCTATTCTAATAGAACAATCAGAGCACACATTTGAATTTAACTGGAATTTCAAATTAGCCTATCGTCATAGTCTCCATAGTCTTAGTCAACTTTAGTGGTTTCTGGAAGCTGTTTTTAGATCACATGTCTAATGCAGAATTTTTTTATTTATTTCTTTTTTACCTCAGATTGATCGACTTTCTATTATTCCTATCTCGATTTTATACAGTAAGGGCTCCCACGCTTCCCGTATCTGTATTCTCTGTCCCATGCGCTTTTCTCAGTCATTACAACTATTTAATCTGTTGTAAACATGTTTTTCTGAGGCACCTTTAAACGCATGTGGAACAAAATTTATTATCAACAATATTTAAGATTACACAAAGACATGTATAAAATATTCTGAGGTGTATAAATTGTTTTTCTACTCCTCTCTCCTAGCCAGCACTCCTCTCTCCTAGCCTGCACCTGGTAACTCATAGTCTCATAAGAACAGTTCTTTTTTGTGTAGGTAAAAGGGAGGACCAATGCCAGCTGCCTGCAAGAGAAGAGATAACAAATAGTTATCTCACTGTGAGATAGTTATCTCACAGTGAGATAACTATTTGTGAGATAACAAAACTACACAGATGCTCATCTGTGTAGTTTTGAAGGAAGCTAGGTAAAGGACACCTCTCCCTCAGGACTGTCAATTTAGTTTAAAGTACCACTTTTTATATTCTATGACCTAATTTGGTCATGGGCATTTGAAACAACTCTCACTTCCTGTGCGCCAAGGTACTGTATATGATTCTTTGATTGTTTCAGCCTCCCCAGAACACACCGAGAGTTTGCTATGATTTTTCTGTCTCGTTCTCCACTTGCAAGTGATATTAAAAGTTTTTGTTCTTTGCACTTTTGCTGTCTCAGTCTCATCTCTGGAAAATCTGTGCATTTCAACACACAACAAGATGCTTACAATGTATCTTTGGGACAGTGGCAGGACATGATTCTGTGCAGATCTACATAGCAGTGTAGAATCATGGCAGCAAACCAGCAAAAGGCAAAGAACTCTGTACAGTTTTTTCAGTCAAATAACAAGTACATTGAGTAATGCTGTTTGACGTAGACAATGTTAACGAAATCATGACAAGTACATGCCAATAGATTATGTTAAGCTCGTGATCAAGAATAAGCTTCTACTCATAGTTTTGCTGTTATCTTTTCTGGGGTGGTACTGGTTACTCTACTTGAATAAATTTTTTGTGTAGAAGGAAGTTGTAGGAGTAGCAAATTTTTTAGTTATGGAGATACAGAAATATTCTTGAATTTTTTTACTAGAAAATGTCTGAGCTTTTTGATGGAAATGTACTCCTTGTTTTTTTCCACCAACAGTGGCTCTAATATGCTGTTGTACTTACTTGAGTAGATTGTTTTTAGCATTTAAAGAAATATACTTCACAGACTGAAAAGATTAGATTCTTAGATTTTTGAAACATATGATCCAATGCTTATGCTAACATGAGCATTTTCTACATGTCACTGTTTGCATAATTACTGTTTATTTTGTATTAATACAATTTATTTGAAAGGCTACATATTTATGTATTAATATTAAATTAAAATCCTGTTTACTGTGTCTCTCTAGAAGTCACAAAAGAAGTCACAGCCCCCCCAGCTAAATTTCTCTGAAGTCAGATGTGTAAGCTCCACAGTCATTCAGTATATTTAGAAACAGCTATTTTTTTTTCTTGTAAAAAACATCCATCTATCCATTTTGTTTTCACCCTTTTCCCTAGTGGGGTCGGGAAGTGCTGATGCCTATCTCCAGCTATGTTCTGGGTGAGAGGTGGGGTACACCCTGGACAGGTCTCCAGTCTGTCGCAGGGCAACAAAGAGACAAACAGGACAAACAACCATGCACACTCACACTCACAAGAGAATTGGGAAAGACCAATTAACCCAACAGTCATGTGTTTGGACTGTGGGAGGAGTACCCAGAGAGAACCCAGACATGCACAGGGAGAACATGCAAACTCCGTGCAGAAAGACCCTGGCCTGGGAATCAAACCCAGGACCTTCTGCTGCCTTCTTGCTGCATAAAGCAGCAAGAACAGTGTTGGTAGCACAGTGCAAGGCAACAGTGCTACCAACTCCGCCACTGTGCAGTCTCGTAAAAAACAAAAAAAAAAAATTTAGTTATCTGAATTGAAACTTTGTCATATAGTGAACGCAAAAAAGAAAACTCTGAAAAAGAAGCTGAAAGTGTGTGTTATGTACCTGGCAGAAGGCAGGAGATTGAGGACACTGTTGAGAATGAACTGCAGATCTGCATGGCCCTGATCCACAAGAAGCACCACGGCATCACAGCATGTTGAACGCACCAGAGCGCAGTCACTGCAGCACTGCTGCCAGAGAGCCTCCAATGCTGGGCCCTGAGATGTAACATATCAGGTCAAACAAAGAAGCCATGAAAACATGTAAATAAACAATTTTTCACAAGATAAATGTGTGCTAAATTAGGAAATGCCTAAAATTTGCATCTACATGAATTATCATGTAGTTATATGCCTTGAGGACCAGGGTTGAAATACACTGGGTTAGACTTTGGAATTTCCATCCTTAGAATTCAACCATAAAACAATATTGATTCAATGAAAACATTGATCAATCAGAAAACTGCAATCATTGCACCTCTAATTTTTGAAAAGTACTGTATGTCATCAATAAAAAATTTTAAAAAAGCCACAAATCAGGGTATGACTCAAGAAAATTTTATTTACATTTAATCAAAAAACACTTCTTCTTTCCCAGATCTATCTTACATTATTGAAACTTTAAGGCTAATCAAAATAATTTAGGAACTCACCTGGGTGGAGGACTGGGTGATTTGCCCATTTGAGCCTTTTTCCTTCAGCACAGCAGCAACAAGATTTCTCACCGTCTGATGAAACAGGCAGGTTTTGGTGAGACAATACAAAGTGGATCACTTTGTATAGTGATGCACTTTGTGAATTACCACTTTACTTTGTCAATTACAACATCTATCAAACATCTATCAGTGGTTATGTTACACAATGACAAACAATATCTACATGAATTATTATATAAACAATATTTCTGCTCCCTTGTTGATCAATCAGTTTATTAGGTGTCTGTTGGTAGTTTATCAGCTGTTGTTTGACTCCTAAATATTGGTTTTTAATTATGTTTTTGCCCTTTACTTTATGCTATCGTGAAAACTGGTTTGCAGATCTTTCCCGGTTCATGCAGAAAACAGATCATATAGGCCTGAGAGACTGAAGTAATCTTGTATGTTGATTTACTGATGATTATAAAAATGTATACTGTAATATGTTTGATGTAATAGTTGATGTATTAATGATTTTAAAATAAATAAATTCTGAAATTGATTGATGATTACATAGGACAGTTGAATGATGGATCACAAGTTGTTAAAGTATTATAAATGGATTATTGAAATCAGTTATGGATAAAGAAATGTATCAAAGATGATTGTATTTGATGATTTATGGTAATTTTGTAATATATAAAGGAATGTAATAGGATATGTTCACATAAGTTGTTTAGTAGGGATAGTCGCCATCATTTCTAGCGATGAACCTCCACATTGTCTTGATGGCTTTTTTTCTTTCTTTCTTTCTTTTTTTTTTTTACACTGAGCAGCTGGCTACATTTTTATCAACAGCAAAAACTGGAATGTTTCCAACACCAGTTGCTTAACAAACATCAAAATATTGAAAATAATTTGACAGAATTTATTCCTCTTGTTAATCTACTATTTCTTTTCATACATTTTATTCAGTGTTAGCTTTCAGGGCCTTGCGATGGACTGGTGACCTGTCCAGGGTGAACCCTAGCTCTCATCTGATGACTGCTGGAGATGGGCCCCACCAACCCCCTGAAAGGATCATTGTGTTTAGATCATGGATGGAAAGCTTTTCAGATAGCTTGTCTCCCTGAAGTCCACACTTAAAACAACTTAATGCCGACATCAACTGATTTTATGATATTGCAGACTGTTTTTTCTACTTCTGACATACAGGCAAAGAAGTCATCCAAAAAAGTTTTTTCATTCCAGACAGCCAGTCCCAGTCAACATAAGTTCTGATGATAGGGAGTCCACAACGTCTTAAAATTGTAATTCATACTTTTTTCTTTGCTGTTTTTCTGTACTCTTTCAAATCCATGTGCTTTCTCTGTTTAATTGCTATATTGTTTTATTCTTTTTTGTAGGTTTCTGCAACATGTGGTGGTGCAGTGAATGGGAATATTCTGCTGTTTCTCACTGTTCTTAGAAAGGAGAAATGTCAGTTTGTCTGGAGTAATACTGGAATACTGTGACATTGTATTAAACCAATACTCTATTCTTGGTGAAATATTTTTCACATTTCTTCTAAAGTGTACTTGTTGTTTTACTGTGCTAATTTTCATAAGCATTTTGTCTATAAACTTTTATTATATTGACAATTTGTACAATTCTGATTGTATATTAGCAATGTACTCTTGAAAATTGTGAATATATTGAATACCCAATGTAATTTTTGTCAGCCTCAAAGTATCTTGTAATTGATCCTTCTGAAATTACATCTCAGATAATAATTTATGCTGATGTCTTTGCAGTACTGTCGTGTGTATGAAGCATGTAATGTAAAAAGTGGCAAAGAAGAATAAAAAGACATTAAGTAACTGAAGTTTGTCCTTAATTAGCAATTATGCTCCACCAAAAGTGTAATTGGAGAATACTGTCACATTATTAATATATAAAATATGTAATGCTTATATACTTAAAAATAGCACTCTTAAAACATAATAATAAAGCAAAGTTTATATTACATAAAAAGCCGTATACTAAAAGTATAACTCTTGTTTATAGACAGACATACATTTTATTGAATATCCAGACTTTGCAGCTTACCTGGGCTTGGATAAGAGGGTTGGCAAAATCAAACCGCTTCTTGAAACTCTCCATTACTGCACCTCCTATCTGAAAGCAGAAACAATCTTCCTTACTAGAAAATACATTCTAAATATATTTTAAATGTAATTCAATCTCAAAATATATTAATCAAGCACATTTATATTACATAAAAAGCAATATACTTAAAAGTATTTTTGGAACAAATTAAGTTGTTCCAAAAATGTATGTGAAAAAATTGTGCTTTTACAGAATGTATATACTATTAAAATACACTAGGCACAAAATTAGCTGTTCCAAAATGTCACATTTTAAGTTAACCAGTCCTAAATGAAATTGAAGTATATTCATGATTAGTCTGGCTTATAGAATGCTTAAGTATACTAAAATTTAACATACTTAGTATATTTATTTTTAACCAGAGTTGTGTTTTCAGACAAAAAATTGGTATCAGGCTAAATCAAATTTGCCATTTCAGGCTATTTAAAGGTTGATGACAGTCCAGAAAACTGCAAACCCTTTTTTTTTTACCCCCAAAATATACCATATTTTGATACGTATATGAAAGTAATCTTTTCAGTCAATAGCAAGTTCACCTCATCAGTAAAACAGTACCCAAGCTTTTATCTTTTTGGGTCTAAAACACAGAGATCTACCGCAGGATGTTTCTATTCCGACATGGTTTCACTAAATGTTCAGCAGCAGGAAATTGCCCTAAGAGCTAGGGTTGATCAGCAGGTGCATTATAAGTTATAGTTATAGCTAGGAGTGCATCGATTTCAGTTTACTGGCCAATCACAGTCATGACCTGCTGACTCCAACGTTGGCTAACTGCTAACTTTTCATCTGAAAAATAAAAAAATATAGCGACAAAGTTGCTAAATTAGCAATAGTGAGGTGACTATTGTCAACCACAGATATCCAGACGTGAGCTGGTTAGTGGGTCTGTTTATATTATATTGACAATTTGTACAATTCTGTGATTGTATATTAGCAGTGTACTCTTGAAAATTGTGAATATATTGAATACCCAATGTAATTTTTGTCAGCCTGAAAGTGTGTTGTAATTGATCCTTTTGAAAGTACATCTCAGTTCATAATTTAGTACTGTCGTGTGTATGAAGCATGTTCTCTGCCTCAGCTCTCGCTCATGGCAGAGAAAAAGAAGTTGGTGTATAAGATTGATTCAGTATCGGCCGATCACCAATCTCCCAAAATTAAGGAAATTGGACCCAATTTATTGTCACACACCCAGATGGGGCGATTGGTGATCGGCCGATACTGAATCAATCTCATACACCAACTTCTTTTTCTCTGCCATGAGCGAGAGCTGACTGACAGACTCACCCACCAGCTCACATCTGGATGTCAAAATGAACATTTTAGAACATTTAATAAAAATATTTCATGAGATAGAAAATCAAACAGAAAATGCAAATGTTAATACATGGATGTGAAATGCTTTGTTTATGGATACAAAATGGAGGAAAGACAAAGGAGCAATCTGTAGGTAGGAAATGGGAGTAGGAAATGCCAATGAGATGAATTGACTCAGATGTTTCCCAAAAAGAAAGAGCTCAGCATATGAATTTTACAAACACTAAGGCAATGATAATTTGCATAAAGTACCTCTTACCCACCCAACCCCATCTAACTCTATTCAGCCTCATGCTGTTTATTCTACAGAGAAACCAGCTGGTTGTTCACAACCCTGTACTCTCCACACTGGATCCACCTCTGTTTTGTGGCTAGATTAACAGGTAGGTGAGCAATAATTCTTAACCTATACATGTACTACATCAGTGTTCATCTTTACCCATCTCCTATAATGATTTTAGCAGGTTTAGTAGCAGTGTGAAAAGTTCATCTTTACAATTACATAGATTATTTCCTAAAGCTGATAGTTGATGTCCATAATTCAACCTCATCGGTCAATAAAAAGCTGAACCTTTAACCTCTGAAACCATATAGAAGTGTTCTGTTCTAGTGGCTTCTGCAGTAGGTTTTACTTTACAGTCAACTAACAAAGCACTGGATTGTACTGCAAGGTCTGCATTAGTATTACAACTGGGGACAATACATGAGCTGCCTGAGCTAACCAGTTCAGAAATAACTCTAGGGCTTTATTATATGAATAACTAACCGCACACACTGAACAGACGTAAACTCTCTTCTGCTTTCTTAAACATCTACGATCACTTTAACAGGGCTCTGCCCGATGATTGGCTTTTTAGCTGGCAAATAAAGAAATGTAATGTGCCACCAAAGCAACACAGATTTATAGAAAAATAATCCTTCAATTAACCACTAGAGCTGTGTACAATGCTAGAAATTTTTAATAATCTTAAATGGTTCCACTTTTAACAACAAGTTTCTGGCACCTTCCTCTGAAGCAGGGGTCAGCAAACTTTGCAATTCAGAGAATTCAGAGTCCCAATAAATAAAATTGCTAATAGACTTTAATGTTGCATGATCTTTCGGAAAAAAAAAAAGTCAACATATAGTTTTTCTTATAAATGTCAACTATGGAAATAATTTTTTATTTAATTTATTTCAATTTGTAGGTTTTAAAATAAAGCAAAACAAAATGTTTGCACCACCTTCAAACTCACCTGATATCTACTGCTGCTCATGCTAAAAAAATTAAAATAAAAAACCCCCAAAACTTTTAAAGTCGAGGTTTTATGGTCAGTCATTGCATAATGATGATTTAGAGGCCAATAACCACAAGTACAGAAGAGGAACTTCGAGGGAGGCTGGGGAGGCGGTGGCCTAGGCCTAAAGAGGGTCCTGGATTGGAGGCAAAATATGACTAAAGGGATCCTAGCCTTTATCATATCTGATGAGAGCTGGAGAAAGCGAGCCCTTTCATGTTGAGTAGGTAAGAATAGATTGATTGGTACCCCGTTAAATTAGACAGTAGGCTGCCCCAGTCATTATTGACTCATGGTTGCTAAAATCTTTACAAGACCGACTGATTTTAGTGACATAGTGGGTGTAAAATATTGAATAAAATGTGCTACATAACTGGTTTTATTTTCACTCTTACATTTAACTTTACAACACACAAAATTACAAGTGAATCGTCCATTTGTCTCCAAGTGTATTCTTGTCACCAGCTGTCTGCCAACGTTATCATTAACAGATGCCAACAGATGACAAACTAGCTAGATAGAGCATTTCCACGGACTAAAAAGGATGGAAAAGTGAGCAAAGACAAGCCAAAAACTGGACGCATATTTTGTTCCTCGTCTTAGAGATGTACCGGAGTATTTTGTTGGCAGCGATTCAGACCTGCCAAAACTGCCAGCCCAGCGAAGGAGCCAAACTAATTTCAGGTAGCAACTCTTACATTATTCACAAAGTGTGAGTTTTCTGTCGACTGACTGTAACGTTTTAACAGTTCGGGTTGAGCGCGTTTTTGAAACAAAACAGCAGTATGGCGTTTATAATTAAGGTTTACATTGGAGCTGCCTGGAAAAGCATCTTCCAGATCGTCCAGTTTGTGTGAACGGCGGTGCGCGTGATCGGTGCACGAGGTGCTGCACACACCACGCATGCGGCGTACCCGTTTCAGCGCTTACTGCTGCGTGCTCGGTTCAACGAGTCAACCAGGTTTTAGGCTCTAAGTTGAATTGATAGTGTTAAAATGATCCAAACCCATCCGTGGTTCTGAAATTTTGTTGTTTCATTATTAGTGACCAGTAGTCTGATGTTTCTGTTCTCGGTTTGTTGTACTTCATGTCAGATGGATTTCAGAATGACATAGTTTCTCTGTGGTGGTAAAACTTGTAAGCTCAGCTGTTGCGGGCATGTCTGTGTTGTAAAGTTAAATTATCATGAGCTTTATTATTTGGGTATGAAGGGCCCAGTCATTAGCCCCGCCCCCGGCCCGATTCTTAACTTGTTCTGCTAGTCCGCAAGTATATATGCTGTTCAGAATGATGTTATATGTCTTTCTTGGTTTTCGATCATTCCTGTTTCAGTTGAATATGGACTCTGTACATTTGTTGCAAAACAACTTGAATTGTTAGCTGTAATCTCCACAAATCTGCTCTTCAATGAACAGTGGCAAAAATAAAGCAATAAGAATTTCTGTTTGTAGTTTTACACCAGAAATCTGAATGTGCTCTGCACAGGTAAGACCAAAACTACAGAAAACTACTACTGCATTTGAATACACTATCTCTATGGTGAAACATGGTGGTGGGTGCATTATGCCATGGGAAATTGTTTCTTTCGTAGGGTCAGGGAAGCTGCTCAGAATTTATGGGAAGATGGATGGAGCTAAATCTGTAAAGAAAATCTGTTGGTTGCTGCAGAAGACCTGGAGTGGAGGTTCACCTTTAGAACAGAAATACTAGTATTACTGGATCTTAGTGCACTATTCAACACTGTTCACCAGAGTGATTGCAGAACTGGGTCAGTCTTTCTGGCACATTACTTAATTGGCTTCAATCTTACTTAAAGGACAGTGACTTCTTTTTGTGATGAGGAAACTTTACATCAAAGTTAGTAAGAATCACACAAAGGATCACATATATTGGCAGAATGTTTAAGGTATATATGCTGCCATTAGATGCTTCCAGAATCTGGGTGTTGAGATGGAGTCTGACATAAAGACAATTACAAAGTCGGCCTTCTATCACAAGAAGAACACTTCCAGAATTAAAAGACTAATGTCCCAGCAAAATCAAGAAAAACCTATCAATGCCTCTCTTTAGTTGCACTGATTACTGTAACAGGTCTCCAGAAAAACAAAACCTTCAGGCAGCTGTAGCTATCTGACTGAAGCTGCCTGAAAATGGATGGATAGATAGCTGATCCAGAACACTGCTGCTGACGTTCTCACTAAAACCAGAAAGATAGAGCCCATCAACCGGTTCAACAGTCCTTCCACTGGGTCCCTGTAGCTCAGAGAATAGACTTTAACAAACTGTCAAATCACTGATCAGCTTAGCACCAAAATACATTAGCGATCTGTTTTTGTATCAAACTTCCAGACCTCTCAGATCTTCTGGTTGTAGTCTACGCTGCATTCCCAGAATCAGAACCAAATATGGAGAAGCAGCTCACTCACAGGGGCAGTTTTTATCTTCTTGTGATCTGGAACAATCTTCAAGACAACTTCAAGACTGCTGGAACACTGAGTTTCTTCAAATCAAAGTAAAACCCACCTGTTTAGAGTTGCTTTTGATTAATAATAGCTGGACCTTCATAATCTGAATTCATAACTTTTCATTACTTTCTTATCCGACTGCAACATACTCCTATTCTTCATTCTGTATACCATCATGTAAAGCATTTAAAGTTACTTTACACCTGGAATCTGCTATACCAATAAACTTCGAGCCCAGGCTACAATGTTTGGTTTAGATCAGGGGTCACCAACCTTTTTGAGACTGGGAGCTACTTCACGGGTACAGAGCAACACAATATATATAAATATATATGATAATGCTGCCTGATCATATTAATGTCAGGACTACTCACAATAGTTATCAGTAATAGTTTACCATGGCAGCTATGGTTAATTGCTATTATGTGAGTTTTAAGTTTGATTCCCTTTTGGAGCTTTTCTCTGTGATTCTAAACAGGCCACAAGTGCCTGAAATAAACAAAAGCAAACTGATGGATTGTTGCAATAACACCTGCAGCTGTAATGCACTGAGTACCTTGAAATTTTCCTTTAAATAAAAAAGAAAATAATAGTTATTGTTTTATTATCTCACCATCTGTTCTATTAGCAAAATTGTGGAAAATAAAGTATATTTTGTGTCAAAAGATATTATACACACATAGCTGTGTCAGTCTGAGGACTGAGGTGGGAAACGCCAAAGCCTAAGTCCTACTGGTCAGTTTGCTTTTGTTTATTTCACGGCTTTGCGTTTTTCTGTAAGTTAAAAACGAATGAGTTGGGTTTGTACCTCCCGTTATTCTAAGATCCCGCCTGAGCTTCTTGCAGTTTGCGCGGTTCTGGCGGTTTATTAGCTTTTTTGGTGGTTTCGCGTACTAAACAGCTGACGGGTCCCGCTGGCTGACACTGTCGAAAAAATAAAGGTCCGACACAAAACTATCACTGCACATGATAGTGCGTAAAAATCAGCACAAACCTAAACCACAAGAGCAGTGGACTTTTTTTTCAGACTTTGCTAAATAATAAAGACATGGAAGCGAAGCCTCCCCATGTAGTTCACGGAAAGAGGACGGTGTTGATTCCCAGGTTCAGGTGGTGTAGGTGGTGTCAGACACCCAGAGAACGAGAAGGTGAAGCAGCAATGTTTGCTTTATTTCTACTCTACCTGCTGCTAACCCACAGTCTTAGCAGCAGGTATCAACCGTCAGGTGACCCATCAGCTCTCTAGTTCGGGAAATATCAAAGCTCATAAACCGACGACCCGCCAGAATCGAACACAGTAAAAAAACTCCGCCTGGATCCAAACGACCACTCTTAGAACTATGGGAGGTTCAAACTCCTGTCATTCATTTTTGCCTTACAGAAAAAGCACCAAGCCGCCAAATAAACAAAAAATAAATTTAACAAAAAGATTTGAGCTTTGGATGCTCACCCTCAGAGACTCAAGACAGATGTGCGCTACATATATGATGTTTTGTCACAAAGTATCTTTTTTTTTTCTTCACAATTTTGTTAATAGTAAAAAGAGTTAAATAATAAAAACTCCAGAAGTTATTCTTTTCTTTCTTTACTTAAAGGAAAATGTCATGGTACGCAGAGTACAGCTGCAGGCGCTGCTGCCCTCCGATAATTTCCTGGTAGTTCCAGGCGCCTGGTAGTTCCGAACTTTAACAGCAGGAAAGAATTTTATACTAAAGCAATTTACTTTAAACGTTTTTATGATAAAAACGAAGGTTCAAAAGAAGGAAATGATTCCTTCTTTTGAACTCTAAATATAAACAAACGTTATTACTTCAATGTAAAAACATTTAATTAAGTAATTTTTTGGTAGTGTTCCCTAATGATAATAGCTATTTCTAGAAGTAGCTCCGCGGGCGACTGACAAGGTCCCTTCGGGCGACTGGGTGCCCATGGGCAACGTGTTGGTGACCCCTGGTTTAGATAATAGAATATTCATGAATTAGATTGGCCTCGCCAAACTCCAACCTAAATCCAGCAGAGAAAATGTAACTTGGAAATTAATGTTCTCTTCATCCAATCTGACTTGAGCTAACCTTCAAATAAGAATGGACAAAAAGAGCAATCTGTACAAAGCTGGTAGATTTAGTACAGAATCTGGAACTATGGAGCGGTTTTGCAAAGTACAGACTCAGACTACATATTTCACATAATTAAATTTTTTGTTTAAAAAATGTAAAGAAGACAATTTGTCAAGACTTTGTACAATAATTTCCTACTCGATTTGTCACAGAAAATCTCAATAAATCACACTGAAGGTCACGTTTGTAACTTCGCAAAATGTGGAAAAGTTTGACGTGATACTTTTGTAAATCACTGAAGAAAGCTAACAATTACTCTATCATTAGCATTACTGACTCTTCAATCATCTTTAACATTAACAGAAAGCTACGATGATGGAAGACATTTTTTAAATCTGTCTTTTAAATAGAAATTTCTTGCTAAGAGGCTCACGCGTGTCATACGTCATGGGTCTGACAGATTATCTGTTATCTCGAACAGAAATTGGAAACTGCGTGTAAACAAGCTTGAATGCAGAAGATTGATGTACTAACAGCCCGAGAAGGTTTTCATGTTTTGGTCATCCCTTTATTGAGCTTCCAGTCAGTGAACGCAGGCGTCTACGTTCTCTTCAAAATGCTAATAAGTGCACTGACAAGAAGTTAGCGATATAAGTTATTTACACGCTAATGGAACGTGCCAGTCGACTCTAACAGCATTAATACAATATTTTGAGAGCTGCTGAACAAAATACAGATCGCGGTTTAAAACATAGCCAATAATAGATGCTATTAAACTGTACCTTCCTCATTCAGCTCAATGCAGGCCGCCGTAAACTCACATGGAAGTATGGCATCCTCCAAGGACCAAAATGAACGGTTTCTAGTTTCTCTAGGTGAACTAAAAACCTGTTCACAAAAAATATTTTGCGGCGTACTGTTTCATTATTATTGTTATTATTATTATTATTATTATTATTATTATTATTATTATTATTATTATTATTATTATTTTATTTTTTATTATTATTATTATTATTATTATTAGTAGTAGTAGTAGTAGTAGCAGTAGTAATAATAGTAGTAGTAGTATTAGGTATTAGTATTATTGGTTGTTGTAGTAGTGTATTCTAAAACTCAGTGCATGTCTGTGCTTGATGGACTGGCGACTTAACCACGGTATACTACTAACTAAAGTGTTATTTTTAATGAGCATACAGTCACAATAGGTATTTCTCTTCTTTTTTATTCCTTCCTTTCTGTGACTGTCAGGCTTTTGGAATTTACCTAAAAATGGAAATGGAGAGCTTCAGACTCAAAATAAAGGTCTGGAGAACATATTTCAATTAGCTTCATTTTGTTTAATAACAAAGAACATATAAAATAATCTGTGGCTAGCCAGTGGACAGAGAAGAGCAGACAGAGAAGGGGGAAGTTAAAACATTGCCTTCTATTGACCATACTGGGCAAGGCTCATATCTTTGACTCCAATGTCACTGCTGGCTTTCTAGCCATTTGATTAGGCAAAGGTGGAATGGCAAAAGCAAATGAGGTCAATTGGCAGTGCATACCAAAAACTGTTGCTGTTGTTGAGAACCTTGTTAGCCTGTTGTGAAATATCCTCTTTAGGATATGGAACTGGAAGCATGTCTGATATTACTGTTATAAAATGTCATACATCAACAGTCTTCAGTCCGAGGCTCTTTGAGATTTGTTGTAAGACTGACTGCTATCGGAGTCAGTAATAGTAGTAGAATTGTGCTGCACAATTCACATAACTTTTGAAGAGGCTTAGATTAAATTAGTTACGATAATCTCCAGATTTATACTTTCAGATAAATTATTTTTACTTATTGTTTTGATTTTTTTTTTAAACTCTAGGGTCTGGGTGGGGTCTCTAAAGTAGCCAGTACCACTTATTTTCCTCAAAGAGGAGATATGGAAGATAGTAGATGCCAACGGGGCTGTCCAGAGACCTTTGGAGGGGCAGGGGCTCAAAGTTGAAAGGAGCACATTGAACAAAAACACCGTACAACAACACAGCAACAACCCATATTAATCAAGAATCTAATTGGATCCTACTATATTATTGCCATCATGCGGGGACAATGCAAAGCAAATGGAGTATATTTTCCCTAACAGGTATAAAGTTTGTTTCTGCTGCTGACAGTCCTGGAGGGCTGAGTTGATCTGAGACTGTAGCTGTTAAACAGACCAGAGAGAAGGTCAAAGGTTATGAAGTTATGAAATAAGCAAATTTGCTGCCATTTTACTAATTAAGCCCAAATAATATCTATTTAACCTCTACAACAACTTGGATGCTGACTGATTTATAGATTTAAAAAAATCTCAAAGGGGTTAACTCTATATACTCTGAGATCTAGAATTATAAGACTGGGATATTAAGGCAAAGAAAACTCAGTAGCTGCTGGTAGGGGCCACTCAGACATTCAGGGCCCCCCAGAAATGGTTTAAATTGTAACACAGACCATTGATCTAAACCTGTAGCATTCATTTATAGAGAATGACAATGTTATTACATTTTATTTAATGGATTCAGCTGAGAAAAAAACATTTACATTTAGGATTTAATTAAGAAGTTTACTTTGTAAAAGTTTAAAGAATCATCTTGATAGTTTGATTGTTGTGTTACCATGGCTACAATATGATGTAATCTTTGTGTTTGAATTGGGTTTGTAGGACAGGAGGGTTCTGTCTAAGGCCCAATGTTACCTCGGGCCGGCCCTACACAAAGAGCCGCTGCCATGCGCATCTCTGGAATCTACCTGGAATCCCCTGGTGGCCCCCATTTCAGACCCCTGATGGTTTGGGGACATTTTGATTCATTTAATTGTGGCATGTTTGGCTTTATGCTGCGGTTCTAATTATTGCTCCAGCATTTTCTCTGATGTTTATTTCATGAACTCTTAATGCTCTGGCCCAAACCTTCCTTTTAACACTTGAGGTTCTGCAGTAACTTCTATTTACAGCTGCTCACCTCCAGCCCAGATCCCGTCAGCAGCAGCTTTAACTCACCTGGTAGTAACATTAAGGAGAAGCAGAGCGAACAGTCAGTAGGTGGTACCGGGTGGTACCGGTGGTGCATCGCGACTTGTGGTGACAGTTGATATTATGTCTTCATCAGGATGTCTTATATAAATCAGACATTCTTTCTATCTGTCGGTGGGGCCGACTCATACTGCATGTAGTGAACCAGGCATTTAGTGGAATGATGAAGTTAAAGTCAGAAGTTTTCTCTGCTGCCGAAGCATTTCTCTGTTTAGGAGTGAGGCGGGTTTTTCCCGCTATTGCAAGGACAATTCCGAAAATATAAATATTTTGTAGGTCTGATGTTGAAAAAAAATTCAACATCAGACCTACATTTCTATTTCCAAACCAATGTATAAAAAATATTCTTGTTAGATCCTCCCCCCTCCTTGTCCTCACCATGTGTCTGAACAACATGGAGGAAGAGAAACTGAGAGTCATTATTAGACTGAAGGCAGCCAGACTAGTTTATTTTTGGTAAATTATTATATTTAGCTAAATATTATTGCTGAGGGGCATGATCAGGCCTCCTGGCATACAAATAAAAAAATAAAAAAATTTTTAAAAAATTATTTGAAAAAAATTCATAAAGGGCACTATAGGGACATCAAGAATAAAAGGGGCAAGGGCTCAAGCTTTATATTCATATAAAGTCTATCGCCTTTATATGAATATATGTTCGATTATTTATCTGTTTAGTTGCATGGACCTCCCCCTCTGCACGTGCCTGGATGCCAAGATGTTTTTCACTGTGCGTGTTGATGCATGTTAATGTAAATTTGATGTATGACAAAAAAAGAGCAGTTATGAGCATTTTATAGGGAGTGTCAAATATTCATCTATTTTTAGTTATTTCTCAGGTAGCACTGGTCCTTAACACCTGCGAACGCCAGGGGCCCATCATTTACAGTATGTGGTAATTTGTTTCTCTCTTAGATAAAACCATTGATGAAACTAATGCCTTACAGACTCTTTTAAAAAAGTATGGATACTTTTTTCTTTTACAGAGAAATTCCTTCCAGAGTCTGTCTTTTCCCCCTTATTTGTCTATCTTTGGAGCTCTTTGGCAGGAGGCTCCTCATTTTGACCCTATTCTGTTGAATGTTTCTTCCTGTTAAAGGAAAGTGTTGCTTTATTTATCTATTTAAACCAAGGCAAGTTTTTGTATTTTTCCACTATTGTCACATGCAAAATCAACTTTCTACGAAGTAAGTCTTTATCTGAAAAAGATACATGTTTATGTTGTTGTAACATGAAGGCCTGTATTGCTACTGTTATTGTATTATGATAAATAATGAGGCCCTGCGAAAGATTGGCGACCTGTCCAGGGTGTATCCCGACTCTCGCCCGGAACGATAGCTGGAAATAGGCACCAGCACCTCCCGACCCCACGAGGGACAAGGGTGTTAGAAAATGGATGGATGGAATTTCTTTGTAATTTAATTCGAATGAGTTTGTTTGATTTCAATTAAAATGACACCTTTGGGAATTCTATGTAAGAACATGTGGTTTATAAAATGCCCTCACGATTTTGGTTGTAATTCGTCGGCCAGAAGCTGAAACGAACTTTCGTTGAATTTATTTTGAAAGTGTATACCGGAAATGGTGTTATTAACTGTGAGGAATTGACCGCCGGCGAGCTTCTGAAAGTCTTCAGTTTGACTTGGGTCCAGAAGAGACCATGTCCGCCGTTACAGGCAAACTGTATTCACCTTTAATCTCATTTAAAACTAATTCTCCATGATATAACAGTAACGTTGGGCCTGAAGGATGGCCGGCTTGGTGAGTAGCCAGTCTATCGCCTTTATATGAATATATGTTCGATTATGTATCTGTTTAGTCGCACGGACCGCAGCGGATGGTTATTTTTTTCTTTCTTTTTCCCCCCCTTTACTCCAAGGAGGATTTTACAGCCACACAGTTAGCTAGTTACTACCTGCTTTCTGTGAGGTAAAATTGCGGTATATGACTGTAGCCTAAAACACTGTGGTGAAATAATTCTAACAAAAAAATAAAAACGTTTTACTGCTTTCATTAAGGTTGCTTTTAAAATAGATTAACGCCATCCTTTTATTAAAGGTGCAAACTGTCGCGCTTCAACTGAGATACTGTCAGCCTGTCTTTATCACTGTAGAGTTGTTCTTTTACAGTTGAATTATCTCAGAGCATTCTAAATCCGACTCAATTTTTTATCTGGAAGTTTAGTAAAATGTGCGCAGACTCGCCTGTCACATGTATCTGCTGTTCACTTGTTTAATTTCAGAGCGCTAATTTAACAACGTTTCCCCCAGTTGAATCGGTCTGAGAAACTGCATAATGTGGCGATATTTACCATTAATCCGCATTGATGCATGTCTGTATAAATATTTGTTTGAAAACGTATTGATTAACTCGGCAGCATTGTGTACCGCAGGGAGCTGTTCAGGTGAAACTGGAACTCGGACATCGCGCCCAATTCAGAAAGAAACCCACGGCGGAAGGCTTCACCCACGACTGGATGGTGTTTGTTCGGGGACCAGACAACAGCAACATCCAGCACTTTGTGGAGAAAGTGGTTTTTCACTTGCACGAAAGCTTCCCAAAGCCAAAAAGAGGTAGAGACCCCTTTCTCTGTTTGCTTTTGTTTTGCTTTTTTTTCTCCCTCTGGGCTCTCTATTCTCTATTCTGGGGAAGAGGAGGGGAGCTGGGTTTGAAGTTTCACTATTGCCCAGGATCAAAGACGGCCTGCAGTTCAGGCTTCCCTCTATGCCATAAAGTTCAGCTTTGGCTGCTTTCACTGGATTATGTTAATGAATTCTGCAATGAGGAGACTGCTCTACTGGTGTGTTTTCAGTGTGGCCTGCTGGTGCAACATATCAAAAAAAGAAGCTGCCTAAACCATCATGGTTTAGGCAGCTTCTTTTTTTGACTGTTGGACTGTTGGCAGAGGAGGTTTTAGTGCTTCTGATGCAACAAGAAACTTGCATAAAACAGACATGCAGCTGGGATTTTGTAGACTAGTTTGAATTTGCATTTTCAAATGTTTTGGATGAAAACTATTTTAAGTGTCTAACTGAAAAGACAAATCCAGTATAATCTTGCAAATTATACTGGATTTGATATTATATTCTCATAAAAAGTATAAAAATATAATGTAATAAGACCAGATTTGGGCCCCTTCACGTAACTTTAGAATTTTCAATAATTGTTAATACTGAAGAAAATATCAAAATATAAATGCACTCACATGATAATGGCCTATGAGTTTCATATAAAACATGATGTCTGCAAAAAAACGCATTCATTTGAAAAAAGAAAAATATTTAGGGGCCCCCCAAAAATTGATAAGCCTGTAAACCTTTTCTAACTGACCCAGTGCACAATATATGTATATATATATTTTTAATGTTCACCTTTTGAATATAAGCTTTTATTTATGTATAACTAAAAGTGTATATTATTCATATGGCAATTCAACTGTTTTATATCATAATTTCATCTTAACATTTCAGCAAAATGGAACATTAAAGTGGCTTTTAACATTAGTCATTTGACTGAACAAATGACTAATTTCGAGTCACATTCTTCCTTGGAATGTGACTCGAAATTATAAAAAAAAAATTTCATAGAGAATTAATGGTGAAGTTGAAACCCCAAGCCACAATGCTACTTGATATGCTATTTCCTGGAATTTGCCATTTATTTTTCTTTCTTTGGACTAACTGACTGTATCCCCTGAGAGCAGAAATAAGGAAGACTGTAGCTGTTAGCTTTTATTGTACTGTACTTATATTGTACTGTAGTGCTAAGATGGTTGTGTGCATTAATGCAAATTAAATACACATTCGGTGTATGAACTATTATAACAGTCAGTTACGAGTGTTTTTTGAGGGGATCTCAAATATTTTGGAATTTTAGCTCGGGTGGTTATGGTTCCTAACTATTAATGTCTGGGTGCCTTTTTAGGCATCCAGACATTTAAAAGTCTAGCTGTGGCATTTTGAATAATTTGGAGACGCTGTAGAGAAGATCGGTCAATATTTTTATATATTGAGTTGCAATAGTCTAAACATGTAGTGATGAAGGCATGGATGCTTTTCTCAGTCTTTAAGACAGAAGCTAGATTTAACCTTTGCTAGAAAGCGCAGATGAAAAAAGCTTGATTTCAAGACAGAGCTCACCTGCTTATCCAATTTAAGACGACTGTCAAAAATGACACCAACATTCCTAACGGAAGACTGATAAAAAGGAGCAAGGGAACCAAACATTTCACTAGGTTTAACTAATAAGGCTTTTTGTCCAAACAGAATAACTAGAATTTTATTTTGAGAATTTTAGCTCATCTGTTGGCTAACTTCTGTTAAGCAATCTGTTAAAGACTGTAGGAAATCATCCTGCCCCTCAAGGAAACTGCATCCTTGAGGGGCAGTAGCAAATCACTGCTTTCTACATTATCAGCAAAGCAGTGAAAAGAGATATAAAATTTCTTAAAAATATGTCCAAGAGGCAGCAAATACAAAATAAATAAAATTGGGCCTAAAATTGAACCTTGAGTCACTCCATAATTTAGAGGTCCTGTTATTGTTGCAATATTTGAGTCTCGTATGTATTGATAGTGTAGCAGAGGTGCTCATGTGCAGTATATATGTAAAAATTTTAATGCATACAATATAAGAAGATGAAGTTGTTTTGAATTCAGCTGAAAGTGAAAGAATTGCAAGAGTTAAATTCTGCATTGAAACATATGCCCTCAACCTTTGAATGAATTGTATTAAACTAAAAACAACTGCTTCGCGTTCCCTGACCTAAACTGGGGGGAGCTTTTAGTTGACATTTGACCTTTGCTCCATGAAATCCTTCATTAACGAAAGGAAGTCCACTCTTAACATTTAAATGCAAGAACAATTTTATTCAGTTTATTTATCGAACTAAAATTGACAACAAATGTTTTTCTGAGGCTTTTTAACAAGACAAACCTGCTCCAAGTCACTTGGGAAATGAATTGTGTTGTGCCTTTCTAGTCATCAAGACATTTTCAAAGTGCTTATTTTACACAAATCACTTTCACCACTCTGCATGCACTCTGCTTGCATCTTCAATGCAATTTGAGATTGCATTGACACTTTTTGACATTTTTGGCCCAAAATACAACAATTTAATCTGTTCATATAGACAGATTCACATTTAATTTCATACATTCCATTCTGATTCTGATTCCACAAAGAGCACAATTAAAATTTGCAGCTTATTTTTTAAGGGATGCCCAATATTTCAACGCTAACATTGGTGCCGACCGATATAATTTTTTTAACAAATTGGTATCGATTTTATGAATGAAACTGGGCTGATATTGATAATCAATATTTATTTCCATCTTGTAGCCTTTTTGTTTCTGAAGGGGAATTTGCAGAGGTTGGTCACGTGATATTTGTTAGGACATGTGACACTGATAGTGAACATGTAAAGGGTACATGGGTAGTTTCACTGAAGCAGTGGTAAATTCTGCAGTGTGTTTTTCGTAAAGTTTTTAAAGGGTAGTAAAAAATATAGCTTATAATAGCAATATTAATATAGGATATCCATAACCAAACTTTCACATCTATCTATGTATGTATGTATAGTTTTCAGAGCCACACATGATCAGGTGATTCTACAAGTTTTGAAACCATGAGGTCGATGTTGTGTCTGAATCAGATATTGACATTGTAACTTGGCATGTGACGTTGTTGTTGCATTATCTTATTTTAAAGGTCACATGTCATGCAGAGTCACTATTTTAGCCCTTAAATAATTTTATTTTGTGTATTTTGAGTGTCTGGGACTGCAAATAACTTAAATATATCCTGTACTGGTACTGCATAGATATCTATTTTCTTTTTGGGTTATATTTTTCAGTCTGTTCATTTTTCTCTATTACCTGTAACGTGTTCTTATGTATAACGTCACCACATTTGCTGTGCAAATGCTGTGGTACTACAGGAAGCACAGCCATGATGTCTGGCTAGTCAGTTTATTGAATCTGAAATTGTTTTTTGTTTTTTTTTACATCTAATGTTTTTTTATGGACTACAACTAAACTTGTAATCTAAGATCATTATTCCAAAATTTGTAAGCAGCTGTAAAAATATTGAGTTCTAGCATGGATTAAACCACACAATTTCTTACACTGTCCCCAACATCAGAGACTCGTCAAAGTGTCTGGTTAAATTAGATTTTTCTCAGGAATGTACCCACATCAGTGGGGAAAGTCCCCCTTGATTACATGGAGCACTTATGGACTGCCAGTATCAAGAGGGATTTTCAGAAAAACTTCATCTGATTGAAGGGTCAGTTCCGTCTCTCTACTGAAACAAGGTTTACAGCAACATTTTTTAGACAGAAATTTTGTGTGTGGATAATGATGTCCTGACCATTAGTTTGATTGCAGTGTTGAAATGCACAGATTTTCCAGAGATGAGATTGAGACAGCAAAAGTGCAAAGAACAAAAACTTTTAATATCACTTGCAAATGGCGAACGAGACAGATAAAATCATAGCAAAATCTTTCAAAAGCCCATTACCAAATTAGGACACATAACATAAAAAGGGGTACTCTGAACCAAATAGACAGCCTTGAGGTGGAGGTGTCCTTTACCTAGCTTCCTCCAAAACTACTCATACACTGATAAGTTGAGCATCTCATCTCGTTCCCATAGTGGGGGTATGCTAACGATTTGTTATCTCTTCCCTTGCAGGCTGGCCTTGGTCCTCCCTTTATCCTACACAAAGAACTGTTCTTATGAGATTATGAGTTACTAGGTGCAGCTGGCTAGGAGAGAGGAGTAGAAAAACAACTTATACAACTCAGAATATTTTATACATGTCTAGGTGTAATCTTAAATATTGTAGATAATTAATTTTGTTCCACAGCAGCATTGAGCTTTCTGCTTCTGTTGACTCTGTATACTAGTTTTAGCTGTCATCTGAGGATATAACTGCACTGGATATTTTGAGTATAATTATTTGGGTTTGTTTTTGTTGGGGAGCACATAATACAAATGCATTTAGTGACATTCTTGACACTCATGTTGGCTAACTCCTTAATTATGTTTATGCCATTCATATTGTGGAGGCATTAATATTTTAAGAGGTATCTGACATGCATGGACACTGTCCATCTCATTCCAGCCCCATAAGGCTTAGCATAATTTATAGGTACGACTTCCATCATAAACCGGAACCGCCATTTGTTTACATGTTAGCAACTCGCTAACCGGCTTTTATCAGAGGTTTTAGGCCATAAAATATGTGGAAAATGTTGTGTCTACCACTAGGTGGCGTTCCAGAATAGGATTGAGAGCAGAGAGAGAGAAAGAGTCGAAGAAGAGCTAAGATGGCGGAAAAGCTTATGTTATTGTACTGTTGAGCAAGTTGTGAATAAAAGCTGTTAAGAGTTATTTGTCTACTGAGATTCTACCTCGTCCTACCTACCAAACATAACAATTGGCGACGAGGATGGGATCTACCCATGCCTGCACCGTTCCTGCCCTGCAGTGGAGAACCTACGATTCCGTTTTCTACGTGGCGGAAGATGTTCGAGAACTACTTAACGGCTATTCATGCTACTGGAAATTCCTGGTTTGATGCTTCGAAGGACAACGGTTATTTTACACCTTACCTAACGTCGGCAATACATATGAGGAGGCAATGACGGCGTTGGAACTACAGTTTGCTCCAAAAGTAAACGTTGTTGTGGCAAGACACCAATTCCGACAGAGAACGCAGATGGCGGATGAAACTGTGCCTCAGTACATGGCTGCTTTACGTGAGTTGGCTATCACGTGTGCTTATGGAACCATGGAGGATGAGATGCTATGGGATCAGCTTATTGAGAAAGCTTATTCACCGGAGGTGAGAAACAGACTTTTATTAGAATGTTCGCTTACGTTGGACACCGCTGTTACACTGGCGTGTCAAGTGGAACATGCTCTTCATGCATCCAAAAACTCCTCAGTGAAGCTACTCCTGTTCTATGGTTACCCAGTGCGGATCTACTCAACGAAAGACTAGAAACCGGCAAGCCGTTTCTAAAAATAGCCACACGCGCACAGTACAGCAGACAGCGCGAGCCTGTTATCGATGTGGATCGACACAAATCACCTGGCGAATGCACGAGACTGCCCTGCGGCCGCAGCAAAATGCAACAGCTGTGGTAAAACTGGACACTTTTCTAAAGTTTGCCGCTCAGCTAAACAAGTTAGAGAAGTAATGCCTGAAGTGGCTGTGCTCATGTTGACCTCAAAAGAAGTTAACACTACTGATAGATTGATTTGCAAAGTGAACATTAAAGCTATGTCAGGGGAGTCTACTGACTGTGAATTACTGATTGATACAGGATCATCTGTTTCTATCATACCAGAGACTCTGTACAACAGACATTTTCCTGAGAGTCGTCTAACTGCACCTCATGTGAAATTAGTCACTTATTTGAAAGAGACATCCCTGTAATAGGATGTTTGGAAGCCACAGTTACCCTTGACAACAACACTGCTCCTGCTTCTTTGTATGTGGTTCAAGGAGGATCTGCATTACTCGGAATGGACCTAATAAAAGCACTGAAATGGACAATTAACCACAATTCATTCCATGTTCCACCTCCTGAACAAGTTTCTTCTGCCGCACCTGTGTTACAAACAGACTCTGCTTCTATTGGCTGGGTTGCTGGGTTTGTGCACAAAGTTAAAATACGTGAGGATGCAGTTCCAGTTCAGCAAAAACTCCGACGTCTTCCATTTGCAGTACGAGAAGCTGTGTCAGAGGAGCTGGATTTGCTTCTGAAGGAGGGCATTATCGAACGCATTGATGCTTCTCCCTGGATTTCTCCTATTGTGGTTACAACAAGAAAAGAAGGCAGACTGAGATTATGTGTTGACTTAAGAGAACCGAATAAAGCGATTGTTGCTGACAGTTACCCTTTGCCTCACATGAATGAACTATTAAGTGAGCTCAGGGGTGCCAATGTTTTCTCTACCATAGATCTGGCATCTGCATACCACCAACTTCTACTACATGAGAACAGTCGGGACCTCACGGCTTTTATTACACACAAAGGACTTTTCCGCTACTGCCGTGTTCCCTACGGGTTGGCCTCTGCTCCCTCTGCATTCCAAAAAATGATGGAAACTGTGATTAAAGGGCTACCTGGTGTGCACAATTACTTGGATGATGTAATTGTTGCAGGATCTTCTCTAAAGGAACATGACAGACGCCTGCGTGCTGTGCTCCAGCGTCTCACAGATGTAGGTCTGACACTGAACATGCAAAAATGTACATTTAAACAGTCCAGCCTCAAATTTCTTGGCCACATCATTTCCAAAGACGGCATTCTTCCTGATCCGGACCATAGTGCAGCTGTCCGTGATGCCCCACCACCACATGATCTACCATCTCTGCGCTCCTTCCTGGGTTTAATTTCCTAGTACAGTAAATTCCTGTAGTTCTGTAGTTCCAACGCCGTCATTGCCTCCTTCCCAATTTTGCCACAGTAGTGGAACCAATGCGGGCTGTACTGGAGAAACTGTTGACTCTGGTTTCATATGGACTGAAGGAGCTGATCAAAGCTTTAAGGAACTAAAAGAGCTTTTACTGAATAGTCCTGTTCTTGCTCTTTTTGACCCATCTCTACCAACCATTGTCACCACAGACGCGTCAGATTACGGACTGGGTGGTGTGTTGACCCAAATACACCCAGATAATACTGAACGCACTGTGGCATTTGCTTCTCGAACTCTGAGCCCTACTGAACGAAAGTACTCTACAGTGGAAAAGGAGGCTCTTGCTTGTGTGTGGGCTGTGGAAAAATGGAGGTCTTATCTTTGGGGCCGACATTTCACACTAAGAACTGATCATCAGGCACTGACAACACTACTCGCTACCAAAGGCATTGGGCGTGCTGGAATGAGAGTTGCACGCTGGTCTGCACGTTTACTGTGCTTCACCTATGATTTGGAATACAGGCCTGGATCACAAAACCAGGCTGCAGACTGTTTGTCACGGTTGCCACTCCCTATGGACTCTACTCCTGTAGATGAACCTGACATGGTTGCATCCATTGTGTCAGCTCTGTCTGTTGATGAGTTAATTTCTGCTTCCTCTCAGTGCCATGAACTCACACTCCTTCATGGACAGATAGAGAAGGGCTGGCCAAAATGCAAAAAGGCTGTGGACCCAGTCTTAATGCCATACTTCCACATCAGGAATGAACTTTCTGCATCTCAGGATCTGGTCATGAGAGGGGAAAATCGATACATTGTTCCTGTAGCTTTACGTGCTACTGTCATTCATCTGGCACATGAAAGACATCAAGGTGTTGTTTGCACAAAACAGAGACTTCGTGATCTTTACTGGTGGCCTCAGATGGACAAAATGGTTCAGTCTGTTATTTCTTCATGTACTACCTGGCAAATGAATGACAAATCTGCTCAAATTGCTCCTGCTCCTCTCCAACCCATTGCACTGCCGAACAGGCCATGGGAGAAAGTGGCTCTGGACATTGTGGGTCCCTTTGAAACTGCTGCTTCTTCATGTAACATTAGTGGACTATTACAGCAAATGGCCAGAGGTGGCGTTTTCTCACTCTGTAACTGCTGATGTTGTTGTTACATTTCTGCGCTCTGTTTTCAGCAGAGAGGGGAACCCTGACTACATAGTCACTGATAATGGGCCGCCGTTTCTTTCCACCTCTTTTGGAGAGTTTCTCAGAGAAAGGGGAATATCTCATCTGCGTACAAGTGTGTACCATCCACAGAGTAATGGTGCTATCGAAAGATGGAATAGAGTTCTTAAGGAGACAATCCTAACTGCTGAACACATGAAGAAAGACTGGAAAACTACAGTGACTGATTTCCTACAAAACTACAGAGCAACACCACATAACACAACTGGAGTATCTCCATCAGAACTACTGCACAACAGGAGGATGAAAACAAAAGTGAACATCTTTCCAAATCCAGAGAAAAGCAGAAAATGCACTACAGTCCAAGAAACAGTTAAACAGAAACAAGAGAAGTCTAAACAGTATACTGACAAACGCCGTGGAGCAAAGACACCAACATTCAAACCAGGAGACTTGGTGAGGGTGAAAAGACCTGACCGTGTTCTTAAAGGCTCATCAAGGTTTACTCCACCGCTGTCTGTTGAAAAGCAGATTGGAGGAAGTACTTATGTACTCAGTGACAATAAAAGGTGGAATGCTGCCAGACTTTCACGTTACTCTGCAGGTATTCCATGTAAAACGATAAAACCAGAAAATCATGACCCTGTGGTTCGAAAGAAAAGGGCCGGAACTGCTGCTTGATCTGTGTGGTTCAAGGACTTTCAACCAGGTTAAAAGAAAATATTAATATGTAAATACATAAATGCTTGTGTTACATGTTTACGGTTCAGGTGAACTAATTTTCATTACAAACAAACTGGCTACAAATGCCTGAATTTTAATTGTACAGTAGTTACATTTGGTAATTCTGTTCCATAGTAACTTCAAGTTTTAGAGTTTAAAATACATGGTTGCTGAATATATTTGTTTGGTTTTGTGTACTTAATTGACCACCTACTTTGATTGCAACTAAGGTTATCTTTGTGATGTACAAACTGTTAAATGAAGTTGATGTTCAGTCATATGTTAAATGGGTACATGCAATCTTTTCAAGTAAGGGGGGAATGTTGTGTCTACCACTAGGTGGCGTTCCAGAATAGGATTGAGAGCAGAGAGAAAGAGTAGAAGAAGAGCTAAGATGGCGGAAAAGCTTATGTTATTGTACTGCTGAGCAAGTTGTGAATAAAAGCTGTTAAGAGTTATTTGTCTACTGAGATTCTACCTCGTCCTACCTACCAAACATAACAGAAACATGCAATATTGTTTTACTGCAACCTGCAGCTATTGAAGGATGGGAGGATGACTTGAAGAAGTGTCTGTAAATGACCCACAAAAGCACATTTAGCTATTTCACTGACTCAGTTGCTTCAAATGCAGATGCGGCTTTTCTTCCATTGGGTTTTTGTCGACACATACATAAAGCATTAAGTTTTTTGCCAAATTCTTTTTGTTTTCCCATCTGTCGGTAGGCAATAAAAACTGTATGGTTTCTTACAGGGACACTGCCTTTTTGCTTTGAGAACGCATTCTAAACACACTTGTTGCAGCCACAAATTCAGTTGGTTCTGATTATTAGAGCACAACTTGAATTTGGTTGAATAGTATGTTCACCTCATTTCAGGGGCAAGCCATTGAAGCATTGGAAGTTTTTCTCCGTTTTTTATGTTTAGGAAAACTATTGTTTCTTCAACATTTTCTTTCTCTCAGCAAGCACTATTTTCTATGTAGCTATGGCTTTTGACTTTACTCTGATTACAGTTATTGAACAAGGGAACAACAATAGATTATTTATGTATGTTAAGGGAAAAAAACTTTAGGTTACAAAAATAAATATGTTAACAGTAATTATAAAGTAAATGGAATAAATAATCCTTAAAGAGAAAAAAAAACTTACCCTGTTGAAAAGATTGAGGTGTTCAATTGCAATGCTTCAGGAGACCCACCTTAATGAGATAGAACATAAAAAAATTCAGAATGAGTGGGAGGGTCAGTTTAACGGTCCTTCATGTAAAAGCGGTAGAAGGAGTCAGAGTTGTCATTTCATGACAGATCACTTGTTGTTTCTATAGAGAACACGTATAACGACAAAAGGATGATGTGTGGTGGCTGAAAATTTTTTTCTAAATACGTCTATAAATTCATCAGTCTTAACTCTTACGTAAAATTGTTTATTTTCTTGTTGTTTTTTTGCTATAACAATTATACAATGTAAATACAGGGAGGCGGTCGCTGATGTCATTTACTAATTGATCGCTTTCTAATTCGCTTTCCAAATCATTTGAAAATATATTGTAAAGCGATGTGGCACAGTAAACTGTTATTCTCGTGGGTTGTGTGATTTTAGGAAATAAGCCAAATGATTGTAATAAAATCCTCTGTACCTTTATGTTTGTTTGGATTTAACAAGTTGATATCAAAGTCATCACAAACAATTCTATTTTTCACATTAAAATGTTCCTCTGTACAGTTGTTAAATATGCTTTGGTCAGAATCTGGTGTACTGTAGACAGCTTACGATTATATTTTTCAGTTTTTTTCTATTTATTTAAATTGCAAGGTATTTATGCACATTGTCTACAACAGTTGACATTTTTTTCACCACTTAATAATTATAATTCTCGTCCACATACACCACTATCCTTTTTTTTCTTCTTTTCTTTACAGATCAGTTCATAACTGAGTTCAAACTCCATGTCCTTATCACTATTTTATCCATGTTTCTGATAGTAACATAACTGATGTAAATAGTAGGCCTGTCACGACAAATCAGTTAATCGCACGATAAACAAAAATTATCGGTCTAATTTTAATTTATCAGCCTTATTGTTTCTTCCTGCCTTTTTCTGTTGATGACACTGGATGAAAAAAGGCTCAACCCCATTTCTCTCCACTGACTTCTCCCTTTCTCATTTCCTTTGTGTAAAGGAGGAGTGAACTATTGCATCAGGTAGCTAGATACGCCCATCTTCTTTATCTAAATCTAATGATTATTGAAGGGCAATATAGAATACATACTTCATAATTTATATTCTTTTGGTTGAATGTATTTTTATTTCCACTTTGGTTTTATGTTTTATTTAGTTTTTATTCTTGTGGATTTTTTGTTAACAGAGACTGAGAGTTCTCTGTTAATTTTGTTCATTTTGTTTACCAGTTCCAGTGTTAAGTGTTCTTTTGAAAATAAAGTGTATTTATTTTTGGCAGGATGTGCTTACATTATTATGTCATTACCATTACATTAGTTTAAAATGGTCTTCAAATAATATTGTTTATCACAATAATCTTTGAGACAATTAGTCGCTCAGCAAAATTTGTTATTGTGATTAAGGACTAGTAAGTAGTCCTTAATCTTATGAAAATTTGCATACAAACTTCTGCTAATTGTTAAAGTTAGTGATTGGTATTTAGTTGCTAAAGTATTGTTATACTGCTCAAATGGATAATATTGAGAATAACTGTTGATATGCAAGAGAAAATTATTTTTTGTTTCAATGTCATTTCAAAAGTCAGGCAACTTATAGATAGTATATTGTGCAGTGTTTAATTCCAGGTGATCAAGTGTATCTGGACCTTTTGGTGAATACTCAGCTTACCATGTGGTATAGATGTATTGAGTGTCGATGATTTGATGTACAACATACCATAATGAATGGCAATTTTATGTTTGTTTTTTTTTTCGGTGTGCTAGTGCGATGTCTGATAACCAGTTTGTCATGTCACAGGTAAGCAAATTCTTTTCTTCCTCTTCCAGCTCTCTGTGGTGGCATCAGGTCTTTTCTCTTTCTCTTGATAATGTCTTAGAAGTCTTCATTAATATAGACATTTGATATTTTGATCGTATTACTGCGGTGTAATATGAGCTCTTTGTTCTTGAACCTCAGTAGCTTAGCAATGATGGCTCTTGGTCTGTCACCACTAGATTTTCTAGTTCAATGAGCTCATTCCACTTCTTTTTTTGATGCAGTTTGAGTTTCTCAGCAAAAATGTTTTTTAGTTTCTCTTCAGTTTGCACCCAGGTTTCTTCTGGTATTTCTACAAGTTCATCAACAGCCAAGTTGTTGTGTCTACACTGTCCCTCCAAGTTTTCCCATCTTGTCTGTGATGGTTAACATGCTGTCACAGATTAATAGGTCTGACTACATGCTCTCACCCTGGATTGATTGACGGAGGACTGCTCAACATCCACACTTGGCGTCATGTCAAATACAAGTGCCAGTTGAGGGAAAGTGTTAAAATCAGAGAGCATTCCTCCAGTTGAAATGATCAGAAGTCAACAAGTCTCTGGGAACGAGGGTCTTTTGGTCCTGCAAAGCCTCACTGCAATATTTTGTCAACTCCTGGATAGAGGGATGCATTGAGTGAGATATGAATGTTTTGTTTTTTTGTTTCATTTTGTAATCTCCACGATGTATTCTGTACAGCTGAAAATGCCTGCACCAGATGTGAATCCATCTGAACGATGCATGACCTTCAGATTTGAAGAAACTGGTCAAAGATAGAAAATATTCAGTTAATGTGACCCCTGCTGACATCTCAGCTTTGGATGAAGGCGTTCAAGATCAAAGCAACTGTGTAAAGGTGTTCCTAATAAATGACAGATGAACTGATATTATTTCTCATGGTGTACCAGCATCACTTCATGCACAGATCAGAAATGTTTGATGCTCTGCCTGGTGAACATCCTCTCTGTGCTTCTCTTTTCATTGCCGGGGTTGTCCCACATGGTGGCTTGGCCAACAATGTGATATAAATCAGGAGGTAGTTAATTCTTCCTGGCAGCTTTATTCCCTGCTTATGACATATTTGAGAGTTTGTATTTGGCTGGAAGAGCTGCTGTCTGTGTCCTCATTTCTGAAGTGTACTTGAGTGTTTGCACACTATGCATTTAAGAACAGGCTGTTTATGGGGGAAGTTATCAGAGTAAATAAACTGGAACATCACCTTCTCTGTCGGTTTATTAAACCCAGGTTCTTAATGACAAGTGGCAGCTCGCCTGTAAGCTCAACAGCATGTTTTTTTGTGCTAATAAAATACAGGAAAACGCCACAACAGCAAGTTATGAAGTCGATAAACTTATTGCTCAGCACAGCCAACCGTTTTCAGACGGTGATTTCATAAAGCAGTTCCTCATCAAAGTCACAGAAATAATGTGCCCAAAAAAGTGTCTGATTTCAACAGTGTGAGCTTATCCAGAAATACGGTGGTGCGGAGAATCGAGGACTTGTCAGCTACCCTGAAACTTCATCTGAGAGACAAAGTTTGTGCTTTTGACTTTTACTCGATAGCGTGCGATAAGAGCACAGACGTCACAGACAACGCTTAACTGTTAATTTTTTTGCGGGGAGACGATGATCATTTTTGCTGTACGGAGGAGCTGCTTGATACAATGAGCCTAAAAGGCACAACAACGGGAAAAGATATTTTTGAAACTGTGTCAGTTGAAAAGATGGGGATTAAATGGGACAAGCTCTGTAGAGTAACACCAGATGGAGCTCCGGCCATGACAGGTGAGCACAAAGGAATGACATCATTGATGTGCGCGAAGGTAAAAGAGAGCGGAGGTGAGGCTGTTAGTGAACCATGTAATCCACCAAGAAGCTCTGTGTGGCAAGACTGTCCAGCTGAGCGATGTGATGAACTGTTATGAAAACTGTCAACATAATTCGAGCTAGAGGACTGTCTCACAGAGAATTTCAGGCTTTCCTAGCTGACGTGTTCGCTGAATACGGGGATGTACTCTACCACTCTGATGTGCACTGGCTCAGCCGCACCAGTTTTATTTGCAAAGATCAGAAATTGACCAGTTTTTAAAAGAGAAGTGTAACCGTGTTAAAAAAGCAAGTGGAAATTAATGATGTTAATTTGATGTCTTTTTTTCTTCTTCACAAGATTGGAAAGTATAAATAGAGTTTGTGTTTTGTTTTACTTAAAAAAAATATACCAAAAAGTGCTAAAAAAAAAAAATCTTCAGAAAGCTGTGAAGTAGGCCTTTAGTGATTGTTTTGCTGATGGATTGGGCAACCAATGACAGACGTGGTCTGATATTGCGTCAGTTAATGGGGTTGATTGTCCCGCCCCTTTCATTACTGCGCTGTGATTCTGCTCAGAACGCGTCAGACGCGGTTGAGAACTCACAGCTGATTGTTGTTTTTGTTAAGAGCCTGAAAGATTGGTATAGTTTCTCAAAATATATAATTGAAAATAGTAAATTCGTTTTTTTTTTTATCTCTGAAAGTTTCTTTTGAGAGCAGCTGAGCCTGGGAAAAAAAATCCCTGTTAGCGTCAGACACCGTCAGAGCGTTGGTGTGTGACCGCACGCGCTCGGCAGTTGGCTCAGTGGATTGGTTGAAAATTGGCAAAAACACGTAATATCTGACCAAATTTAATAAAAATAAAGTAGCACAGTAAGCTCTTTATTATTATTGTTGTGTATATTATATTTTTCCTATGTAGTTGTATTTATTTTTCTTTGAGTAGGCTACATGTCCTAATGGTTCAAATGTTCTATTTCAGTTATGTGCTTTTTCCGTTGGCATTACAAAAAATTTATAGTGTTGAAGATGTACTGGCACTTTTAGATTGAAATATATGTTATTATTATTATTTTATTTTTCTTTGCCACATATTAAGCTAATTTCTTTAGTTTTACTGATGTGTTACTTACACATCAGTATTCTGATAAACTGATGATTTTTGTATAACTTGAACTTGAGCAATGATGGAAGATCTCTGAATTATAACAATTTATTGATACATAGGTTTAATTTATATTGGAATCTTATATTCTAAGATGTTTTACTTTGGCCAAGTTCCAGGTCAGGTGTTTTTATTACGGTGCACTTTTGGCCTGGAGTGCCCAGAGACTTCAGGACCCACTTCTTCTGAATTTGGATGGCGAGCCCCAGCCCAGAGAACCCAGTGATATGGTAGATAGTGACCCAACTGGTCACTATCCTTGAAATACTGAGACAATTGACTGAGATATTGGAAGAGACTGGACAAACACTGAATCGACTGACACATTGAAACGACTATTATTTATTTTATTTTCTGTTTTAAAAAAAAAAAGCGGGCTATTTTGTTGCAATTGTACATGTAGATCCACAATTGTTTTTGTTACTAAATTTTACTTTTTCTTGTTGACACTTTGTGCACTCCCTTGTTGTCATGCACACCTAGGCTCCCAAAAATTTAGAGTCTTTTGATCCGGTCCAATTTCTTTTTAGATATACTTTCATAGCATTGGTGCTGGTCAGAGAAGTGAGTTGAATTACCTGCTTTTTGCTATTATTAGGTGTATTTAAAGTAACTTGTTGGTTACAGAAGGGCCAAACTCTTCATGAACTAAGTGACCCTCTGTGGCTGGCAGACATGGCATTTTTAGTTGATCTTACACATCATCTGAGTGCACTGAACAAGAACCTACAAGGAAAAGAACAGCTGGTGCCGCACCTGTATGCGCACATGAAAGCCTTCTGCGTAAAGCTCCACCTTTTTGAGACACAAATACGAGGCTGTAATGCTGCACATATGTCTCCTCTAGTGTTTGGCCTGGCCCTTTGTTTATTTTTCTGTATTTGGCCCTCACTGAAAAAAGTATGGACACCCCTGCCCTTAGTATATTTAACCCCATCTGTGTCCTTTGTTCCTCATTGGGTCCTAGTCGTTTGTTGTCAGATGTCTATGTTCTCATTTCATTCGTGTACCCCGTTGCTACCTGTGTTGAGCCCTGGTCTTCCGCTCAGCAGTGCTGCCGGTGGTTTTGGACTTTGGAGTGTTTCTGTGCATCATTTTCATCATTATGTCACCATCATTTTTCATTTACCTGACCACATTTGATGACACTTCCTCCCACACCGCGTCAGAGAAGTTGCCAGATACGCATTAAGAATAATGACAAATCAGTCGGCAAAGCTGCCACCACACTTCATTATTGCCATGCGGTTAACGGGCCAGTGTTGAGATGTCTCCCTGGAGACAGCCAAATGGCAAAGCCGTCTGAACGAATAGAGGTAAAGGAGCTCTGTGGAAGCAATAAGGGGGTATTTGGCAGTAGGCAGCAGCATCTCATGCTGCTTAAGCACCTCATTTGTAGCCCTGGCTGCTATTTAACTTGCACTGAAGATGGCTTCTCTTCAAAAGTGTTTATGATATTTCAGAGGATTGTCACTTTTATAGAAGGATGACAGATGCTGCAATGGGAAAGAAATGGCACAAATTGGTGAAAGAACAGGAAAAAACATGAGATTTTGCTTTGTGGCTGTCTTTAGATAAAATGCTTGTCACAGCAAAATCCTGACAAAGAATCTGTAAAGAGGTTTTCCTTTAGTTTCCCCTGTTCTGACCTTTATTAGGTTTTGAAGAGGTTGACAGGATATGTCAATATATCAGAACATCCATCCATCTTCTTACACCCTTGTCCCTAGTGGGTCAATTAACCTAACCGTCATGTTTTTGGGCTGTGGGAAGAAGCCACGCATGCACAGGGAGAACATGCAAACTCCGTGCAAAAAGACCCCAGGTCGGGAATCGAACCCAGGACCTTCTTGGTGCAAGGAGGCAACAGTGCTACCAACTGAGCCACTGTGCAGTATCTTGGCTGTGCCAAGGACTGCACATTTCTGGTCTGAGATGTCTGATGTTGTTCCTGGGATCTGTTGTAGACATTGCTCCAGTTTGGGTGTGACTGCCCCGAGGGCCCCGGTGAACACAGACATCACTGTGGTCTTCACCTTCCAGGCCCTCTCCAGTTCCTCCCTGAGGTCCTGGTATTTCTCCAGTTTCTTGTGCTCCTTTTTCCTGATGTTGCAGTTGCTTGGTATTGCGACATCTACCACAACGGCTTTCCTCTGTTGTTTATCGACTACGACAATGTCTGGTTGGTTCGACCTTACCATTTTGTCTGTCTGGATCTGGAAGTCCCACAGGATCTTAGCTCTGGCATTCTCCGCCACCTTTGGAGGTGTTTCCCACTTTGATCTCGGGGTTTCCAGTTCATAGTCTGCGCAGATGTTTCTGTACACTATGCCTGCCACTTGGTTATGTCGTTCCATGTACGCTTTTCCTGCCAGTATCTTGAACCCTGCTGTTATGTGGTGGACTGTCTCAGGGGCCTCCTTACACAACCTACACCTTGGGTTTTGTCTGGTGTGGTAGATCTGGGCCTCTATTGCTCTGGTGTTTAGGGCCTGTTCCTGGGCGGCCAGGATGAGGGCCTCTGTGCTGTCCTTGAGTCCAGCTTTTTCCAGCCATTGGTAGGATTTACTGATATCACGCACTTGGGTTATTTGCTGGTGTTACGTCCCATGTAGGGCATGTTCTCCCATGATGGTATCTCTGGCATCTCAACCTTTTTTCGCTGTTATCTGAGACATTCACTGAGCACATTGTCTGTTGAGGCTTTGTCCTTGATGTTTCTATGGATCTTAGATGTTTCGTCCTGGACAGTGGTTCTCACACTCACTAGTCCTCTGCCTCCTTCCTTGCGGCTCGTGTACAGTCTCAGGGTGCAGGATATGGGGTGAAACCCTCCACGCATGGTTAGTAGTTTTCGAGTCTTAATATCTGTGGCTTTTATCTCCTCCTTTTGCCAGCTAATTATTCCAGCAGGGTATCTGATTACTGGCAAGGCATAGCTGTTTATCACACAGATTATGTTCTTGCCATTGAGCTGGCTTCTCAGGACTTGCCTTATTCGTTGGAGGTACTTAGCTGTGGCTCCCTTCCTTGTGACCTCATCGAGGTTGCCAATTGCTTGTGGTAGACCAAGGTACTTGTAACTATCCTCTATGTCTGCTATTGTTCCTTCTGGGAGTGAGACCCCTTCTGTGCGGATGACCTTCCCCCTCTTTGTGAACAGCCGACCACACTTCTCTAGTCCGAATGACATCCCAATGTCTGTGCTGTCGATCCTGGTGGAGTGGATCAGTGAGTCGATGTCTCGCTCACTCTTGGCGTACAGCTTGATGTCATCCATGTGCAAAGATCCCATCACTGATGTGCAAAGGTGCCAGCTGTGTGATTGGTTCCCTCTCCGGGCTTTGAATGTATAAACTACAAACTTATGTTTCAGGAATAAATTTTATCGGCCAGTGAAACGCTGAGAGCAACAGAAATGCTTGCACTCCAACTTTAGCTTAATTTTTTTTTTTTTTTTGCATTAATTGTTTTAATAACAAAAAAAAAAGCAAAGCTTGGCCTGGCAGGGGGGCTAGTAAAGCATGGCGGGCCCCAGGCTTATAATAGCCTGGGGGGAACCCTGCAGATTTTTATGTTGATTTTCGTCCCAAGTTCCCCCCTACCACAATCTTAAGGACTCCCTCACTATCATGATGGTTCTTAAAGTAATCTTAAGAGATAGTCCTGCTGTGTTTTGAGTGATCTGGTCCAAATCACAGCATGTCAGGACCACTCTGATCTAAAATCAGGGATATTCTAAGTGTTCTATTGTCTTAGCTTGATAGTGCAGCATGTGATGTTTCGCCAAGGACAAACAATATCACAGCCTGTTGAATGTGACATGTAGCCAATCAGAAAGCAAGGAGAGGGAAACACAGATGGGAATTCTATCTATCATAAGGTTGGTTGTTAGTCTACAATGTTCAAAGGTCCTGAAGAATTCCTTTTTCTAGAGCTCGCTATAGAAAGCTTGTCATGTCTTCTATTTAAATTTTCTTTGTGGTGTTGTGTGCATTCCCTCCAGCTCTGCTCAGTCCTTCTTAATTGAACTCTAATTTGATTGCCTATAAAGTTTTGTTCATTTGGAGAGTTGTCAATACAGACCAAAACAGCAAACTTTGGTCTGCTTACAAAGTATGAATGCCAATTAGACCAGAGACCATTCCCAAAGCAGAAAGCCAGCTACAGCATAGAGCATTTTGGATAAATACAACCAAAATAAATGCATGTGTCAAGCACAAGCTGGAGAAATGACCTGTAGTCTGTTGCCAAAGGTAAAAAAGAAATGCTGCAACATTTCTGTTTGCATTTCATGAAGAAGTAAATTGTGATCTGTGTCTTGTTTTTTGTAGTGGTTCTCAGTGCAACTCCACCACAAGTGAGGAGAGGTATGCTTAAATGGTTTAACTCAGTGCATTTTGAAAGTGAACCACAGCAGCTCAAAATGGACTAAATATTGCAATTTTGATTCCCAGATCTAAACTTAAGTCTACCGAATTATCAGGTGGAAAACATACTAAAGAAAAGTTGTGTGGCTCTTCTTCTAAAACTCTCATTACAGCATTCTGATTTGTAGAGAGATTAAGTGCCTACAGATTTCTACCCTTACATGATATTCAATGGCATTTGCAATTCCGTTGGGAAAAAATAGGTAACTGTTTCATACAAAAAGATATAACTATAACGGCTGAAGATTGGCAACTGCTGCTAATTTCCCAAAAGGATTGGGAAGAGGAGGAGTTGCAGATGGATGTGGTAACCACCATCACCACAAAAGAACAGGAACTGAGTTGTAAATACCAGCCTTCCCTCGGTTTAATCAATGACGGAGAAGGAAGTGTTTTACTGTAGCTTGGTTTTTATGGGCTGTCTTTTGGCAGCTCTCTCACTCGTTTTTGTAACTTGACGCTGCCATAAAATCTTGGTCTCGTGCTAATGACACATTTACACATAAAACCTGCAATGTTTGAATAAGCAAACAGTGAAAACTACGGCATCCTCTTTTCAACCCTGCTGTAAGATGCTAAAGGTCACAGAATGGTAGGATTGATGAGAAGAGTGTAGAGAAATGAAGAAACATTAGATTTATCATGACTGATCTTGTCTTAAGTTTTACTGTAGCTTGGTTTTCATGGGTTGTCTGTTGGCAGCTCTCTCACTCGTTTTTGTAACTTGACGCTACCATAAAATCTTGGTCTCATGCTAATGACACATTTGCACATAAAACCTGCAATGTTTTATGTGATGGATGTGGTAACCACTAAATACTTAAGACAAGATCAGTCATAATAAATCTAATGTTTCCTCATTTCTCTACACTCTTCTCATCAATCCTACCATTTGTGACCTTTAGCATCTTACAGCAGGGTTGAAAAGCGGATGCCATAGTTTTCACTGTTTGCTTATTCAAACTTATCTGTACTCCCATCACTTTGTGACCTTTAGCATTTTGTAAATCGTCATTAGTTTCCAGTGTGAACATCTGCTACTACGAAACTGTCTAACTGAATACTACATTAAAATGATAAATGCAAGCTCATAGCACTTGGAATATATTAGTCAACAATTATTGCACTCCAAACAATCCTTTACAATTTGAACATTGCACAGTGTAGTTGTGTTTCCTTTACAAATGTGAGCCATTAGCACAAGTTTGAAGGTCAATGAAAAGCCCTAGTAATCATTACAATTTAGTCTTAGTCCAAACTGGCCTTTTGAAATGTCTCTGGAATTTTAAAAATGATAAATGCAAGTTCATAGCCCCTCAATGTTCCCAAATTGATCAGGTATATACTAAGGTTGGTCAATATTTAGGATTCATCAATCCAACAAATGATGATGGATGATATATTCATGCAGGAGACCTTTTAACATTTTTTTTGTCTGGGTGGAACATGCACGGACTGATATGCCAGGTTCGAACACAAAAGTAAAAAAATTGAGGAATTAGTTGTCTGTTTGAGAATGCTTTGGCTTTAAACGGGATGAAGAGGTAAACATCTACCTATTTACCTCAAAGACTCAAACCATAAAACGGATAACTATAGGCAATCACCAGGGGCCTCATGCATAAGAGTGCGCAGTTTTCACACTAAAACTTGGTGTACGGAAAAATGTAGAAAAGTGTAGCGCATAAAAAAACTTTGGATATATAAAGCTATGCACATGCACGTCACTGCACACCTTTTGCTGGAAATAGAGCGCAGCTGCTGGTCTGCTGTGTTGCCACCCATAAATACATAATTAGTACAAATCCCCAGAAGTCTGCCACCATGTGGGGCAATAACCATGGCAATGTCCTTGTTTGTAGCAGTATTTACAATATTATTAATTATATATTTGATAAAAAGGTGCTTTCAGGGCACATAAAAAAACTGAAAAACACAAAACAATTGGTCTTATAAAACAACCAACAAAGGTTGCAGCCTCTGGTTCATAAATTTATCCAATTACCAACCTTAGTTTATACTTTAGATTATGTTTTTACCAGTTGTATAATTAATAACTATTTCACAACAGCAGACTGATACAACAGGTTTAATAGGAATTAGTCTCCCCTCTCTGCTGGCTGTTTTATGGTTTGTCCTGCCTCAAGCCAAAATTTCTCTAACTGTTGTCTAGGCTCTTTTCGACCCCGCTGTCAACAGAAATAAATGATGATAAATGACAGGAATAAGATAAATCAACAATGGATGGAAGGCGCATGCATCTGTGCCACTAAAGAATGTAATATTTCCAGAGTTTTTTTTTTGTCCTTGGTAAGCTTTTTGCTCAGCTTAACCTCATTACAAACCAGTCTATGTAGAGAGGCCAAATATGGAGTGACTGGCATTGTTCTGTGATTGGCATACCAACTAAAACCAAAGGCTGTGTTAATAAACGCTGTGGCCCAGTAAGTCTGTGGAAGCGTCTTTGACCACTGGCTCGTCTTATGTTACAGGTCACTGAATACTTTGTGAGTGTCTGCCCCTCAGACACTCCTTCCAAAGCTCTAACCTTTTCAACCTGAACCAGTGAAGCCACAATGCTGCTCTGACTTGTTCTCATTTCATGCCCTCATACTGCTGTCTCTTTGGCTTTTCTAAGTAAAAGTGTTTTCTCATTAAAGGTTTCCTTGAAAGAAGAACTAAAATCATCTTGTGAAAAGGTTAGGGGCCTCAAGTATAAAAGAGTATGCAGTTTTCACATTAAAACTTCGTGTACAGAAAAATTTAGAAAAGTACGGCACACAAAAAAAATTCTGATGTATAAAGCCGTGTGTATGCACATAGCTGCACACCTTTCCTTTATCCATCCCAATTTGTGGGAAATAGATGCAGCAGCTGATCCACTCTGTTGCCACCCATAAATACATAATGTAAATTAATATAAATACCCAGAAGTCTGCCACCAGGGGAAGCAGTAACCTTGGACCATTACCAAGGACCATGGAAATGGTTCTTGTTTGTAGCAGTATAAATGTTTATAGTAATAATAATTACATATTTTATTTAAAAGCTGCTTTCAGGACACATAAAGTCACCTCACAAAAATTAAATAATACATTTTAAAGAAAAAAGATCAAATAAAAAAAGAAAAGAAAAGAAAGATGGTGCAAATGCCTGCTTGAACAATAGTGCATTCAGCTGGGATTTAAAGACGTACAGCGTATCAGAGACAGGGGTGCCAGATAGGGGAGAAAAGTTAGAACAATTCCAAGGGCCCCTGGCCAACAGGGGGCCCTTTACAATTTTTTATTTTTTCATAGAAATTAAATAAAATGGGACGTTGTCAATTACAAAAATAATCACATTGTGTTTTCTAAAATTGTTTTTAACAGGAAAAATTTGATGTTTCCCACTCTCAGATCTGCCCTCTCCTAAGTGAAATTAAAGCTGCAGTACATAACTTAAAATTTTATTTATTTTATTTTTTTTTTTACAAATTTTTTTAAACTGCAATTACATTGTGACAGTATGGCATGAGAGATAATCTGAAAAATCTATTTCCTCGGCCTTGTTCTAGAGCTATCTAGAAACAACCAATCAGAGGAAGGAGAGTTTTACTGCTGTCAATTACAATCTCATGTGGCTGCCCCTTTCCTCTCCTTGCTCTGTGGTATGCTATAGCCAGAGCAGCCTGTTGTGATCATTCAGTCTGGTTAGCATAGTTACCAATGATGGCAGATAAACGTTTTTTTCTGTAATGATAAGTTGTTTCTCCTCCATTAGAATATTTAGCAGTGAGTGAATGATGTTGATTGACGGCGCTAAAACCACCTTCAGGTTCTGATTGGTTGTTTTGGCCAGCGTATTGCATTACTTTAGCCAGTAATAGTAGCTCAGGGAGGAGGTGGAGGAGATTGATTGTTTTCACAGATTATTTGTCTCATAACAACCTGTCACAATATGGTGACAGCTTTAACAAATATGGAGAAAACATATTTTTTATTAAAGTTCTATACTGCAGCTTGAATAAAATGGAACAACATAGCAGTTTTTGAGAAGTCTGGATTGCTTAATGTATATTTTGCACATTACCTATGACTGTTGCTTGTGGGGAGTGACATTTCAATAATAGAAAAAAATGTAAGCAACCTACTTGCATACTGTATGTGAACTGTTGTATGTAGTAAAATTCATGAGCAGTAAATATTGTCTCAGTATCAGTATTAGACCAACAAAAAGCAAGGCAGTTGCAAACATTTAATGTTGTGATGCTTTTTGTGGGTCAAATAGACTCAAAAAAATTATGAAAGCGGGTGGGGGGGGAGGCAATCTGATTTTTGGTGATGATTCCTGGCAGCCCCCTGGTCATGGAGTCCTTTGAGTGGGGAATGTGGACATGTATTCTAGATAGAGAGATCATGCATAAGTTGTACATTCACAGAATAGAGCTGCATTCTGTCCATAAAGGTGCATTCACAAAGTGGGCCTGGCTCGACTGAAGGATGATTGCAGTTGCACTGGCACCGAAAACGCACACTTCCTTCTTTAAATTTCCTAAGAGCTCCGGAATGATTAATCTGGGAAATGTAAACACTAATAAACCATTATTAACATTTATAGCAGATCAGTTTGATCTCTGAACACATACTCCCTCTGAATCCTTCCATTGGCGATGTTTTCCAGCAGAGCCAAAGCGCTCCACTTTTACGGAGCTCACCTTTGCACAGCTAATTACATATATGTGATTGTAACCTGAATCACATTAGACATAACCAAACCTGTTTGGAGTTAATCTGCAGATCCAACCCTGTTTTCTTGTTTAATGAGAATGAAATTACCCCTCAGATGCATTTCATGCACTTTGGCGCATGGAGCAATGCATTACATCTTTATAAGGCAAAAATTGAGGAAATGCACTGTTTACATTTGAGTGAGGTTTTCATATCCTTTTATTTTTATTTTCTTTATTTTGTATGTGTGTTAGGTTGTTTGAGGATAAATGTGGTTCAATTTCACCACTGATATCAATCAAACTAGGAAACCTGTTTAATCATTATCAAATTTTCAAATTGCCTTTTCTCTCCAACTTTTATATTTTCCATTTATAATTAATTTTTCAGAATTAATTTTATTTACATACTATAAGAACTATATTATATCAATACAGCCTTTTGTGGCTTGAAATACAGTGGAGATGAAAGTCGAGGCAAAGCATAAGGTGGAAACAGCAATGATTTATTCTTCCAGAACACAGCCTCGAGAACAATACCACAGGTGCAATTGCAACCTTAAAGGGAACTACGACTAGTTATAAAAATATACCTTATTTGGAAAATATATATCTTAGATGTAAAAGCAATACAGTAATACTGTAGGTTATTTAGTTTTTATAAATTTTAATAAAATATTTTCACAAGAAAGTCGCCATGTTTTTTACATTACAATGCATTCTGGGTTAATGACGTGTAATGGTCCAACTGCCTGGCTTCTTCAGCTACAACAGTGATGAGTAACGTTATTAAGCCTTGTCCAATTGAACCAGAGCGCATTGAAACGGATCAGAAAGTGGAAATAACAAGAGATGATGATGATGAGGCAGACCAAGCAAAGGAAAAGGACAGAGTTGGCCATAGGAACTGATGTTTTCCTACTGCCTTTTGCTTCGTAAATAAAACAACGAATGACACCTCTGGTTAGATTGTGTGATCTGGTCTTGTGCGAAATTCTGTTCCCCTGTGAAAATCTGTTCCTCTTGTGTTGGGAGCGCACATTGCAGCCAGAGAGGCAGATCATGTCAAGGTTGTAATATTCAGTTTAATCATAGCTGTTGTTTTAAAAAGAAGCAATAACAAAATTGTAAAATAAATAAACCAGGTCTTCTCACGCTGTTTTGTGTTGTTATTTTAAACGGCAACAGAATCGGACTTTGTCCAACTTTTGTCTCTTAAGCCTGACAAATAAAAGTCAGTCACCAAACACGGGTTTCCAAGACGTTGTGTGTATTTATAATTTCTCATTGCTGATATAGGAGGATGGAATCTGGCTGATAGCAGGGCACATAAATGAAAACTTCCTGAAAAGATGAGAGAGTAAACTTTCTGGTAAATCCTGTTCTAATGTAAAATATGACAGATTACGGGATTAAGGAAATTTCTAGTATATTAGAACATAACAATTTTTGAGAATTTGGAAATAGTTGCTTTTTATTTTCCAAAGTTATGGGGGAGGAGAGGAGAGAATGGATATTTCAGCTGCCTGAAATAATCTGCCCCCTCCATGAAATGGGAACAAATTAATTTATCTGCAAGTCTTTAACTGTGTTTACTGTTTTTATCATCAACAATAAATTATGTAAGTTTGAAAACATTTGCTCTTTATTTGACAGAGTTATGAGGGAGGGGGACCATAAAGTTTTGGCTGTTCTCCATCTTTAACATGGGAACAAATTATCTTAAAAACAAAAAGAGGTGAGCAGTGGATGGCTAAAACAGACAGGCTTTTAGCAGAGTGTAATGGATTAATTAAATCTGACCCACTCGGACAATCATCACCAAACTTTGTTTGTTCAATAGGCATTTCACTGCTGCTGTCCTAAAGATCTGTTAAATGTGTGAGTACACTAATAAATAAAATTATGCTGATGCAAACTAAATCCAGGTGTTCTTTTGCTCTTCTCCATCACTGCTTCTTATATTGGTAAAGTGTAAGGTGTAGTGAACTATTATTTCTGCCTCCCTTTTTGGTTTTATGCCAAATGTCATATGGACAAATTTGCAGAGTAGAACTTAGTCTATTTTTGATTATCATGCCTCATTAGAATGCACACCCAAAGCAAATGGCCTAACCCCAACTTATATTTTACCTACTTTGCCAAATACCAGCTGATTTTTTATGTTTTGGGTTTGGTGTCTAGGTAATGGGTAGTGGCCTCCGATTGTGACTGATTTGGGAGGTTTTTGAAATGATACATTAAAAAAAAAAACATTAACATAGTACCAGTGCTGGATATTTTTTTCTAAAACTTGGATTGTTTCTAGAAGCAGTAGAGACCCAAATGGGATACCCAAATAATTTTAATGGGAGCCAAAGGTGAAACCTGCTTTCACTGTTTCTCCCAAGAAGCAAGTTTAATTGGTGCATTTTCTGCAGCGTCTATAGGGAAGGACTCTGACAAACACACTCCTCTAGGGGGAAACACCTGAGCTCTGTCAGAGTTTGTTTGTCTTTTAAGTCCCAGAGGTGCACAACGGGGAAGCCTTGACCTTGTCATCCGCTTTAAAGGATCTGCTTCTAATTTAAGCCATTGCTTTTTTCTTTTTCTACTTCAGGGCAAGCTGTGGAAAAGGGATTTAATGAGATCTCATGAGAAAAGAGTGCCAGATTAAGTGGCTTTGTCATTCACATAATACATGAAACCAAAGCAACACTGATGTATAAAATATGCTCTGATGTCAATAAATTAAGGAGAAGTTTTGATTTGTTAAAGCATACAGGCTCATTGAGCTATAATATTCAATGGAAATTTTTTAAACAGAACCGTAAATTTTTACACCTAAACTCAAACGCCACTACAGTGTGCCATGAGACTGAGGTGAGTGAACATATTTTTGTGAACGAAGATTTTTGCATCTCACACACACTCACTCAATATGTGCTTGAGCATTGGCTTTCTTCTATGTGCAACTTAACAAAATTTATGTAAATGACCCACATCATCAGACAAAAACAAAAAGATCTTTTTCATTCAATCATAGTATTCCTGGCAAATACTGAACTTGCTTTGAAAAGTAACACACAGTCACAAACAGCAAATTGTCAAAAGATAATTTTACTAAGCACTAAATGGTCTTGAGTCTTCAGTTACTGGTGATTTCTGAACCATATAAACCCCCTCAGAGCTGTTTACTCGGTGTTTCTAAACTGAAAATAAATCTTTCTTTGAACCAACTTAAAGAAATGTCTAATTTGTTACAACTAATTTAATCAGGTCATTTATATTATGTCTTAGCTTTTTATCAACTTTAACGTTTGCTGTGTGATAAACTACAGCTTTGCGAAGATGACATCCCACCCACGTCAAAAAATCTAGCAAATAGTCTGAGTGTTTAGTGCAGGTTTGTGCCGTTAAAATTTTTTGTTTGTGCAGCTTTGGTTTCTGAGATATTAAAAATTATAATTTTGGCCCATGACATCACCAGCCCCTCCCCTCCCCCCCATCTTGCTCCAAAATAAAGCGGGTTACTTCATCAGTGCTTTGTTTGTGCAGGTTTGTGCCATTAAAACTTGTCGTTTGTGCAGCCTTCCCTTATGAGATATTTAAAATTATTCTTTAGGGGCTCAGAGTGGACTACTTTGTTAGTGCTCCGTTTGTGCAGGTTTAATGGGACTAACGAAGTAGCTCACTTTGGTTCGCTTTGGAGCAATGCTGGATTTTTTGACGTGGGTGGAATGTTAGCTTCACTCAGCTGACAAAGCTATTCCTGTTCTACATTCAAAATGTCTACGATGTCTATGAAGTTGGGGACAAGAGCCTTAATCAAACTAAAACTACAGAGTCTGACCCAAGCATTTATTGGCAAAGCTACTTAATATTTTTCCTCTTCCCTGAAATAGGGAAACCTAATTTCTTATTATGTTGGCATTCTTATTTCAAATGGTAGTCTCTAACAAACCTTTCTCTATCTTTTCAGTATGCAAGGATCCACCATACAAAGTGGAGGAGTCTGGATATGCTGGATTCATCTTACCTATTGAAGTTTACTTCAAAAACAAGGTAATTTTAATAAGATCAATTATGTGAAACTTAAGTTGTCATTTTAAAATTTTTTGATATAATTGAATGCTGACTTCCAAAATTCTATTTTCTTGATTTGTCTGTGCCTAAAGAATGTAAGTTGCAAAATATGCGAAGAATTTAGTTTATCTGTATCACGAGGGTACATATGAAGGCCTACTTACATCAATAACAAATTTTGCTGGACAATAAATTGCCTCACAAATTACTGCAATAAATGACAGTTATTCATTGTGACACCATTTTTTAACAAATATGATAATAATGGCGTATTAATGCAAGTACACCTTTTCAAAGATCTTACTCATGCAGGTAGGGCAATCCGCAAGGAAGGAGCAAGAGTTGGGCTTGGGTTGGGCAGCGATGAAGCAGTAGTAATCCAGGGCTGCTGTGGGGGTAGCTTGGAACAGGAGGGAGGAATCCACGATCTGAGCGGAATCCCGAGTCAAAGCATACCTAATAGGGCAGAACACAGAAGTAGGTGAACTCTGAACTCAAAAGGCTTCAGATGAAGATCTGAGACTCCAAGCGACTGGAGTTACCACATTGGCAAACATTCTGGCATCGGAGAACCAGCAGTACCAGCAGTCGGCTCTTCTTCTGTTCCACAGTTGTTTGACAGAGGTTGCCAGCAGTTACTGAATATATTAACACCTGGTAATATTAAAAGACAGTAATTGATGAAGCACATTTCAGTCTGGTTATGAGGATTAATTATTATGAAAAAATACAGATTCAGAATAATAAAAACTGATTGTTTTAGACTTTCTATATCTCCATGCCATCTTGTTGGTAAACTGTTGACATCATTCTTGAAGAAATGTGACTTTTCACAGTGAGCTATATAACCCCCAAGCCAGTGTTACTCAGAAATTAAAGGAAGTTTCTTGAAAACTTCTTGAAGACTTCAAATAGGAAATCTGATTTACTAAATCTTGCAACTGAAGAAAATAATCAAAATGAAAATCATTATCCAAGTTGATTTCACTGAATATATGCAAGAAGTGACACATAGAGGGATGTTTCGCAGCTGCTGCAACAATATTAAGCTTTTTCTTTTTTCTTTCCTCCATATTGGTGGCTGACACTTTTCTTAGGAAGAACCGAAGAAAGTTCGCTTTGATTATGACCTGTTCCTCCACCTTGAGGGTCATCCGCCTGTCAATCATCTCCGCTGTGAAAAGCTGACATTCAACAACCCAACAGAGGACTTTCGAAGGAAGCTGCTGAAGACAGGAGGGGTGAGAGTGTGATGGAGACACTGTTTGTCCTATTCCACATAGAAGGATTCACTTTTCTCAGGTATTAATAATTATTGACAATTGTGATCAATCAGTTAGTCATACAGCTAAGAGTAACAGACCTAAAATTGTTGGGAGACATATTAAAAAGGAGCTGACTAAAAAAAAGTAGACAAAACAAACAAGAGTTTGGTTCCAGGTCATACTATAAACACCTTAAGAATTTATCTAAAGTTTAAAAAAAACATTAAACACCTAAGTGTGAATACATCAATCCCTCTTTTTAGAGACAACTGAGGAAAACCAAATAACAAGAATAACATGGCTTTAATCTGCAGGAACATACAAGAAATATAAACGGTTCTGAAACCATAAATGTTTCAATCTCGCTTTACTTTAATGCTTCATAAAATGTAGTTATAGACTCGATTTCATGAAGTTTAGCCTGTAAATAAACTTAACGGATCCAGCGAGATCTCAACTAGTAAATATGCCAATCTGATCATCCATCCATTTTCTTACACCCTTGTCCCTCGTGGTGCTGGTGCCTATCTCCAGCTAACGTTCCGGGGGAGAGGCGGGGTCACCCTGAACAGGTCACCAGTCTGCTGCAAGGCCCAATCTGATCAATGTAAAATAAAACAAACAATTGCTGTTAGTATTACAGATCGTCTATAAGTCTAATACAGAGAGTGTAATCTCTTCTCCCATCATCAATTGGCATCGCAAATCTGAATATTTTTCTATAAAATCCTTGGTGCTTTGAACGTTGAGTTTAAGTTATGATACTTCCCATATATTTATTATTTCTACCTATTGTAGGTTCTCGGGTTATAAACCAAAAATAAAGCAACTTCAAAAGTTATAATTTTTTAAAAAAGTTATAATTTAAATAACACATAACTTGTATTGAGAGCCACTCCAATAAATCAATGTTCAAAGTTTCCCCCAGAAAACTTGCAAAGCCCAGTGGTTGGGCCACCAAGGCGGCCTACCGGTGGCCCACCATGTTTTTGTATTAAAAGATGTTAAGTAGACAGAAAAAGTAAAAATATTATTGGGTAATCACATGTTATGGGAAAACATTGCCAGTGAGATGCTATTTAAACCCACAAATAGTCTTAAAAACAACTACTGGGATATCAAGGCAAAGAAAACTGAGTAGATGCTGGTAGGGGCATTCAGGGGCCATTCAGACCTTCAGGGCCCCCCAGAAATGGTTTAAATTGTAACACAGACCATAGATCTAAACCTGTAGCATTCGTTTATAGAGAATGACAATGTTATTACATTTTATTTAATGGATTCAGCTGAGAAAAAAAAATTACATTTAGGATTTAATTAAGAAGTTTACTTTGTAAAAGTTTAAAGAATCATCATGATAGTTTGATTGTTGTGTTACCATGGCTACAATATGGTGTAATCGTTGTGTTTGAATTGGGTTTGTTCACAAATACATCACAACAAACAATAAATAATCAGTGATTGTTTTTAAACTCGGCCAATAAACCTGGCCTCCCTCTCACAGATTCACCTTATCGATATTTAAATATGTTAGTGATGCTGAAGTTCTTAGTAGGACGGTTCTGTCTAAGGCTCCATATCACCTCGGGCCGGCCCTACATGAAGAGCCGATGTGATGCGCATCTCTGGAATCCCCTGATGCTTTAGGGACATTTTGGTTCATTTAATTGTGGCATTTTTGGCTTTATGCTGTGGTTCTAATTACTGCTCCAGTATTTTCTCTGATGTTTATTTCATGAACTCTTAATGCTCTGGCCCAAATCTTCCTTTTAACACTTGAGATTCTGCAGTAACTTCTATTTACAGCCGCTCACCTCCAGCCCAGATCCCGTCAGCAGCAGCTTTAACCCACCTGGTAGTGACATTAAGGAGAAGCAGTGCGAACAGTCAGCAGGTGGTACTGGGTGGTACCGGGTGATACCGGGGCTTTGAGGTGCATCGCGACTTGCGGTGACAGTCGATACCGTGTCTTCATCAGGATGTCTTATATAAATCAGACATTCTTTCTATCTGTCGGTGGTACCGACTCAGACTGCATGTAGTGAACCAGGCATTTAGTAGAATGATGAAGTTAAGGTCAGAAGTTTTCTCTGCAGCCGAAGCATTTCTGTGTTTAGGAGTGAGGAGGGTTTTTTCCCGCTATTGCGAGGACAATTACGAAAATATGAATAGAAACATTTTTTCTAAGGTCAACATCAGACCCACATTTTTATTTCCGAACCATCCATCCATCCATTTTCTGAGCACCCTTCTCCCTAATGGGGTCGGGAGGTGCTGGTGCCTATCTCCAGCTGCGTTCCGGGCGAGAGGCGGGGTACACCCTGGACAGGTCGCCAGTCTGTCGCAGGGCAACACAGAGAGACAAACAGGACAAACAACCATACACACACACACACCTAGGGAGAATTTGGGAAAGCCAATTAGTCTGACAGTCATGTTTTTGGACTGTGGGAGGAAGCCGGAGAACCTGGAGAGAACCCACGCATGCACAGGGAGAACATGCAAACTCCATGCAGAAAGACCCCGGGCCGGGAATCGAACCCAGGACCTTCTTGCTGCAAGGCAACAGCGCTACCCACTGCGCCACTGTGCAGCCCATGTCCAAACCAGTGTATAAAAAATATTCTTGTTAGAGGCTCAGATCCTGCCCCCTCCTCCTCCACACCATGTGTCTGAACAACATGAAGGAAGAGAAATTGAGAGTCATTATTAGACTGAAGGCAGCCAGACTTGTTTATTTAGCTAAATTATTATATTTAGCTAAATATTATTGCTGAAGGGCACAAGCATACAAATAAAAAAATAAAAAAAATGAAAAAAAAATTATTTGAAAAAAAAACAAACACACTCAAAAAGGCACTAGAGGCATGAAGGATAAAAGGGGCAGGGGCTCAAGCCCCTTTTCCCCCCCTCTGCACATGCGTGGCTGAGGTAATTTCAGAGAAAAAGCAGCAGCAACGCGGGAGGCAAAATGCAGAGGCGGCAGCTGTGTTACCGGTCTGAGCACTGCTGGCTTTAAATGCATAAAGTATAAACCTATAAATCTTTTAGAAATGAATGTACTCTGCAAGTGAAACTCTCAGAACAAATGGGAACTCTTGCAATCCGGCTTTACGATTGAAAAAAATTGTAATAAAAGCGTGTGTTTTTTTTCTCCCCAATTATAAATTTTTCCAAAATTAAAATCAAGCGTCACTTCGTATAGTGGGGGGCCCAGTTAAGCAAGGTGGCCGCCAGGATTACAATACTCTAGGGGAAACCCTGATGTGGGTTTACTCATTAAACTTGTTTTTATTTAGAGCCTTAAATTATTGCAAAAGTATTGTAGCATGGATTATATCTGTAACACTGACCACAGGACTCTATGATTACAAACCAAACTCATATCTAAACATATACATTTTAGTTTGATTTCTGTGGGTCTTAAAAGTTCATTTCATGATGAAAACCACTCATTTGATGTGCTTTTCCACTTATTGGTGCTGCAGATTGAACACATTAAAACCCTTCGATAGAGATATGGGCCTAATAAGGAGCATTATTGTAATACTATTGCTATTAATGTGACTATTAAATACATTTTAGCCATACTATTTCAAGCACAATAAATATGAATTATTCAGTAAACTCCACACTTTGTTAAATTCCACTGTAAATTTCATGAAATTTTCTCCTTTGCATATAAACTATGTGCACAATAATTACGCAAGTTATTTTGAGGATTCATTTCATTGTTGAACAACTACAGCACTCTCTATCAATCCAAAATGTTAATAAGCTCTCAAACCTGAATATTTCACAAAGTAAAAATTAGATTTTGGCTTTCTTGGGACAATATCTGCATGTGCACAAATATTAGTGTGCAGAATTATTATGCACACTAATTATTATGCACCTTTTACTCTTCATCTAAAAGTTACTATGTTAGGTACAATTTATATGAAAAGGCCATTTCTGTATTTAACTGTGCTCCAAATCGATAACACTCACATTGTTTTATCTTTTTTGTCAAAAAAGACAACTTTGGTTACAGGAATAATAGTTCCGTAACCAAAGTATTTCTCATGTTTGTGAAATTTTCTTTCTATGTTTACAGACACGGGATCCTCACAAGCGAGGTCCAGAAGAATCAAAAGTAAGAAAAGTGAGAGGAGGAGAAGAGAGGGTGGGGCAATACATAAGCAACTAATCAGAAGGAATACTATAATGGATTCTTACTAAACATTTTTTGTGTCTTGCCACATTGTTTTTATCCTGATCTTTTATCTTCAGAATTTAATGAGGCAATACTGTTTTGACTTTTGACTTTCTTACATTGCTGTGATAAGAGCAAAAAACTATAAATATATTGCTGCACTTGATTGTATTTGCAGCAATAACAGTAGCTCGCTGTTACTGTCTTACTCTGCAGTTTTCCAGTCACAATGTCTGGGATCATGAGCGCCCCCTGCCATGAGGCAAGAGAACTGCCTGCCTCACCTCAAATCTGTTCTCTGCTGTTTCTGATTGCTCGTCAACACATGAAACACATTACACACACAGTTGGTGACAAAAAACACTGTATATTATGTACATAAGCTAAATTATGGAAAGTCAGTTCATACATTAAATGTTTTTTAGCCATTTTATTGACAATGTGGAGACAGGAGGAACATGCTCCCATAGAATGGCAGCCAGAACAGTTTGTGAGAGGTCAGTCAATCCCAGGTGAGGCTCAGCTCACTGCTGCCTCACCATCTGCGCTTCTCAGGATTTGAATGGAAAAATGCAAAAATTAATCGATTTTGAAGAAAAAAATCATTAGAATTGGTTAAGCTGAATGAAAAATATGTACTTTATAGTAAAGTACAGGGTGAAAATAGAAATATAAATAATTTTATCATTATATTATTTTTCCATGATAACAGGTGATATATGGAAAACATTACCTGTTATATATATTAAAAAATTCCCTTCTCACCCACCGCGGGTGGTTCTTATCCCCTGAGCTCGGGTCCTCTACCAGAGGCCTGAGAGCTTGAGGGTTCTGTGCAGTATCTTGGCTGTGCCAAGGACTGCACATTTCTGGACTGAGATGTCTGATGTTGTTCCTGGGATCTGTTGTAGCCACTGCTCCAGTTTGGGGGTTACTGCCCCGAGGGCCCCGATGACCACAGGCACCACTGTGGTCTTCACCTTCCAGGCCCTCTCCAGTTCTTCCCTGAGGCCCTGGTATTTCTCCAGTTTCTCGTGCTCCTTTTTCCTGATGTTGCAATCACTTGAAATTGCTACATCTACCACAACGGCTTTCCTCTGTTGTTTATTCACTACAACAATGTCTGGTTGGTTCGCCATTACCATTCTGTCTGTCTGGATCTGGAAGTCCCACAGGATCTTAGCTCTGGCGTTCTCCACCACCTTTGGGGTGTTTCCCACTTTGATCTTGGGTTTCCAGTCCATATTCTGCACAGATGTTTCTGTACACTATGCCTGCCACTTGGTTATGTCGTTCCATGTACGCTTTCCCTGCCAGTATCTTGCACCCTGCTGTTATGTGCTGGACTGTCTCTGGGCCTCCTTGCACAACCTACACTTGGGTCTTGTCTGGTGTGGTAGATCTGGGCCCTATTGCTCTGGTGTTTAGGGCCTGTTCCTGGGCGGCCAGGATGAGGGCCTCTGTGCTGTCCTTGAGTCCAGCTTTTTCCAGCCATTGGTAGGATTTACTGATATCAGGCACTTGGGTTATTTGCTGGTGGTACATCCCATGTAGGGGCTTGTCCTCCCATGATGGTATTTCTGGCACCTCAACCTCCGTTCCCTGTTGTCTGAGACATTCACTGAGCACATTGTCTGTTGAGGCTTTGTCCCTGATGTATTTATGGACCTTAGTTGTTTCGTCCTGGACAGTGGTTCTCACACTCACTAGTCCTCTGCCTCCTTCCTTGCGGCTCGTGTACAGTCTCAGGGTGCTGGATTTGGGATGGAACCCTCCATGCATGGTTAGTAGCTTTCTAGTCTTAATATCTGTGGCTTTTATCTCCTCCTTTTGCCAGCTAATTATTCCAGCAGGGTATCTGATTACTGGCAGGGCATAGCTGTTTATCGCACGGATTTTGTTCTTGCCATTGAGCTGGCTTCTCAGGACTTGCCTTATTCGTTGGAGGTATTTAGCTGTGGCTCCTTTCCTGGTGGCCTCATCGAGGTTGCCATTTGCTTGTGGTATACCTAGGTACTTGTAACTGTCCTCTATGTCTGCTATTGTTCCTTGTGGGAGTGAGACTCCTTCTGTGTGGATCACCTTCCCCCTCTTTGTGATCAGTCGACCACACTTCTCTAGTCCAAATGACATTCTAATGTCCGTGCTGTAGATCCTGGTGGTGTGGATCAGTGAGTCGATGTCTCGCTCACTCTTGGCGTACAGCTTGATGTCATCCATGTATAGAAGGTGACTGATGTTGGCCCCATTTTTGAGTCGGTATCCGTAACCAGTCTTGTTGATAATTTGGCTGAGGGGGTTCAGGCCTATGCAGAACAGTAGCGGGGACAGAGCATCTCCTTGGTATATGCCACATTTGATGGACACTTGTGCAAGTGGTTTGCAGTTGGCTTCAAGGGTGGTTTTCCACAGCCTCATCGAGTTTGCAATGAAGGCTCTTAGAATCCTGTTGATGTTATACATCTCTAGGCATTCAATGATCCAAGTATGCGGCATTGAGTCATAGGCTTTCTTGTAATCAATCCAAGCCATGCACAGGTTGGTGTGTCGGGTTTTGCAGACTTGGGCAACTGTGCGGTTTACGAGGAGTTGGTGTTTGGCTCCTCTGCTATTTACACTGATACCTTTCTGTGCCGTGCTCATGTGTTTATCTATGTGTTTGCTTATCTTGGCCGCTATGATGCCTGACATGAGCTTCCAGGTTGTGGAGAGGCAGGTTATTGTTCGGTAGTTGGGTGGGACTGGACCCTTTGATGGATCCTTCTGGATCTGCAAAACCCGACACACCAACCTGTGCATGGCTTGGATTGATTACAAGAAAGCCTATGACTCAGTGCCGCATACTTGGATCATTGAATGCTTAGAGGTGTATAACATCAACAGGACTCTGAGAGCCTTCATTGCAAACTCGATGAGGCTGTGGAAAACCATCGTTGAAGCCAACTGAAAACCACTTGCACAAGTGTCCATCAAATGTGGCACATACCAGGAGATGCTCTGTCCCCGCTACTGTTCTGCATAGGCCTGAACCCCCTCAGCCAAATTATCAACAAGACTGGTTACGGATACCGACTCAAAAATGGGGCAAACATCAGTCACCTTCTCTACATGGATGACATCAAGCTGTACGCCAAGAGTGAGCGAGACATCGACTCACTGATCCACACCACCAGGATCCACACCACCAGGATTCACACCACCAGGATCTACAGCACAGACATTGGGATGTTATTCGGACTAGAGAAGTGTGGTCGGCTGGTCACAAAGAGGGGCAAGATCATCCGCACAGAAGGGGTCTCACTCCCAGAAGGAACAATAGCAGACATAGAGGACAGTTACAAGTACCGATGTATACCACAAGCAAATGGCAACTTCGATGAGGTCACAAGGAAGGGAGCCACAGCTAAATATCTCCAACGAATAAGGCAAGTCCTGAGAAGCCAGCTCAATGGCAAGAACATAATCTGTGTGATAAACAGCTATGCCAGACAATGTGCTCAGTGAATGTCTCAGACAACAGGGAACGAAGGTTGAGGTGCCAGAGATACCATCATGGGAGGACAAGCCCCTACATGGGATGTACCACCAACAAATAACCGAAGTGGCCGATATCAGTAAATCCTACCAATGGCTGGAAAAAGCTGGACTCAAGGACAGCACAGAGGCCCTCATCCTGGCCGCCCAGGAACAGGCCCTAAACACCAGAGCAATAGAGGCCCAGATCTACCACACCAGACAAGACCCAAGGTGTAGGTTGTGCAAGGAGGCCCCTGAGAGAATCCAGCACATAACTGCAGGGTGCAAGATACTGGCAGGGAAAGCGTACATGGAACGACATAACCAGTGGCAGGCATAGTGTACAGAAACATCTGTGCAGAATATGGACTGGAAACCCCGAGATCAAAGTGGGAAATACCCCCAAAGGTGGTGGAGAATGCCAGAGCTAAGATCCATCGGGACTTCCAGATCCAGACAGACAAAATGGTAAGGACGAACCAACCAGGCATTGTCGTGGTGGATAAACAACAGAGGAAAGTCGTTGTGGTAGATGTAGCAATACCAAACGACTGCAACACCATGAAAAAGGAGCACGAGAAACTGGAGAAATACCAGGGCCTCAGGGAGGAACTGGAGAGGACCTGGAAGGTGAAGACCACAGTGGTGCCTGTGGTCATCGGGGCCCTCGGGGCTGTCACCCCCAAACTGAAGCAATGTCTATAACAGATCCCAGGAACAACATCAGACATCTCAGTCCAGAAATGTGCAGTCCTTGGCACAGCAAAGATTCTGCGCAGGACCCTCAAGCTCCCAGGCCTCTGGTAGAGGACCCAAGCTCAGAGGATAAGAACCACCTGCGGTGGGGGTGAAGGGAATTTTTTTTATATGTGTGTGTGTATGTGAGTGCTTACTGGTTGTTCTGTATGTTTAATAAAAAATTTTGCAAGCTTGAATTACAAGTGCTTTTAACTTCTTACTTCTACTCCCAACGAGTTGAAGTAAAATCCTACCAATAATGATACAGATTGAAAGTTGTAGTTTCTTTGAAAGTACCTCCGAGCTTTTTTGTTTTATTTTATATCTGTGTAGAACTTTTGTGCAAACATAAAATTACGAGCAAAGAATTAATTCAGGTATAATCAAGACATTTACTCAAATATTTACATATTTAAGTCAAATATTATCTGAACAGATAAATAAAGAGTGTCTCTCCAAGTTATACTTCACAGCCAAAATATTCAGTTATCTTTTCCTCTGGCAGGTGATGGTAATGCAGGAAGGATCAACCTTTCTGTTCAGCCAGCACCTCAAGCTGCCAACACTTCCCAACAACTCACTGACGTCATTGTCCTCTGATCCAAAGAGGAGCAAGAGTTTCCAGGTTTCAAAGGTGACTATTCCAGGTGCACTACATCACTGAATGCTTTTCTCTATTGCCTGATCATCATATTGTTTCACCTTTAAAGACCTTAAACTTCATGTATTTGGGCAGTATGAAGTAATTTCCAGATACATTGTATAATGTATAGCAGGGATGGGCAAATTCTTTTCAGTTAGGCTGGGTCGTTTGACAGCGCAGTGTGAAAGTGAACTACACCAGCTGAAAATGTAACAAATGTTGCAATTTTGGTCTCCAATCGAACCCAGTCTACCAGAGTACAAGGTGTGAAAACCCCCTTTGTCATGGGCTTTGTATAGGATTACTCTACTCATCTCTTTAATGTTGATAGCTAAGAGACGTCAAGTGCTGTTGCCAGAGCTTATTGATGTCAGGCAGCCAAGGAGGGGAAGCAGGTTAACAGCAGTGCAGGAGTGCACTGAAGTTCTGAATGGGTTCTACTGAGAGCCCCTGGGGTCACCATACACAAAATGAAAGGTCTCAGTGGTGGTTGGGCAGGGCTGTAACACAACCCATCGTCTAGACGACTTTAATGGGTTTACTGTGGTGAAATATTGACAACAGGGCTGGAGGTTAGACCCGAGGACAAATGGCCCCTGTCATTGGAACCACTGGATTTCCTCCTCTCCTCATTGCCTTTTTCTTCACTTTTAAAGTGTAGCTGTTGAAAAGACACCTACAGCTCTGCTCAAAAGAAATTGTGAGTTTGCTCTAACTGAAAACTACTGAAGAGACCTGATGATTCTCTCTCAAGAATGGTGGTCTTTTCACAGATGGTCATCCCAAACAGCAGGACGGCATGTATATTTTCTCTTGTATGAAAGGCACAGGGTTAAAGAAAAAATAATCAGAATTGGTTAAGCTGAAGGAAAAATAGGTACTTTATAGTAAAGTACAGAGTGAATATAGAAATATAAATAATTTTATCATTATATTATTTTTCCAGGTCAGTACTGGCCTGGTCAGTATAATCTTTTACTGACCTGGCCACCAGGTTTTTGTTAGCTTTGTTCTTCTGATAGATTCAAGTCTTTTTAGTACAAAATAAGTCATCCAGACAGTTGTTCTTTGGCGGTGGGTTTTGTTAGACATCTGGTTTAAACACTGAATGACTGCATTTTTCCCTCTCAACATTCAGCTATATTTACAGCTCTTTTATTGGAAACTCTAGATTATCACAGATGTGGAAGCTCGTCCAAGCATCAGCCCCTCATTACACTTGTCCATTGACCTAAGGAGGGAATTCCTAATTCCTTGTGTCTGAATAATTTTGGGCTTTGGTAAATTTTTGGCACTTTCTTTTTGGGTTTTTTGGGCTAAGTTCGGGTTATTTTGTATTTTTTCTTTGAAAGTTTTCATGATGTAAATTATATGCTTTTTTTCCCAAAGGTTCTGAATGCCAAAATAACATGATACCAGTATAGTTATGATCAAAACTGATGACAATTTAATGACAAACTTAGATTGAAAGTTGTTTTCTTTCAACCAAGAAGTTTACTTCCGATTGTCCAAGGGCTATCAATTTGAAAAAAAAAAAGTTAGCTTACATTTATTATCTAACATTATTCATACCCTTCTCAATAATCAATGGAAAAGCCTCAACTGGCATTGAAGCCGCTAAAATGCTTCTTATAAATTGTTGACAAGCTTTTTGGATGTTTTCCCTGGAATCTTTAACTATTCAGCCATTGTGATGAACTCTAATCTTTGAGGTTAGATGGACTCTTTGCCATCACCCCAATCTTTAGCTCCCACCAGCTGAAGATTGGTAGTGTCCACCAATCTTTGGGCCACTGTTCTGACTGCGGCCTAGACCTTCAAGCCTTTAATAATATTAAACATATTGTGTGCTAACTATTTTTTTATGACATTTAGCTTTGAGTTTTGAGTAACTGAAATTACCCAAACTAAAGTTTTTCTGCAAATCTTGACAATCTTGATGTTATCTTCTTCTTCATAATCATGATGCTATTTACTTTGATTAGGTTGCTTACATCATTCACTGCATAACACCTCCAAAGTATTTTGGTCCCTCCTCCATGCTTGGAATGTGGATAGTGCTCTTCAAAATATCCTTCTAAAGTTATCAAGCACCAATGAAAGCATAACAAATTAACCATATCATTCTAGACTTTGTGAAGCTAGCAACTCAAGTTTTTCTCTTTCTCATATACATATTTTTTATATGTATAGCTCGCCAAACATGCTGATCCATTGTAATTGTGGGAAATGAAGAAGTTTGTCTCATGAAATCTAGGTAATCAGTATGCATGGCTATGAAATCTCAATCACCCATGGACCATGTGCATGAAATCAACATGTCTCACAGAATACAGAGTACACACAAAGGAAAGACAAAGAATATATGTTTGTATACACAAACCATGACTATCTTTGTTATTTTTTTTTTTTGAAAGCCATACATTGTTCACCTTACAGCTAGGTGCCAAGTAGAGGCGTATTCTATTTGTCACTGTGCTGTGTACCATATTAGGTTCAATATTTAAAGTGTTATATGCATGTCAATAATATATTTGACCAGTTTGATGGAGTCATCCCTGCTCTTAAGACCCAGATATGATGTATATTTTTAGTGGCTTAGATGCTAAAGCTCAAGGAGAGTGATTGAGACATTTGTATTTGTAAAAAATGAAATATGTCAAGAAAATCAGAATCAATATCATTCAAATTTTCAGCAAATATTTTTCTGATATAGATCAAGGACTGTGTTGGTTCACATGTTGATCATCCATGTCAGGATGAGGATTTAACAGCAGCTTTGGAATATTCTTAAAGTGGAAGGACCATCTCAAAACATGCCCTGAAAATGAAAGATTCCACATATAAAAGTAGACAACCTTAGACAAAACCAAGCCCGCATAGAATTTCATGCTAAGCATTTTGGTAGATCATTTTTACCATCACTTTCAGTTTGTTGCAGTGATTCAACAAGATATCGTCCACTAAGCCCAGTTTCCTGAAGACATAAAGCTATAGTCAGTATTGCAAAACAAACATATCCCAAGACATTAAAAATGTGCTATTGGGGCACTTGAAAGGCATCAAATACACAACAGACCACAATACAACATTATGCTAAGTAGTAAGAGCTACTTCACACAAAGCTGGATGTCTGGGAAAGCAATTTTTATGCATTTTGGTCTTTCATCTACACAAAACAATAATTTATAAAACAAAAATGGAGATTTGAAAAAACAATTATTTGTGTTTTTTTTGTGTGTACGTTGGAACACAGATTTAGGGACCCATGCAAAACAGTCTGCAACAAATTATGCATCAATGTATCCACATACATGGTTTGATATGATTCCTAATCAACATAAGTTTAAAATAAGTCTAATATTCTGTTATTTAAAAGTAATTCAACTTCTGTAACTGCCTCCTGGTGCCATGTTTGGGGTGCTACTGCTTTGAAATTTTCTGAATTCGAAGCAGAAAATCACGGTTGTTTTGAAGCAATCTGATTGGCTGACATAGGTTTTAGCTATATTGTATTTTTCTATACAATATAGCGGAGATAATTGATTTTTATGAAGTTCAGACTACATGTATACAAGGCCTAAAGATGATTTAAGATTTGACTGAGCTGCATAAATACTTCTGAACAAAAAATAAGAAGCAAGCCAAACCAGATATATGTGCCCTGAAATTTTAATTTTTGGTGCAAGTACTGAATAATCCAAAGTTTCAGAAGTCAGAGATAATTTAAATCTGGTTCACCTAAAAGTGCAGATTCTTTTGAGTAACACATTTAGGACTCTTGCTCAACAAAAACCAGATTAAAATTGATCCAAGATGTTTGTCATCTGAACTGTAGTGTGTCACAACCCTTTTGAGAACGTTAGCCATAAGAGGAAGTTCAGCGATGGGTAGCCTTACTAAGAACTGATTAGTTTAAAATGTTTGCTTTTTTAGATGAAAGCAGATGGTAAACGTTTCTGTAACCTGATCCAAATACAGTGAACAGTTTACTGAGCAGAAAAATTTAGGAGATTCCCAGAAACCAAATTTGCAACAAGAAGCAGATTAGTTTCTTAATTTTTCTTCATATTTATTGAAGATGTTTTTTATGTTTTTTTTTTATCTGTAGGATTGCTTCAAAGGAGGTAAAACTGACCTCCTCACAACAGCCACAACCACTAGCACTAACAGCAGCAACTTTTCCAAACTCCATAAACCATCCAAGGACCACAAAGACAAGCCTTTAAAAAACTTGAAAGAGCCCAAAAGTGCCTTTAGAGACTCTGGCTGGGAATCCTCAAAAGTCCCCAAAGAATCTTCAAGAAAACCCAAAGAGAATCAGCCACTAAGAGATAGCAATCCGAAGATGGGTTTTAAGGAACCCAAGTCTTTGTCCAAGGAGCATCGAGGTGAGGGACTGACCCATAGATTAGGCTTAAACAAGCGACTCTCTGTGTTGGACAGTGATGAGCTTATGGCCAAAAAACGCAGAAAGGGGTTTCTGGAATCATCGGTAAAGCAGACATCAGGTTCAGACTCTCATTATTTCGACAAGAAAAAATCGCGAATGGCAACAACTAAACTACGCCCAGAACTGGATGAAGCAGAGCACAAGAAAGTGTCCAGGCTTCCACCGTTCCAGGAGTTGGTGGACCCCAACGACTCTGATATGGAAGATCAGACCAAATCAGATGTAAGTTGAGCACATTACCTCTCCATTCTTTGGTGTAAGAGTTTTAAGAAGCAAATGAGTTAATACATAAATGTTACTGGTGTGTCTTGTGGGAAACACCATCCATTTCCAGTGAAACTTCAGAAGGGGGAAATGTTGGTGGTCAGTCCCTCTTTGGTGTGGAGTACCATAAAATCATAGAACCAACAGGAAGAGAGTTTTTAATGGTGGTCTGGCAAGCTGTTGGGGGCTGGTTGAAGGGGTGGACACCTAATAAACTGAGGTAGGAGTTCAGCTATATGTGTGGCCAGCAGGAAATGATCAAAGCTGTGAAGAATAGTTAGAAGATGCATTTTGCAGTTGCCTTTTTGACCAAAACAGCTTAATTTCACCTCACTGTGGTGAGGTGAAATGCTTAAAATGTTGGAACACTGCTTGTTTTTGTACCGTTCCTCTGCCCTTACAGGAAAGAAAACTTCCTATAAGTGCCACTAAAGGGAAAAATTCCCTGGAGTGGCTCTTTTCATTAGTAGAGACATTTGACTGGGTTGCCTGGTCCACACACATTTGGTGGAGAACGTCTCCATAAAGAAAGGCAGTAATAAAGCCAAATAGTAGACAAGAAAATTTATGGTTTTACAACACCTGAGAAGAAAAAGGAGATGCTGCCATGAATGGCAAAGAGTTTGACTTTAATCTTTGTGAGAGAGGGAAAAGGGTGCATATGTGTGGTGAAAGTCTGAATCCCACTGCTTTGAATAATTTTCTTTAATGCATTGCTGTTTTTATTTCTATTTTTAAAAGTGTGTGAAAGAGAGAGAAGGGTGTCATTTGTGCATGCTTCTATGGAGAAGTGTTCTTGGCCGGGGTGTTCTTAACATGTATGATCCGAACTAGTGTTTCTTTGTCTGTGCTGTATGGACAAAGCCGTTCAACTCTTATCATACAGAGAATGGGGATGGTAAGAGTTGTAAAAGGGAATATAGGGTGTTTTGTACTCCCCAAGCAACCAACCCCGGTGGCTGAGCACCAGGCCAACAGACCGCTGCTCTCATTTACTTGTGTGATGTCTGTGTTTTTCTCTGAGCAGTGTGTCTGAAAAATCATAGGAGAAGAAATGTGGAGTTGGTGATGATGACAAGGGAGAGCAGAGTGCCTTGCATGAAAATCATGTTTAGAGCACCCTGCATGTGGGAGTTGACCAGGTGATATCGCCTACAGTTTTCAGACATCTTGGGTGAATTGGTGTTAGATGGCTTTTGTAGACTTCATATTCCACAGAGTTTTGATCTAGTCACATTTAAATTTTAGATGGTTATCAACTTGCAGATTAATTTTGATGGAATTCTATTTTTTCCATACATGGTTTTGGAAGGAACATGACAAATATCTGGTAAGAAAAAGTAGAAATACACAAAAATGAAAATATTTCATCTTTTTTATTTACATTTTAAAAGTCTTTTAACATTCTTTGTCTGAAAACACTAAGAAAACTTTTTACGTTTCACATGTCACATATTGAGTTCAAGTCTGAAACTCAAGCTGAAGTCAGTAAAAGAAACTGTTTTACACTCTACTAGCAAAAGCCGTGAGGTCTGGGACTCATGTCTCATTATCAGTCTTTATTTCAAATACTTATACATGAAGATAAGTTGTTATCAGAGTTGTAAAAGGAATCAAATAGAGCTGAACAATTTATGATAAATTTATCAAAAAACTTTTGTTTGCAATAAGCCATTCATGTTCTCTGTGTTTGTAATATATTTGATGGAACTTGTTTAGTCAAATATATGTTCATAATCTTGAGATGGAAATTAATGAATCTCTGGTGACCTTAGCACCAGAGATCGGTGCTGAGGTCACCAATCTCACCAGAAGTCACCAGAGATTGGTTCTGAGGTCACCAAACCAGCCCAGACCAGTACCCTACCACCACCTTGCTGGCATCTGATTGGAAGTGGAGCTCCAGTGGGTTACTGATGCACCCACTGGACCATCTATCTGGTCTGTCAAGAGTCCCTCTTGTTTCATCCATAAAACCTTTGAAAATTCTGTCTTCAGATATTTCTCTGCCTAGTCTTGAGGCTTCAGCTGAAATCTGGTTCAGTGGTGGTCGAGTCTCAGCCTTTCTGAGCTCTGAATATCTGGTACTTCTAGGTAGTACAGGGAGGTATATGACAAAACTGGAAGGTACAGACTTCCGATGACTACTCATGATTGTTCTCAAATCCTTGGCAGTTAATTTGCATCTTTTTTTCTCAACATGTTTACTGAACCCTGTTGACTATTTGCTAAGAAAGATTAGATAGTTCTGCGATCACATCCCAATATCTTTGCAGTTTCATGAGTTCTGCATCCCTCTGAGAGACTTTGTCACTTTTGATGTCCATCCATCCATTTTCTGAGCACCCTTCTCCCTAACGGGGTCGGGAGGTGCTGGTGCCTATCTCCAGCTGCGTTCCGGGCGAGAGGCGGGGTACACCCTGGACAGGTCGCCAGTCTGTCACAGGGCAATACAGAGACAAACAGGACAAACAACCATGCACACACACACTCACACCTAGGGAAAATTTGGGAAGGCCAATTAACCTGACAGTCATGTTTTTTTGCACAGGGAGAACATGCAAACTCCGTGCAGAAAGACCCCGGGCCGGGCTACAAGGCAACAGCGCTACCCACTGCGCCGCTGTGCAGCCCCCACTTTTGATGTTTCAGAGTGATTTAAATCTTTTTTTGGCATACCACCATATTTTACCCCTGTAAATTGGCCATTTTTTACTGTAAATTTCCATATTATAGTAATTATGTTGCCAGTCCCCTCACCTCCTGCTCTGATGAAAGCAGCAAACTGCTACAAATTTCCCCTACTCTCCAGTCCAAAACACATTTTCCCTAAAGAAAAGAATCTGCGTAATAATTATGCACACCTTGATGTGTATCAACAAGTGATACACATCACTTGCTGTGATTAAATTCATTAGGCAATTAATTTTATCCACCTTGAAATGAGAAAATATGCCGAAAAGTGATAAAATGGTCAATATACTTCCTTGCCTAATAAGTGTGCATATTGTGTGAATTACATAGATGCACAGTGTGAAATATTTCAAGCCTTTTTTTCTTGTCACTTTGATTAAGGCATACAGATAACGAAAACACAAAATTCTGTGTTTCAGAAAATTTGAATATTGTAAAAAATTCAAGTACAGTCATGGCCAAAAGTATTGAGAATGACACAAATATTATATTTTCACATGATCTGCTGCCCTCTGGTTTTCATGTGTGTATGTCAGATGTTGTCATCACATACAGAAATACAATTGCAATCATATTATGAGTAACAAAAGCTTTTATTGACAGTTAGAATGCGTTAATGCAGCAAGTCAATATTTGCAGTGTTGATCCCTCTTCTTCAGGACCTCTGCAATTCTCCCTGCCATGCTCTCAATCAACTTCTGGACCAAATCCTGACTGATAGAAGTCCATTCTTGCACAATCAATGCTTGCATTTTGTCAGAATTCCTAGGTTTTCGTTTGTCCACCCGTCTCTTGATGATTGACCACAAGTTTTCAATGGGAGTAAGATCAGGGGAGTTTCCAGGCCATGGACCCAAAATCTCTATGTTTTGTTCCCTGAGCCAGTTAGGTATCACCTTTGCTTTATGGCAAGGTGCTCCATCATGGTGAAAAAGGCATTGTTCATCACCAAACTGCTCTAGGACGGTTGGGAGAAGTTGCTCTCGGAGGACATTCTGGTACCATTCTTTATTCATTGCTGTGTTTTTAGGTCAGACTGTGAGAGAGCCGACTCCCTTGGCTGAGAAGCAACCCCACACATGAATGGTTTCAGGATGCTTTACAGTTGGCATGAGACAAGACTGGTGGTAGCGCTCACCTCGTCTTCTCCGAACAAGCCGTTTTCCAGATGTCCCAAACAATCGGAAAGGGGATTCATTAGAGAAAATGACTTTACCCCAGTCCTCAGCAGTCCACTCCCTGTACCTTTTGCAGAATATCAGTCTGTCCCTGATGTTTTTCCTGGAGAGAAGTGGCTTCTTTGCTGCCCTCCTTGAGACAAGGCCTTGCTCCGAGAGTCTCCGCCTCACAGAGGCACTCACACCTGCCTGCTGCCATTCCTGAGCAAGCTCTGCACTGCTGGCAGCCCGATCCCGCAGCTGAAACACTTTTAAGAGACGGTCCTGGCACTTGTTGGTCTTTCTTGGGCGCCCTGGAGCCTTTTTAGCAACAATGGAACCTCTCTCCTTGAAGTTCTTGATGATGCGATAGATTGTTGACAGAGGTGCAATCTTTCTAGCTGCGATTCTCTTTCCTGTTAGGCCATTTTTGTGCAGTGCAATGATGACTGCACGTGTTTCTTTAGAGATAACCATGGTTCACAGAAGAGAAACAATGATGCCATGCACCAGCCTCTTTTCAAAGTGTCCAGTGGTGTCATTATTACTTAATCATGACAGATTGATCTCCAGCCATGTTGTCATCACTACCCACACCTGTGTTAATGAAGCAATCACTGAAACGATGTTAGCTGGTCCTTTTAATTTTCTAGGCAAATATTGACTTTGCAATTAATTGCTGTTACGCTGATCACTCTTTATAACATTCTGGAGTGTATGCAAATTGCCATTATAAAAACTGAAGCAGTAGACTTTGTAAATATTAACATTTGAATCATTCTCAAAAGTTTTGGCTATGACTGTACATGGAAAATTGAGTGGAAGAAAAAGCAGCCCACTTCTTCTGACACTTCCTTTATTCCTTAGAAGAATTTCTCAATCTCTGTTGCTAGTGCACTTTTTCTTACCACAATTTCCTTACACACAACTATCTATTTATCTGCCTTTTTGTTTACAATATTTTAATTTTCTGAAACACAAAATTTTGTTTTTTCATTCTCTTTATAATTTCTTTATCATCAAAATTACAAGCAATGAATGCTTGGAGTATTTAGTAAAAATATTCATACAGTATATGATGAATTTCTGTGTTCTGAGGTGAATACAAAATATATTGGCCTTTTTCCGTATTTTTTCATATACGCATATGATACAATTGCATTTCTTTTTAAATATCCAACTTGTTGCCATCACTGAGGTAAGAGGCCTGATTCATCTCAGCAGACTGATATTCAACTTTTTTTTGTCTGCAAAAAGAACCCCTTTAATGGGCTGGAATGGAGTAGGACAAAAGCCCTGAAAAGGAGTGGTACTAAGATTTATGACACATTAAAAAAGCTATCCCATAAACCAACAGACCAGTTGTGTGTCGTTGGTTGTCAGGAGGTAATGACTACTGAAGCTTTTTATCCTCACTGTGTTCTTTTTCTCTGATGTTTCTGTTGGAGGTCACTGTTCGCTTTGTGTTTTTTGGACAGCAGTGGTTTACAGTGACACCCCCACACGAATTAGAGCTTGCACACTTGGATCCAAAACTATTTGAAAAATTGTAGGCTTGGTATCACTTCAGTATGGTTGACTTTTAAAACATAAGTATTTAGCTTTTACAGTATTATGTACTTGACTCCATATTTGATATCTCTATTATTGCTGTATAAGTTTTGTCCTCTTGTTGTTATTGTTCTTTTTTCCTTCTTTGTATGAATAATAAAATGCCTTACAAGCATAGTATTGTAAAATAAGTATAACAAATAGCATGGTATTTGCACAGAAAGTTTTAACAAAAATGTATGATATGATCTAATTGCCTCAATTTAACTCAATCAAAATAGAATGTTCCTGATTTGTCCTGATAAAAAATGGCCTCAGTAGTTCAAATGCTTGTGTTTTTAATGTGGAAGAATTTATCTATCTATTTTTGCTCATGTTCTACCCTGACTATTAAATGTTAAAACGGCCTGCTATTGTTTAGCACCAAGTGACTCTTTCTCTACCATCTTATTAAAATGACTTATCCTGTAGGAATGATATATGTGTTTTTAGCTCAGAAAATGTAACTTTAAAATGCTTTGAACAGTTATCAACCCAAGCTTAGTGTGTGGTGATGGCATTCTGTCAGACACAAAGAGGAGAAATGACAATATAGAGACAGGAGCAATATGTTCCTGTTGCTATTGGAAGATGAATAGCAACTGATAATTAGTGTGTTTAATATTAGTATAGACTAGTTCTAAAGAAAGATTTTCCTTCTTGTACAAAATCAAGTTACCGTAACTTGATGGAGAAAGGTTGTATCTCACGCCCTCATACACTGGAAGGCCTAGGGGTCAGAAAGGCATTGAGTATTATGTACAATTGACTTTTTTAGTACTGTAGCATGGTATGATATTATTCCCTCATCAAAATCATATCACAAGTTTTGCTTCGATTCTTTCATGCATGTTTGCATGAAAGAAACATGCAACCATTTGGGGTGCTTAAACACTCATGCTCCCAAAGCGCCCCCTTTTCCATTAATCTCCTTCTTGAAGCTTGATGCATTCTCCAGCTGAGCTTCCACCTTACAGAGCACTTTTCCCCCACTCAGCTCTGCCAGACTACCTGCAGCAACAATGAGAAATCACCTGGTGGAACCGTGCATCTTCTGAGCTCATCATACAAACTACTATTAAGTCCAATACTTCTAAGAATAGTTTTAAATGGCTTAATTCAGAAACGTTGAGATAATATCCTGAAGGTGGAGTGTGGCAAAGGATCGGAGCTTCTTAAAGAGACAGAGGCCAATTTCAAAGCATCAGACATATAGCCATGAAGACAAGAAAATGTCTTTCAAGTTGTTTTGATATATACAGCATTTTCATAAGAACTGATGGTAACACTCTCTTGTTTGTGATATAAAATGGAATACCACCATTGAGGAAGCAGAGCCTACGGACTTTTGACCAGGCTCCCCAGTCTTTGTTGCTGATTTTGCTGAGGTGGTTGAAAAGCTTCTCGGTGGCAAGGCTCTGGGGCTGGATGAGATTGGCCCGGAGTTTCTTAAGGCTCTAATGAGTAAACTCATCACTCTCATCAGGGGTTTCCCCCCAGGCTTTGAAAACAGCAGTTTTCAAACCACTGATTTAAAAAAAAATAATGTAGACAAATCACTCCTGCAAAATTACTGGCCAGTCTCCAACATTCCATTCATCAGCAAAATTATTGCAAATGCAATGTTTGAACAGTTAAATGGCTTCCTTACAATAACACCGCTTTGATGTCCTTCAGTCTGGTTTCTGTGCTCACCAAAGTACTGTGACTGCCTTTGTCAAAGTGTTTAAGGACATTAATATAAACATAGACTGTGGCAGAAATACACACTGCTATTTCTCTTGGACTTCAGTGTAGCATTTAACAATGTTCACCATGACATATTATTGAAAGGACTGAAGAGTTGGGTTAGACGCTCCGGTCCAGTACTCAACTGGTTAGAATCTTGGATAAGGAACAGAGATTTCTTTATTTAGATAGAAACCTTATCATCGAAGCACACAGAAGTCACATATGAGGTACTCCAAGGTTCAATCCTAGGAGCCTTCCTATTGCTGCCATTAGCTCAGGCTACAATAGGAGCTAAGGTTGGCTACCTTACCTACGCAGATGACACACGTCTATATTACGATGTCACCACTCGACTCTGAACCCATCCAATAACTGAACAGATGCCTAGAACAGATAAATGTCTAGATGTGCCAAAACTTTCTCCAGCTAAACAGAAACAAAACTGAAGTTATTATCTTTGGACCTAAAGGGGAATGATCTATAGTCAATGCACAGCTTCAGTTATTACAGTTGACAACTAGTGATCCAACCTGAAATCTGGGTGCAGTAGTGAACTCTGACCTGAACCTTCAGAGTCACATAAAGACAGTTACAAAGTCAGCCATATATTACCTGAAGAATATTTTCAGAAATAGAGGACTAATGTCTCAGCAACGGTGTCTTTTCATGTCCTTCCAGCTGCTGCTGGAGGTTTGAAAAATGTTATTCAGGTTATTCAGGCAGCACACTTCCAGATTGGATTATGATGCATTATTCTAAACTAAATATTATCTAACTGCAGGTTGTATAAAAAAGCATTTTCCAGATTTCTGACAAATTACCAAAAGTTATTCACTCTACAGTAAATCATAGTTTACTTATGGGGTTCTGAATGGTCACCAGTAGAGATCTCAGAACTTGAAATCAAGTCTGATTCTGTGATGTTGAACATCCGTTACACTGTATGGTCGTTGTGGATGATGTGTTTGTATCGAAAAGCAGAACTGTTGTTTTCCATGTAGCTATCATAATGTGGTGTCTCAAAACAACTAGTTTTTTATTGTTTTATTGTAATAAACCAGTCAATGAGAAGAAATCTCCCAATGTAAAAATTGCAACTCAACAGGAGATATGTTGGTGGGTGGTGTTTACAATTTTCTGAACAAACCATGTGTATTTTCTCTAAGTGGTTTCTTTGTGTTCTTTTTCTCAGTCTGAACAGCCCAGTCCTGCCAGTTCCAGCTCCAGTTCAGGTTTTGCTCCCTCACACCACAAACGTCAAGGTAGTACACCTGAATTACTCTCTTCTTTTCCTGCTGTTCACAGGAGTTTATACACAAACAAAATCTGCAGTTCAGTCAATTTTATTTACAAGGTGCCAGTTCACAAAAAAACTGCATCTGAAACTCTGCAGATACAGTAAGCAAAGCTTTAATGATTAAAGCCACATTAGGGGTGAAAAGGAAACCATAGAAATGTCCATTTTTATGTTGGAAATGGAGAACATCAGACAGTAAACAACTGAGTGGTGGGCCAACATCGCTCTGATCTGCAGAAAACTAAGGAGAGCATTGGCGGGGAAAAAGAGATCCACATTTTACAAGAATAAAATTTTAATAAACAGAAAATTTGATCAAATCAATGCATCACCCAGCCCTACAGCAGAACAAGCCCGTTCTAATCAAGAAAGACAGAGGATAGGTGCCAGAAAATGGCCAGTTTCAATAGGAACCAGCATCACATCCAACATCATACTTTTATAATAGCATTTTATCTCTCTCTTTCAATGATTTCATAAATGAAAAGTTGTTGTGTGGTTTATTGTATTTGACATGTAGTGCTTGGGCCGCTGCAGTCAGTGGTGCAAGGTCTGCAGTCAGATGACAACGATGATGATTCAGACGAACTTGAAGACCATGACATGGACTCTGATGCAGAACGACAGCCACAAACATGTCTCACACATCACCAACACAGGTTAGTGACCAGTAAGCAGAGCAGAGTATAATCAGGTCTGGCAAAATAATCCATATTTAGGTATAATAATTATTATGATTTAAAAATTTAAACTTTTTAAAAAATACCATATAATATATTGTATAGTAATACAATACAATAAATTTGAAACAGCCAAATTCATTTTCATCTCCCTAAACTGGTGCATATCTTCCCACAGCAGCTATCCACTATAATTTGGAGGTATTTTACCTATGAGGCAAACAAACGAGAAAAATCCTGAAAAGCTCAGAGTTTGCTCCAGCTCCAATAGCTAGGTGTGTTTTCCAGGTGCAGAGTTGGCCTCTGCCAAGAGGCAGCAGACTCTATACTCTTTTGCGGATACCAACGAAGACAGAAAATGTCCATCAACAAACAGGTCCTCTTCTTGCTAAATAGTGAAACCACTAAAGACGCTTTTCCACTGAGAAGACATGGACTAACCAGTTAATGTGCAGTTCAGTTCTATCCCATTGCATGCTGTTCCTCACTATTGTGCCTGGGCCATGAGTGCACAGCATCAACTGATGCTGAGTGTCACTGCAAACAGTGACACTCAGCAATGTAAAACATTCAGGTTCTTGTTCTGATGGACTCAAATAAACCTAGATATTTTATTTTGTCTTATAGAAATTCCTTGCTGCCTCAAACATAATAATAAAGGCTCAGATCAGCTGATTATTCAGCTACACATAGAAGCATAATTACATTCTGGCACTTTATTGTTTTCAATGTGCAATCTTTTGGGTTTAGGTACAAAATATGTAAACCAATAGCCACTCATGAACTTTATTTTATTCAAAGATCAAGTAAAATTCACATCTCAACCTAATACGATATACATCTGCTGAACTGCCACTCAGACAGAAATCTGACGACAATTTCATTCTTTCTCTCTTCTTTATTGCTGTTCGTTCTTGAGAGCGATGAGCTGCTAGCAGCGCTGCTAAATCATGGTCATTCCAATCCAAAACACGTGTTCCTGCTGCTGCTCAAACTCATAATTATGCTCCTTTGTACTGAGCAGCTCTCTGATAGCAAACAGCCTGTTCATGGTCCACAGCTAAACTATAATGTTGTTTGCAGTTTTGAGAGGTAATCAAAAGTCAGTCAACGACTGTGGTCAGCTGTCAATCCAATCACTTTGGTGCAGTACTCAGCTTGGTGCAGCTGGTACTACTGCTGAAGTAGGTACAAAAATCTGTGTACCACCAGGCAGAGCTGTGCCAGATCTGCTAAAGGAAAATGAATCTTGCCGGGGTGGAGTGGGACCAAACCGGTTAGAAGCGCTCTAGATGCTTTTCATCTTCAGCCGTAAGATGAAAAGCGTCTTACATATGCTCACACAGCAAGTCATGATGCTCAATTCCATTTTGTTCCCTGTTATCCAATATTTTTTTTGTTGGTCATTCATACTACTGAGTGATGCAACCTTAGTCAGATTTCTGCGTGAACGGTTTACGACACCAAAGCAACACTCATGAGCAGAAGAAGAATGTAGACTAACACAAGAGCGCTCCTTTTATGGCAGTATTGATGGACAATGCTGTCTGTGATTTTAAAGCTATTGCGCAGAGACCCAACAGTAATGTCACAAGATCATAACAAGACAAAGGAATCTGATAAAAAATAAACACAACTGTGACTTCAATATTATAAATTTCGTCCATTATTTATGTCCAGGTTTACTGCATTTGCCATCTTCTGGTGCAGAAATATGACGCTTGTCGCAAGTCAGTCATATAAAGGAGCTTGTGAATGGAAAAAAGATTCATTGCATAAAATTTTTAACATGTTAAAATTTATGTAATTAATCAAAATGATTAATTACATAAATCATGAAAGTGTGAAAGTCCAGGCCCTAATATAAATGTTTTTTTCTTTGTTATGAGGACACAACTATCTCTGAGCTCTTTGCTGTCCTCAGGGTTAGTTTAAGTGATGGCAGTGAGACTGATGGCTCCTCTCCCTCACCCCCCACCGAGAAAGAGGCCCCAGCTTTGATAAAGAGCACCAATAACCAGGTAGAATATTAAAGCGCTCTACAGATATGTATTCCATAAACTACCTGATGTGAAAACCAAGAAGTCAACTGTGTGCTGTTGTAAACAGTGTGACTCTGTTCTTTTCCAGATTCTAGAGGTGAGGAGCCCCATCAGACAGAGCAAGCAAGACAAGAATGAAAATCTAGACTGTGACAAGGTAAATCCACTGGGTCAACATTCAAATGAAGAGTACTGTAAAACACAGCCAGTAAGCAATGGTAATTCAATGTTGAATTATGGTCAAAAAGATAGTTTTGATTGAGGTCAATGATTGACTGTGGAACAACCATCAAAAATCATCTAATTCTAGCCAAGTAACCAATGTTGAAAAGATGTAATTGAATAAATGTTGTTTTGTTGGTGAAATCTAATGATTGAAATATCAAAGTGTGATCAACGCCAAGCATCGATTCAACTTTGACACCAGTCAATGAATGTTTGTCACATCACTTCTCCTCTCTTTCCCACCTTCCCTCCTACTTTTTAAGTATTTAAGTTTGTGTACACACATTTTTGGAAATATGAAAATGTAAGGTAATTGTGAACGACATAATACGCATTGTCTGCCAAACAACACCAGTGAAGAAACTTTTAATAGTGTGTTATGATGTAGACTTGTCAGACCAAAATATTTACATGAATCAGTATTGATTCCTTAACTTTAATTCAATATAAAATAAACACAAATGTGTATGTAGATCCACATTCACATGATGGTTGAATCAACATTGAAGTGTGAGTTATGGTTGAAACCCTAATGTTGATTCAACTTATAAATCACAGAACACTTTAAATATTTTTTCCATGTAAGGCTTCAACATTGATTCAATGTTTCTGCCTTTTGTCGTTTCAATGTTGATTCAGTTATGTTTTTCTATCTGGGAAGTGTAAAGAGTACTGTAAGAGTGCACACTGCTCCCATTTTCTACATAAAAAAAAAACAACTTCTCAAAAATGACCTTTTTATCATTTGTTTTGGGATTTCTTTGCCTTGGTAGCCCTGATAGCCATGAAGCTAACTCCATGTGGCTGTGGCTGTGTTCCCAGGCTTACCTGGATGAGTTGGTAGAGCTGCACAAAAGACTGATGACACTAAGAGAAGGCCATATACTGCAGCAGGTGAGCTTTATTTGTCAATACGCCATTTTGGCTCAAACACTGATGCACAATAAACACTTCTACATCCAGGGCTCCAAAAATATTGACCAGAGCAGTTATATCAGAGATAAAATGCCCCCTCACAGTAAAATAAAGGAGTTTACTTGGATCAGAAAGTGAAACTGGTATCTTTCAGATGTGTATTCCTGCATGTTTATGATTCTGACTTAATCTAAAGAAATCCCCAAATTCAGTTTATCAGAACATAACATTATTACTCCTGAGTGATGAAGGACTTAATGAACGTTCTGGCTGAGTTGTCTGTACTCAGTCATACATTAATGTATGACTGATGTCCATGCTATGTGGCATAGCATGGACATCAGCTTTTTTCTGCCTATTCCTTGTGAATATGTTCTGCTACTCCAGAGTACAGAGACTTTCTGCTGATTGTGTCAGTCATAACATTAATTTTTTTTCCTAAATATCCTCAAATGAGTATTATGCATTATTCAAATGTTATTAGAAACTGAATTTTGAGTTTTTGTCAGCTGTGAGTCAATGATTGAAATAAGCTTTTGAATTTATTCATATGTGTAGTATGGATCCTGATGAGTTTATTGAAATAAACTGTTGAACTTTTCTTTTAAATCTTTTGTATTAAAAATCTCTTGAGATCTTTGTTCTGCAATATACCATAAAGTTTATGAGTGGTTCTTTTATACACTTTGTTCCGAGCACAGAGCATCTGGAGTAGAGCTCAACAGGATGGACCACATTCAAGAATAATGTTAAGATTAAAAATGAACACATCATAAATTACTTTTCCACAGAAATAAATGCGCTTTCACTGAGCGCTCAGGTTGGGGGCTATCAGCACCTCCATACAGAGAGACCAGACTGGCTTATGAGCTAAACTCTAAGAAAAGTGAGGGTGTTGAACCATCTCACTGGCTTTTTCCATCCAATTCTCATGAGAGTTTTGTTTACTTTTAAAATTCTGCAAAAAAATAAAAAATAAAAAGAGAAAATGCAAATCTACTGATTCTGAGTGAATCAACCAAGACAAGCAAATGTATACATCTGAGGTAAATGCTTGCTGTCAGAACCAATTCTTCAAATGTGCATTAGCCATTTAAAGAGCATTAAAACTTTGTGGAATTAAGTATTTCAAATTTTGCCATTTTCATCAACCTTCCCTAATGCAATATTTGAAACTGTGCTTAAAAGATTTCAGAGGTATAGGTATATGACTTTGTTTCAGACTATTGGGAATGATTTTTGGACGGTTCATGGCTTAAGTTGACAGAATCATTTGTTTCATTTTCTCTAAGAATCTGTGCTACACCAGTCTGTCTATATGAGCGGGCTGACTGCAGCCCACAGCAATATTTTGCTTCTGACTGCAGCTCACAGCGCAGACACCTACACAGATATCAGGAGCACAGCCAATCAGTTTTCACTGTCTCCAATCGGTTTCAAGCACAATACGGGTCCACAGCTTCAAACACAGGAAAACTTTCAGTCTTTGAGACTCTTTCTCTCCTTGTAAAAGAAACATTTATTCTGCTGTTTCCATTCAGGAAGGTGTTGAAGTTTCAGCATTGGTAAAAACATTCTGCTGTTTCTTGTGGTTTTCAGATCGTAAACCTTATTGAGGAGACGGGGCATTTCCACATCACAAATACTACTTTTGACTTTGACCTTTGCTCCCTGGACAGAAGTACGGTTCGGAAGCTGCAGAGTTACCTGGGGAACTCGGGATTGTCCTGATGCTCTGAGCAACTGGGGTGCAGACTCTCTGTTTCTGCTTTGACTTTTCCTGAATAGAATCAAGGTTGGTTGTTGCACTGCATCCAGCCTGCTGGGGCACTGAGTCTAGCAGGTCGTCCAGCAGGTGGAAAGCAGCAGGAGGTGCAGAGCCTGTCTAACAGGAGATCACCTGTAAGGCCTTGTAGCTTCAGCTATAGCGGAGTGGTGGCTGTTTGCTCTTAATGATTCTGCATATTGATACATGTTTGATTCTTGATTTGTTGTTCATTGTGATAAACACATGATCAGCATTGCCTTACAACATGATGTCTTATTTATTGAATTTATTTTGGGAGTGTGTGTGCGTATGTGTGTGGGTGCGCATGCGTGCATGTGTGTGTGCATAAAATGGTTCTGGCAGAATGAGACAGTGGAAGCACTTCACAAAGAGCAAATCTTCCAGCCTGTGAGATTTGATCATCAGTCCAAATCAAAACAGCTGATCTTTAACTGGAGATTTAAAACAGCCCTGATCCACTGGGTATAGAATTCACAAATTAAAAAATAAAATTAATTATTACAAATATGTTTTCACATCATTGTGATTTGGAGCTCCGAATGGATGGAGGTTATGTCCATTGTTTTCCTCAAATGTTACCATATAAATAAGAGAAAGCCTGACAGAATCACTAGCCCAGATTTGGTTTTCGACTTATTGAAAGTTCACACAGAGAAAGAAAAACTTTTTTTTGTTTTGATGCTTTGTAGCAATAAAGCTTATTCTATTGGAAAACCTGTGTACTCCCATAAAATGGTGCCTGTTTGTAAAGAAAATACATGTTATGTTTTCATTTGCAAAAGCTGCCAATGCCAAGCAGCTTTTGGTAATGGCAGTGTGATGCTGCGGTGGGTGGAGGGTGGAGACAAGGCACGTCATCATTGGTTCACAATGCAGATGTATGAAAGATGAACCAGGTATAGGATATTGCTTTAGGTGATTTTAGAAGTTTTCCATGTTTCTTACAAATGAGGCAAATTGAAAGTTTTTTCATAACTATCTGGGATTTATTGCCAAGAAATTATGTTACGTTAATACGACAAAGAAATAAATAATCAAACATATATGTACGTTTCATTTTAAGTGTAGTAATAATCTGTTTTTGCAAATCCTGCCCCCCTGGAATGTCCAAATATGCAATTGTGTCTGTTTAGGTTGCTGTAATCATTTTTCTCATACGAAGTTTGTCTGCCATCTCAAGAAGAGAACTCTCAGAGAAACAGGAACTCACTTTCTGCTGTCAAACACGAGGACAGAAGCTCTTGATTGCTACATTTCAGTGGAAACCAGGGTTCTGGTGTTCAGGAACTGTTATGGAAGTGGAAAAACGTACAGCTTAATTTATTTTGGGATGAATTGGCAATTCAAAGTTCATCATTAATTTTTAAGAGAAATGTTTCTGGGGACACATTTCCCCAGAAACAATATGATTGTGCATAATTTTACTTGAGAAAAAAAAAATCCTGAAGGATTTTTCTTATTCTGTCTCTTTTTCTTAGGGTCTCTTGTGTATTGTGGAAAAAAATAAAAGTTTTGTATGATGATCAGAAAAATTTCTTTTCAATGTTTCTTTCTTTCACACAGGTTAATGAATCATTGTGAAATGGAAGGACAATATTTCTATAGATAAAAATTTCGTGTAATGTGTATTTCTTTTTCATCCACTTCGTTAATTCTTGATCTCAGTCTTTACCAGCTGTAAATATCTAAAAGCTGAACATTTGGATCTGCCTCGACAAGTATTTCAAGCAGCAGAGGAGGAGTGGCGGTGCCGAGTAGACTGACTGACTGACTAGGATGATGCGTTGCTTCGCTGCCTGGTTTTCACCACATGCTCGGTGAAGGGTGGGTTGGAGGAGGATATTCTCGCGCACACGCACGTGCGCCTGCACACATTGTGTTTGTGATAAAACTGACGGCATCCTGTTACAAAAAATATTAGACAGGAGACGCAGCAAAACAAAGACAGCTCGGATTTAATAAAGAACATGCTTTAAGGCTTCCCACAATTGAATTAATCCTAATAAAACACATTAATAGTTGGAAAGCCATTTCTTCTGCTGTATAAGTTTGAAATATATTTTACAGTGGGCTTTACAATCATATCTTAAAGTAAATTAAGATATGAAAAAGAAAAGTAGAAAACATTTAGCAATTGAATTTAAAAGCTGTATGCTGTATTCAACTTTTTTTTTTTTTTTAAGGAAATCCACCTTTTGTATTTTTGTTTTCAGGACCAATGTTTTGTGTTCAGACTGTTGACAGAAGTTCTGTTTGTTTTTGTTTAATATTCTAGAATATTGTTAGATTTTAATGTTGATGGCTTACATAAATCAATATTTTGCCAGATTGTAAAAAAATCATCAGCATTTGGGTTGAGCTTAAACCCAGGAAGTACTCCGAAATAGTTTCATATATTTCTGGATTCTCAAAGAGAATAGAGTTAAAGGAAGATGCAGGGAGAATGGATCTTGAAGGTTTTTAGGAAGGGGAAATGGTTCAGAGTCTAGGCAAACCAGCAGGACATCCTGTTTTAGCTTCCAAATACCATTTCCTTGAATAAAAGGGGAGACCTTCAAAATAATCCTCCACAGAAGACCTCTCTAAAAAGCATTCTGTTCCCAGGTTACACATGAAGGATGCATCCTAAAGTTGGAATGCATTTCTTATGTAGAATTTGACGTTCCTTTTTATCGAAGAACATGTCCTTGTCATATAATTATGTTTTCTGTGTTTTTGAGATTACTTATTTTCTGGCTTAAGGCTTATCTTCTTTCCTTGCAGAGACGTCATGGAATAAATGTAGATAAATCAAATAACTGGAACAGAAAACAAGCAAAACATACAGTTATTGCTGAACCTGAATCACTGCCTTTTCGTTATTTTATTGCCAAAACTATTCACTCTGCCTTCCAAATAATTGAATTTAGGTGATCCAATCACTTCCATGGCCACAGGGAAAACATGCATATATGTTAAAAGTCATGCCCTCGATTAGTTATAACGCTTTTCTATAAGTTATTTCCAAATAACAATGAGTTATGTAATTTCAACTTAATTTCATGAGTTATTGGCATTTCAACTCAAGGATGTGAATCAGTTTAGTGAAACATAAATTTAAATGTGTCAACATAACTTGACAATCTGAGTTTTAAAATGGTAACCAGATCTTATACAAACTGGTCACCACTGTCAATATTAATGCAAATATTATACAAATAGTGCTGGAAATTCGCTCTTTATCTGATAAGGCACTAAATATGATGTAATATTTAGTCAGACTTCATAAAGTTCTCTATCTCAGTTAGAATTGCATATTAAATGAAGAAGAGGAACACCACCTGACCAGATTGGACATCGAAAGCAAAGTCTCGGATGTGTCCCAAAGGCGTTCAAATTCGGCGGGACATTTTTTTTCGAAATGCAAAGCAAGCTGGAGTCATAGAAGTAAGGTAAGTTGTTTTTTGATAATGCCATCCATTTTTAAAATATGTTAAGAGCTAAAAGTTTGTATCTGTTATATGTTTAAACGCAGGAAATCCACAGGAAATAAAACAACAGCTTGCTTATTGTCAAGGGCAGCGTTTATAAAATTTAAGAGAAATTACTAGCAGCTACCACTATTTTTTGTATTGTACACTTCCTCAGAAACACATATGTGGCGCTTGGTTTTGCATTGATGTGCTGACTGCAGGTGTAATGGTTGTCGTCAAGGAACTTCAACTAGATTTCAATCAAATCAAAACAACTGAGCAAAACAACTGAACTTCCTCCCCAACTCCCTCTCCTTGCACTCTACCCCCTCAGCAGCGCAAAACAACGCTGTCTACTGTTAAGAATTAAAAAGATGATGTACTTGATTTAGCTCTTTAATTAATTCTTTGTCCCGAATTCCTGTGTCTGTGTAAGTGTGCAGAGAGAAAAGAGCAATCATACGACGTCAGACTTCAGATATTCAGAGTTTTATCCAGAGAAATTCAATCCAAGAAGAACTTTACAATAAGCATCTCACCTAGAGCAAAAGTCCAAGACATTACAAAATAGAGACAAAGAACTGAGTAAAAAAGACAAAAGAATAACAGAAGATGCATCCTCCGGGAAACTCTCACTCAGCACAAAGAGATTCCAACTTCTGCTGTGAAACAACCATTTTTATAGACTGCATATTCTCCTCATTTAATGTATGTATTAGGAGGTGTGTTCTTTTCCTTTGTGTGGGCTGTCTCAATGTTAATTTTATTACCTCCTGCTAAAGAGCCCCAAAAGCAGATATACGGCAAACCCTTCTCGTATCAGCCGCTTTCCAGTTTGATATATGATTGCAGCTGCAGCGCTATCTGTGCCTCAAAATGTTTCCACAAGAAAGTAGTTTGTATTTTTAACCAAGCTTGCACACAATGTAATGCTAAATAATGACTATAAGTTTGGATCTAAACTAACTAATTAAAAACATGCTTAAAGAAATATATTTAATTCTAATATAGATAAAATTATTTATATAAAGTTTTAAGATCCTAGTGAACTTTTGAACCATGCTAAGGAATTTGTTAATTGCCTGGCAGACAGACTCTCTGTCTAAAGAGATTCTAGGCCTGTCTTTTCTGTAGAATCCTCCTAAGAATTTATATAAGTTTCAGAGATTCAGCAGTTGTTTTAGTTTGGATCTTTATCTAAATTTATGTGAATGTAGAGTGTACTTTAACTTTCTATGGTATATTTCATATGTATCAAAACTATCCTGTGCAGTATTGTGCTAATTTAAAATATTATTTCAACACTACGCACATTTTTTTCCAGACTCAACAAAAGTCAACGAAAAAAAGAAATCTCACAAAAATCATAAACTAAAAACAAGAAGAGAAAAACGCCACCTGGTGGCCACAATAACACAATACAGGGGGACAGAGTTAATTTAACAGAGGTTAAAAGTATAACTTAAAATAAAACACATACCAGGGGGAGAAACGCAAAACAAATGAACTTCCTCTCCCACTCCCTCTTCTTGCACTCCAGCCCTAAATGTGAAAATAATAAAGTTCAACCGAGCTGTGCTGGACTAGCGTTGGATGTTCGAGCCAAAATAAAAAAAAAAGAGGAAATTATAATAAAGCTGTTTATAAAAACCCACAATGATGGTCAAAACTGTAAAATAACATTCTGGGCGTGTCCAAAGCTTCATACCTATTGGTCATCAATATTCAATATTCTGCTCTAACTGCAATCTTTGGAGTCACACCCCCAAATATTTTACTGTCCAAGAATGATTCAAATACAGTAGCTTTTGCTACGTTGATTGCAAGATGTTTAATACTTTTGAGGTGGAAACAGAAGGCTCCTCCTACACATGAACAGAGGCTTGCAGAGCTCATGAAACTTTCATATTTAGAAAAGATAAGATGTACACTGACAGGCTCAACTGCTAAATTTATCAAGACATGGCAGCCATTTTTACAATACATGGAAACATTCAAGATGAATACCTCATCGTAACCAAACTTTTGTTATATTTTTCTAGTCAGCTGTGAACAGATTTTTGTATTTTTGTTTGCCTATTTTTTTTTGTGTGCATGTTTTTTTTTAAATTTGTTTGTTGTTGTTTTTTGTTTTTGTCACATGTTGGGGTTTTACTTGTTAACAGTGTTGTATAAAACATAAACTCTGTTAAGAACATGTTGTGAAAATTGATAAATAAAGTCTAAAAAAAACTGTAAAATAACACACTAACAAACAATAATAAACAACATATGGTAGAAACCTCAAAATGAACTACAACCTCCATACAGAAAACAAATGTATGAGGAAGTGTGAACTTTCCTCTAACTTACCTTCAGCACCGTGAAACAACGCTGTGATGGAAAAAAGAGAAGCGGAGGAGCTAGGGCTGGAACAACTCCGGAAGCCCAGGGTGAGGTGAGCGGCTGTAAACAGGTACAAAACGCTCTATGGCTGTAATCATGACGAAAGGCTCTCCCTTTTTGTCATGTTGTCTTGCCGGAGAAATGTGTACGATTTATTTTCTATCTAAATGCATCCATTTTATTTATAGATTGATTAAGTTAATTTCTGTTATGTTGTTTTGTGTAGGACTTGGCAGTTTCCAATGCAAATGCACCACAAGGGTAGATAAACCCTATACAGAAAGATAAAAATAAATGTATAATATCTGAAATGGAAGCATATTTGGTGTAATTATTTTTAGGAAACTGGTTAATTTAGCATTTATTGGTGGAGAAAGTAAACAATATTTGGAAATGTTAGTTTACTTAAATTGCAATTTTAAGTTCAATTGCTGTCTTAAACTCTTGAGTTAAGTTAACTCAAAAAGGGAATTGGTATGAATAAAGTTAGTCAGTTTAACTTTAAAATGAGAGTTGAAAGTATATATAATTGTTACTTTAACAAAATAAAACAAGTTTTGTGGAATGGATAATGTAACGTTGCAAGTTGTTTAAACTCAGTATGAAGTACATACAAGTAGTCATTAGCAAGACAAGTTATATGAGTTCATTTCAACATATCGTGTCATATTTAAACAACAAATTATAAGCAATTGGGCTACTTTTCTAGCTTGCCATCCTAAGTTAGAAAAAACATTATTTCAAGTTGCGTTAACTTGTGTTTTTAAGGCAGCAATTGAACTCAAGTGTTTAAGTTTAATCACCCTAGTTATTTTTACAGTGCTACAGACTGCTTTACAAATGTGGGAAAGAATGGGTCACTCAGTGAACTCCAGCCTGGTACCGTGATAGGATACTATTCATCTGTACCATAAGACCAGCACTGACATTTCCAGTCTGTTGGTACATAGAGTTTGTTGGAGGAAACAGACAAAATATGAACAGTTCCAATGGTATGAATATTTTTGCAGGATGAATAACTATGCAACTGCAAGGAAAACATTCAGGTGGTTATAAACCACAGTCAAATCCAGTAGATGGAAACTCTATCAGAAGCCTTTGATTTGTGTTTTTCTGCACAGCCTAATACCATCATCGCCATTCAGACACTGGCAGCAAACTAAAGATCACCAAAGCATACACAGTTTTTATTAGCAAAGGCATTTCACCACTCCATTATCATCAAAATTTGCACAGAGCTGCAATAACTCAGACTGTCGCTTTTGGCTTGCTTGTGTCCCCCATTTCCACCTTCATGTTGACCTTCCTCTGTGCTTCCTCTAAAATTCTGGTTGGCATTCTATAATTCTGGTTGACCACCTGCTAACCCAACCCCATTACCAGTCACTAAATGCATACAAATTAACCTCTGAAAAATCTGAGCAAGATATATAAAGAACAAAAACAAGCAGACTTCAAAGTGTTGTACTGAACCACCTGGGCTTGCAGACATGGCCCTTTCTGCACCTCCCTAACACCCCTCCCCCCCCCCACCCCCCCCCCCCCACCCCTCCCTGCACCACCTAAATGGCTCCAGTCTTTTGGAGCAAATCCCAAACCTGGTCTTTGAATTGGGCAGACTTTGCCTGTTCCTCCTTCCACAGCCTAAGCCTCCCAACCCCCCTTGAGCTTTGTTCCTCTTCATGGATCTAAGTGGGCTGATGGACCATGACTTCTGGAAGCCCACCCTGTCTGTATGAGGCAACACACACACACACACGCACATGCACACACACACACGCACACACACGCACACGCACGCACACACACATACACACACACACACACACACACACACACACACACACACACACACACACACCACACACACATACACACACAAAACACACACACGCACACACACACAAAAATGTTTGTGTGACTAGCTTTGTGAGGAGTTTCCATTGATTTCTATTCATTTTTACAGCCTAAACTTTACCCTTATCCTAAGCCTAACCTTTACATACCTCAACCTAACCAAAACTCAATTCACATCTTAGTCCTAAATCTAACCCTTGTCCCAACAACAGCATTTCCCTTTGTGGGGACCAGGGTTTGATCCCCACAAACAAACGCACAAAAACACATACAACACACACAGCCACACTGTTAGAGAGCCCAATGGGAAAGAAGCAGGAAAATGTCAATAGATCTCCTGAAAACGTCTGATGGTTGGAGAACTGGTCAGAAGTCAGCCCAAGGTTTAGGAGGGGGGTGGCTATTGTGCAATAACAGTCAATGTGTTTCTCTGAACTGAATTAAAACTTTTTTCAGATATTTCATGCGAAAAGGCTTGTTTTAGTTAGCTGTGATCAGAGCTTACAGATAATAAATCCACCAAGAACATTTTTTATGGTTCAAAGCTGTCCCAGATCATAACACTACCACCACCATGCTGGATTGTGAGTGTTTTTATTTTTTCTGAAATTCTGCATTAGTTTTACACCAGAGATGCAGACCTTCCAAAAACATCTGCTCAGTTTTATTAATCCAGAAGGTTTTCCTAAAAGGTCTTTGGGATCATCAAGATGTTTTCTGTTCAGTCAGCAGTGGAACTTCCCTAAGGAAGCTGATGTAGCCCACTCCCTCTCTTGCTGTTCAATCGTAGACTTTGACATTAGCCTTAATAATTGTAAGCTTTAATGTATCTGACTAAACACCTGATAACAGATTTTAGTACGGTTTCAGTTATTTGCCTCTGGATTGTTTGTATTCTCCACCCTTTTTCTTCAGGTGCATTTATTTATGCCTTTGTTTAATGGTTGACATGACAGAGAGTAGCTGTATTATTTTTACTTAAAAAAATTTTATTAAAAAATGTTTTAACATTTGTTTTAACTGTCACAACAGTTAAAATATAATGAGACAGATCATCTGTGAAAAGCATGATCTCCTCCACCTCTTTTCGGAGGTATTGTTGCTGTCTGAATAAATGCACCTAACCAAAAACAACCAATCAGAACTAGGAGGGTCTTAGCACTGTCAATCAACCTCTTATGCTAAAACCGTTTATCCACCATCATCGGTGGCCATGCTAACTAGCCTAGTATTTACTGATGTCAGAAAGAAGCTGCAGAAGGGGACACGGAGGAGGAGGTGATTCACAGCGCGAAGGCCTTCCTCCTGGCTCTGATTTATTGTTTATAGTGAGCTCAGAGAAAAGGCAGAGAAGCTCTATTTTTTCACTGATTGTTTGTCTCATACCATGCTGTTTGAACAAATATGTAAAAAAAAAAAAAACGTATAAACAGGTTATAAAAGTTACATATTTAAAGTGCTGTAGTTCTTATTTTAAACATTAGGTGGTGGAGCTGATAAAATTTGTATTCAACTAGAAGCAGAAAGAGATTCTAAAGAATAGGGCACAATTGACATTCAGATCCTTTGGTTGTAAGAGCAGGAAGGTACATGAATATTCAGCACCTGATAAAATCAGATGCACTGAATTGAGACTGTGTGGTACATTGCCTGTTGAGCTGACTGCTGATTCAGGCTCTTCTGTGCCAATTCTGCTCAAAGCTTTCTATGACAAATGCTTCAGAGAAGAAAAACTGCAACTTTCAAAAGTGAAATTAGTGACATAGTCCTGTGTTCCTGTCCCTGTCACAGGCTGCTTACCTGCAGCTGTACTTAAGAATAACACATGCAAAACTTCCATCCTCATTGTGGAAACTGTAACTTTTCTGCTTGGCATGGATCTCATCAATGACTTGCATCCTCTGAATCTGCTGCTGCTGCAAAGATCTGCACTTCTGTCATGAAAACTACATCACTGCCTTCTACTGCAACACCCTCTTCTATGTTTTCTGGATGTGGAAAAGATTTTGTGCATAAAATCAGTGTCAAAATCTACACCGATTACCCCTGTCTGTTAGGAGCTCTGTGAGAGATGAAATTCAGTGTTTTCTGCAGTTTGATGTGACTGAGAAACTTGATTCATCACTTTGGGTCTCCTTCAGTGCAAATGAAATCAGCATGAAAATTGCATATCTGTGAATCTGTGAGGGCTGCACAGTTGGTAAAACTGTTGTCTTATAGCAAGAAGGTCCATGGTTGGAATTTTTCAGCATGGAGTTTGCATGTTCTTCCTGTCTATGGTGAGTTATTTCCTGGTATTCTGGTGTAAAATGAAGGCCTTCATGACTTGGCGGGAAAACACTTGAAATGTGTATTGAGTAATAAATAAAACAAGTGCAAACACATTGAAGTATTTTATTGATTGTGAGTGTTTTTAGGCAGTGTCATCTCAGCTGGTATAGTTTGAACAAATACCTAAAAAAATAGGCAGGACATCACCTATTGATGTCTTGTTAAAATAGAACAAACAACTGTATGACATAAGTATATTGTGACTGTTTGAAATGCATTGAAAGATGTTTGAAGGCTTTGTGTATGTGTGCCTTACCTCTGTCTCTTCTTCTGCAATGTTCAGACTAAAAAAATTCTCTGGGGGCCTTAGCATCTTTTGAAGGTTCCAGAACAGACCATTGTGGATGAAATGGGGGAGCAATAAAACTATGCACATTAGAAGTTCAATGTTAGATTTATATTTATACAAATATGCTTTTAGGGGTGCTTGATAATGAATAACATTTGCTAATATATATTACTCTCGTGATTTAGTTATTTTTGTGAACGTTTGTTTGTATGTATTTTGTTTTATCCTGTTTCTTGGTGGGTTTAATAGGAGCAGTCATGGACTATAAAAGGTTGCATGTTAGCAGTTGCAGATTGATTCCTCCTGAGTCCACAGGCCACTGTGAAGCAGAATTGTCTATTTGTTAAATGTTGGTGAATAAACACCTCTTGGGACTTTACTGTTTCTCTGCTTCAAGTCACCTACTTAATCCTACGACTAAGGGCCATACTAACACCTGGCTTCCACAACAGTCCAAAATCATAACCACCAAGTTTATTGATTTCTCTAAATTCTCCTTAGGTGTTCTCTGTGATGCCCTGTGATGGCCTCTCACCTGTTGGATTACATTTTGGCTGTTCTTGCAATCATTCCTAGGGTTGCTCTCCTCCTATAACAAATTAATAACAGACTTTGCTACAGTTGTGGAAAATGCTGTGTTGAACTGGTCTGAAGAAGCACAATGTAGTTTTGAAAAGGTAAAACAGCTAGTTGAAAGTACTGCTCTTTGTCTTTTTGATCCTGACCTCCCTACTGTTGTGTCCACTGTTGGATCTGATTATGGACTTGATGCCATTGTGTCTCAACTTCAATCAATGGCACAGAATGCTGCATTTGCATCAGAACTCTGAGTTTTACTGAACGTAAATATTCTACAGTGAAGAAGGAGTCTCTGTGAAGTGTCTGCAATATGCAGTACACTAAAAAATAAGAACAGGAAGACAAGCAAATTAAATGCATCTTAAAATTCATTTTTGAGCATTTTGAAAATGTTCAGAATTCCCAGGACAAGGAATTACGACCTATTTTTTGTTTTGTTTTTTTTTTCCTAAAAAATTGGGACCTTCACCCCCACTTCTTTCTGTAGTGGTTTTGTTTCAGAAACCACCAATTTATAAAATCCTCTAAACTACCATCACTATGAATAAAACACTAAACCTAGCCCTCCTCATGGCTGGTCGAATATAAAGACTTTCTGCTCTGAGCTCTATTCAGATACTCACTGAACTTATTGATTAATACTCAATAAGTCCAATGAGGCCAGATGTGCTAATATGGTTGAGAAAGCTGCAGATGTTGTCCGGCCTGAAGGGAAGATGGTGAATTCTGTAGCTTCAGTTCCTGCACTTTAATTAGAACCAAATGAAAAGGAGTCACCTCCCTCTGATCTCCCCCACACCCAACACAGTCTCTTCTTAATTGACTTAATGGTTGAGTGGTGCCCTGTCTGGCTGGAGCTGACTTTGGGCTCTGGAGGGGGAATCGAGAGGGGTCTCATTAGCACTTTGCTTTCCACAAGGGGGCTACAATACCAATTCATCAATGGCTCAGCAGACTAATGTGCTTGTTAGGGACTCCAAAGGTTAATCATGGATCAACTGGTCACATTTTAAAGTTCACTCCACCTATTTTGACTTCTGGAGAGGCTTTTCATTTAATAAGTCCTGTTCCAAGGTGGTTAGTTTCAACTCTTGACGTTAGATAAACATCGTGTAGTGAGTCTTCCAAAAGTTATCATCAAAAGTGTGGAAAAACTTCACTTAAAGAAATATTTTGAACCCCTTTGTTTAATATCAGGACCAGCTTATCTTTCAAATGAAACGAGAAAAATTGACTGTTAAGGCCAGCTGCAGCGCTGCATGTGTTACAGAGAAAACTTTTACATTTCCCTTTATTCATTTATTTATTTAATATTTAATTTACTTACAACATCCTACTTATGTATATTTTATTTACTAGAAAGAAGGGAAGAAAGAGAAAGAAATACTTTATTTTAACAACACATTTATTTTTCAATAAATGTACATTTTGACACCCAACATTTATGTGTTTCACAGGAATGTTGCCATGTTGCTTATACAACATTTGCAATTTGTTCCCATTTTATGGAGGGGGAACAGATTATTTTAGTCAGCTAAAATTGGTGTCAATTAACTGAACTCAGCGGGAGTGTGGGAGGTAGACTTCACTCAGGTCTTCAGAAGTTGTGCTCCATTATTATTATTATTATTATTATTATTATTATTATTATTATTATTATTATTATTATTATTATTATTACAGCCGATAGTGACAAAGTGTGGCATTACCTAAAAATAATCTTACAAACAGAATATGATAAACGACTACACGTTTATCATATTCTGTGTTTACTCTGTAGACTCCAGATTGGACCAAAACGCATCATGAACCCATTGGTGACAAAATGGCAACCTCCATGGGTGAAAATTTTATCAGAAGATGTATTTTTAAAAAAAGTAATTATGAGTTTTGGCGTATCACAGCATTTTTTTTAAGTAATAGGAATATTGCAACATATTTAGGCCAACATGTTCAACTCGTCCTGGATTCTTTTCAAACAAGTGTAGCTATTTGATTATTAATCTGAATAAAAAAAGTAGTTGCTACTGTATCAGGAATGTAAAAAGTTCAATAATTAAACGTTTTTAGCTCATTTACAACAACAATCTTTCTTCCTGCTGCAGACAGGTTTCTGTGAGAACAAATCAATCTGATTATCTTAGATCAGGTCATTGACTACAAAGTCTGTGAAGAAAGATAAATTATATATTCAATAAAGCACATGTAATAAAATGTTTTCCTTTCTGTCAGTATATTGTTTTTCAGGTAGTGTCAATGCCATTTCCAAACTACATGTGTTGATTATATTTTACATTTATAAAGAAATATTAAGGAAAATATTAATTGATTCTGAGTCCAAGAATTGTATTGCAGGGAAAATGATACAGTGTCAGTTTATTTGGAATCTGAAAACACTGAAACTCTAAGAGAAAATGAACTGGCTGAAATGAAAACACTCAAAATGTATCTTGTAATTAAATTATAAATATTAAAAGAATTGTTGGTTCTCTGGAGTGAGACTGGTTCCTGTAATGATTTGCTCCTGATATTAACAGCTATAGAGGAACATGTGAAACACAAAAGCCTCCTGCCCAGAATGCCTTTGATACTACAGTGCCACCTATTGGCACAGTTCAGCAATCTGCTAGATACAAATCTGCAGACCATTTTTAATTTCTTTTTACCATTCTGTGAAAAATAAACTCCAGTACAAAACCCTTCAGGGGACATGGGAATGTTTTTTTTCTTTTGTGTTCCCTTCCAACATTTGTGAACTTATATCTGAACTTTGATTGGGCCATTCGAACACACAGTTTTCAATTTTTTCAGTCTTTAGTATAATTTCTTCAAGGATTGCACAGATTTTAAATTTCTCCAATTTTCAAACAACTGACCAGCTTTCTTTGCCTCTGCTAATAAAAAATCATAATGCTGCTACCACATCTTACATGGTGATTTCAGGGTGTTCATTTTCAACATACAGGGTGAAAAGTTCAGTTTTAGTCTGTCTTGATTGCTTGTTTATATCAAAATACATGACCACTAGAAAACTTCAGAAAGAGATAAATTTCTCTTCCAGTAATGTTAAGACTATTCCACGCGGGCCAGATAGTTGGAGCCTATGACTAATATTATCTGTTGATCATTTCTTCCACCACAACAGGTCGATGTACCTCAAAGCCACAGTACCACCCACCACCACCTGGTACCACCTGCTGACTGTTAGCTCTACTTTTCCTTAACGTTACTACCAGGTGGGTTAAAGCTGCTGCTGGCGGGATCTGAGCTTGAGGTGAGCGGCTGTAAAGAACCTCAAGTGTTAAAAGGAAGATTTGGGTCAGAGCATTAAGAGTTTATTAAATAAACATCAGAGAAAATACTGGAGCAATTATTAGAACCACAGCATAAAGCCAAACATGTGTAACATGGTTAAACTTATCTTTTGTTATAATTACACAAAATTTCTTTTTTTTTTTTGGTTATTTGTATTGTTCCCTACCTGACTGAAAACCTCTGTCATTGTTTTAACCATGTTGCTTTAAGAGCGGAAGCCCCTCCTTTTTATTTCTTCTTCTGTGGTATTGTCTGTAAAATGTTTGCGTCTCTTAGGCTCTCCCCTTTGTTCATGTTGTCTTGCAGGAGAAATGTGTACAATTTATTTTCTGTCTAAATGCACCAGTTTATTTATAGATTTATTAAGTTAATTTCTGTTATGTACTCTTGTTTTGTGTAGGACTTGGCAGTTGCCAATGCAAATGCACCAAAAGGATAAACCCTATAAAAGGTGAGAAAAAAAGAGGAATTTTTGGTTGGCTCCTCCAGACAGCTTCGAGCCAAGACTGAAATGGACAAAGAACTCTGCAACCGAAGACAATTCGTGGCCACAAGAGCCGAAGACTGTCCTGCGTATGGGGACCAATCCATCAGCCCTGCAACATATGGCTTCAAATCGCACTTCTCTCATCACCTGGGTTCAGAGCTCAAAGACAAAGATGAAGACCAAGGAAAAGATGAAGATCAAGGCAAAGATAAAGACCCAAGTCCTGTGTGACCTCACCATCGATGCAGAGATGAAAGCTCATCACACCAACAGAAATCCCTGCCTTCGTCAATCCACCTCCTCCTCCTGCAGCGCCTTCTTTATCATCGAGTCCATTCTGGGATTCGAAACACCATATTTCGTCCGTCTCTCTCAAAGATTCCCCTTTTAGTTCTTAGTGTCAGCGTAAGGGAAAAATAGGCTAGATGATTGATTTTACTTATTTATTTCTACTATTTCTACGACTTTTTACTACTTAAGTACCTTGCAAAATTACTTCATTAATAAAATATTTAGCATAAAGAAAATCTAAAAGGTGTTATGGACAGTCACCTCAAAGTTCTTTGATGGTTGTAAAACAGCTATGATGTTTGATTCTGGGGAAGAAAAAGTAGGTAATGTTTTATAGGTTGCCTTTACCCAAATTTAAAACAACATCCTTGGGACTCGCCAGAGTCACTAAAACCAACCTAGTTCAGTAACAAATGCACATTGTAATAAATGTAGGCTGCTCAGTCTGGCTAATTCACAGGGTGAAGGGTGGGACATCTGGATGTAGGCCGTCAGTAACCAGGCGAATCCTTTCTCGATACCAGCTTAAACAGAGTTTACTTCAGTTCTGGATAGGGTAAATCCCAGCAGATTTAGGAAACTCAATTCACCCGTTATATGGAGAGCTGGTAGCACATCTCCCCTCTCAGAAGAAGAAGTAGTGACTGAGAGAGTAGAGAGTGAAGGAAGGGGGGTGGTGTCGCGACAACAAGTGGCGCCCGAACAGGGACTTGAAGTGAACAGGAACCTGGTAGATTCCAGGTAGATTCCAGAGATATGCATCGCAGCGGCTCTTCATGCCCCAAGGTAATATGGGGCCTTAGACAAAACCCTGTCTCAGAACTTCAGCATCAATAACATGTTTAAATATCGATAAGGTGAATCTGTGAGAGGGAGACCAGGTTTATTGGCCGAGTTTAAAAACAATTACTGATTATTCGTTGTTTGCTGTGATCTAGGGCTGCACAGTGGTACACTGTTGCCTTGAAGCAAGAAGGTCCTGGGTTCGATTCCCGGCCCGGGGTCTTTCTGCATGGAGTTTGCATGTTCTCCCTGTGCGTGCGTGGGTTCTCCGGCTTCCTCCCACAGTCCAAAAACATGACTGTCAGGTTAATTGGTCTTTCCAAAATTCTCCCTAGGTGTGACTCTGTGTGTGCGTGGTTGTTTGTCCTGTGACAGACTGAAAACCTGTCCAGGGTGTACCCCGCCTCTCGCCTGGAACGCAACTGGAGATAGGCACCAGCACCTCCCGACCCCGTAGGGAGAAGGGTGACCGGACAGTGGATGGATGGATGGATGCTATGATCTATTTGTGAACAAACCAAATTCAAACACAAAGATTACCCAATTCAAACACAAAGATTACAAACAATCAAACTATCGAGATTCTTTAAACTTTTTCAAAATAAATGTCATAATTGACATTTACATTGTCATTCTCTATAAATGAATGCTACAGGTTTAGATCTATGGTCTGTGTTAACAATTTAAACCATTTCTGGGGTCCCCTGAATGTCTGAATGCCCCTACCAGCAGCTACTCAGTTTTATTTGCCTTGATATCCCAGTCTTATAATTCTAGATCTCAGAGTATATAGAGTTAACCCCTTTGAGCTCTTTTCTATCTATAAGTCAGTCTGCAGCCAAGTTGTTGTAGAGGTTAAAAAACATTATTAGGGCTTAATCAGTAAAATGGCAGAAAATTTGCTTATTTCATAACTTCATAACCTTTGAAGTTATGATCTGTTTAACAGCTACAGTCTCAGATCAATTCAGCCCTCCAGGACTGTCAGCAGCAGAAACAAAAACTTTATACCTGTTGGGGAAAATATACTCCAAATATACTCCAAATATACTCCAAAATATACTCCACAATGCTATCATGCATTGTCCCCGCATGATAGCAGTAATATTATAGTGGATTGTTGCTGTGTTGTTGTACAGTGTTTTTGTTCAATGTACCCCTTTTAACATTGAGCACCGGCCCCTACAAAAGTCTCTGCATGGCCCTGAGAACCACAGACCTCTGTTTCACTGTCCTTCAGCAGTCTGTTTTTTCAGGTCATCAGATATATCTGAGCCATACTTTTCCATTTTTCTTGGAAAGATATTCAACATTTGGAGTTTCAAAACCTAATTGAATTCAATTTACTTACAGAGGTCACTTCAAAGCACTTTAATTCAAACTTTATTTGTACTGCAAATTTCAGGAACAAGGCAGTTCAAAGTACTTTATATGATAAAAGCATAACACAGTTAATTGTGAAACAGGCAATAACATTTTGTCAAAGGCCATCATCAAAATCAAGAAAATACACATCAAAATTTGTAATCAATGTTCTATTCACTACTAACCAAAAGGTTAGGTTATAGCCTTGATTTAAATAAACTTATTTTGGTTGTTTTAGAGTTTTCTTAAAATCTGTTCCGGATTTGAAGTGCATAGAAGCTGAATGCTGCTTCTTCATGTTTTGTTATGGGGATACAGAATAGACTAGAACCAGAAACATTTAATTTTCTGATAGCGTAAAATTATTTGAAAATAACTTCAGTGCAGTTTCATGGTTCTGTTATTTGCCAAACCTTCTGTGCTTTTTGGAGACCAAGTGAACAAACATTCAGCTAACAGTCATTGTCACTGGAAGTACTCAGCTCTGCTCTGGCATGTATTGACTACTCGAATAAAAGTTTCAAAGGTTTTGTTGAGAAAAAACAATTTTTTGAAAAAGTTCTCCGGCTCAATTTCATTTTGTAATTTGTTAGGTACTCATTTTGTATTAGCTTTTCACAAATAAATATTCAGTATATAGCTTTTGAACTGTATACATTAAGATTTTTGGATGAGTAAAAACACCTAGTGCTTCTCTTGAATTGATGGTTTCTTCATCCATCTCAATAAGCTACAAGAAACTGGCCCTTGAGGACAAATTTGGGTTCCAGGGCCCATCCGAGGGTTCAGCTCCATGAAGGTTAGTGTCCTGTAACTGTTAGATTAGTCTACTTCAACATACCAGAATTACAACTTGACTGCATACTATAATTCAGATAGGACCAGATCCCCTGGTAGAAACGATTGGAAAATATCCAAGTTTATTTACAAATACTGCTTGCAGCTTAAGATTGGTTTGTATTAACTAAAACATTTAAGTTAAATCTAGGGGAGTTATGGACCAGTAAAAGGACCTTAATTGCTGCATATTACAAGATTTAGGCCAGTACTCTGACTGCAATAGTAAATTTCTTTCTATTGTGTTCAAACATGTACACAAATTTGAACCAACTGTACATTATTTTCAAATGGACAACCCAGAGGTTTTATTCTATATGCACAGCTTTCATATTGAACCATAAACTTGTTTGCTTATAGAGCTCAGAATGCCTCAGAAGGAACGCTGGATTAGGGGAGCATTTCTGTTGCAAACATCAATGGTAAGTATTTTAAGAAAAAAAAACAAAACAAAAAAAACCCAATAAAAACCTCGAGGCAAACAAAAGGAAAAACAGAACAAATGCCCAACTAGGGCTTTATTAAAACACCACTTTAAACATGGGAATGCCACATAGCATGGATAAACTGCAGCACCAGAAAAAGGGAAAGAAAGCTTCTCTGAAGCCACTTGAGACAGAAAAAAAGGTAATATAAACTCAGTATGAATAAATGCAAGATTAACCATAAAAATTTCTAAACATGTTTGGATCCAAGACATTTAACCACTTCCGATGCAGATTTCAATCCTGAGACAGCACACCATCCAAAGCACCTCAGATTATACAGTCTTCTGTTGGCCCTTCTTTCCAATTAGAGACTTGTGGATGTGTGGGATCACACCTGGCCAAGAAAAACAGGTTTAGAAGACAAAATCGTGTTTAAAGGCGGTCCAATATCAAGGTGTCTAAAAGCATCTTTACCTCCACCAGCAATTGTGGCCTTGATAAGAGAATCAAGCTCCTCATCTCCTCTTATGGCAAGCTGCAAGTGGCGTGGAGTAATTCGTTTCACTTTGAGGTCCTTTGATGCATTTCCTGCCAACTCCAAAACCTGGACAGAGTCGGGATACTGAAATGGACACAAAGATCGACTCTTTACACAAATTTTAAATTGTTTAACAATACCTCAGCAGTGAGGTATTCAAGAATAGCTGCGCTGTACACTGCTGCTGTGGCTCCCACTCTGCCGTGACTGGTGGTTCTGGACTTGAGGTGTCTGTGGATACGACCCACTGGGAACTGCGTGGAGAACGAAGGAAACAACCGTGAAAAACTGAGAAACAATACGGCTCGCTGGCCAGCGGGTGGGACGCCCGCCGGTGGAACAGCCTTTGCGATGTGAACGGAGGAAGAGCTGTGCCAATGAATGAATGTGTTCAGACCTGCAGTCCTGCTCTCTGTGAGCGCGAAATAGCCTTTGTCTTGGTCTTTCCGGAGTCCTTCCCAGCCTTACCGCCAGCCTGGGGAACAGAGGTCAATCACAGTTTGTAACAGCTCAGCGGATCAGTACCGCCAAGCACAATTCAAATTTTAAAAAGCGAGTTGACAGACGCTTTTACTTTTAAGATACCCGCTACTTTTTCAAAGCTATCGGTTAGCACACTAAGCTACCAGCAGCTAACGGCTACATGCTAATGACAAAAAAAAGAAAATATCCCTGAAATACAGCTTCTTTAAAAACAAAAATATATTATGTTGTAGCGAACATATTACTGAATACGATCAGCGATACATACCATTTTATAGTTTTCTCAGATAAGACCTTACGACGCAGCACAAAATACAGATTTCCTTGCTACTGTCTTTAGCTGCTGTTGAAACAACTTCACCCGCTTGCCAACCGTTCCTCATTTATATACTCACTTTATCCGGGTTCCTTCCACTAGCCAATCACATATCACATGTATTCAGCCAATCAACAACACGTTCGTGGTAAAATTCTGTGAATGTTTACTATGGGTATTGTAGTACTTTTGTTCTTCCGGGTTTTTTTTAAATGTAATGTTTAAAAATACTGGAAAACTTCGTAAAGACCAACTTGTCTCAACTTACACATAAAATATGTTTTACAAAACATGTTCATAAATGTATTGTTTTTTTCCTTCTCTCCTTTGATTCACTGATACGTTTTTAACATTTCTGTGTCAAAATAAATTAAGTTTGTCTCAGTTTGTGAGCTTTTGATGTTCTTTTTTAAGCATAAATAACCGAATGTACCATTATTGTTGATGCTGAATTATGCATCTGGTTTCTCAACACAAGACATAATTTGTCTTTATATAATCTTAAAATTTCTAAATGTTTTGGATTATTTTGCTCTCTTTGGAGAATAGATCAGCATTCATTCTAAAGTCAGCTTTTCTTTTTCACATTGAGAATGTACTTATGACCACATGAGGTCAGTGTTGGTTTTTATTTATTCACTTTTTTTCAACGTGAACTACAGACTGTCAAACCTTGTATAAAGTTTGAGATCAAAATTAAGAGTTTATACTTAATAATAAATAACCTAGTGAGCTGCTTCCTTCTCTGATAGTTATGCTGAATTAAGCTGGTGTACCCAAACTGCACTGCTGTAAACATCACTCCTCCATTAATAACAATCATTGAATTAATTGCACACAAAAGTTACATGTTTTAGTTCAGTTGTAACGGGTAGTGGATACAGATGAAATTCTCGCTAAAATATGTTTTGTAATTGCCATGCGATGAGTGGTTTTTGGCGCCCTCTACTGGTTGCCAATAAATAGGAGGAGAAACTGTAAACTCCACACAGTCTGTTCAGCGCTCAACTGTGGTAAGTCACCAAATTCAGTTCTTTTCTGAACAGTCATAGTAACACTTCACGTTAATGCTCAAAGATTAACATGAAGTTTCATTACAGTACCCAGAACTAGTGGACCAGTAGGGAAGATTACTATGCTGATTTATATTAACCACTCATAACAGGTAATTATGTTACATTATTTATCAGTAATTTATGTTGTCAGTTAAGTTTGTCAGTTTTTTGTTTCAGTTAAGTTTGTCAGTTTGTCTTATGCATGTTGGTTTGCTGTGATTGCCAGTCTGTCAGTTTGTTTGTTCCCTGTTTCTATGATGACATGACGTGGCCAGCTTTGTTTTCTGTGAAACACCAGAGGATGCTGTTAAGTAGTTTAGTAGTTCATTTTTACTGCCGCCTATATTTATTTTTCTGATTTGTTTCATTATAAAAGAAAGACCAAGTAGCATTAAATTAATTTTAAAGTTGTATTATCAATAAAATATCACTATACGATCACCTGTTAGAAAAATATGTTATTAAGCCCGATTGTAATAATTATTTGTGAGACACAGTCTGTTCAACGCTCTACTGTGTGCATTTTTGACTTATTTCACTGAGATAAAGCTTCTTTGGTCTTACATAGATATGTGTTCAAAAAACACAGGAATTGTTAATTCAATCTGGAGAGACTCAGACGAGAAAGAAAGCGATTAGAAAAGTTAATTAAGACTTTGGCGCTCGGGCCCCGGCTAAGGACATCGAGCTGATGCGATAAACTCGGATGAGCATTCCCGATGCTGATAGGAATGTCATCCCCCTGGACCCAAACCTGGTGGTGGAGGTCAGTGAATGAAGTATGCCTAGGAGCCAGGACAGTGTAGGTGGAGAAGGGGTGGAAGTGGGTAGAGCGCAGCAGCGAAACGGAAGACACTTTGGATGGACGTCCTTATCAACTGGGGCATGGTCGGTGATTGGCTGCGACATGGCTTGGTCCAGCAATGATTGGTCGTCGGTGATTAGAAGGATGCACCTAATGAAAGCTGCGGGTGGGGCTAAAGAGTCTTCCAGCTTGAATTTACGCCAAGGCTTCATAACCACCAAAATATACTGCTTCTCAGTATTTTTATGCTGTTTCAAAGATTATGAAGCTGAACTTTCATGAATTTGCAGAAAATTACACAGTGGTGCATTGTTGACTTATTTCACTGAGAGAAAGCTTTTTTCGTCTTAGTCTTATTTTTGACTTCTTTCACTGAGCTCAACACTGGAATTGTTCAAAACACTAAAATATACTGCTTCTCAGTACTTCTATGCTGTTTCAAAGATTATAAAGATGAACTTTCATGAATTTGCAGAAAATTACAAAGTGCTGCATTTTTGACTTATTTCACTGAGAGAAAGCTTTTTTCGTCTTAGTCTTATTTTTGACTTCTTTCACTGAGATCAACACTGGAATTGTTCAAAACACTAAAATATACTGCTTCTCAGTACTTCTATGCTGTTTCAAAGATTATAAAGCTGAACTTTTATGAATTTGCAGAAAATTACACAGTGGTGCATTTTTGACTTATTTCACTGAGAGAAAGCTTTTTCGTCTTAGTCTTATTTTTGACTTCTTTCACTGAGATCAACACTGGAATTGTTCAAAACACTAAAATATACTGCTTCTCAGTACTTCTATGCTGTTTCAAAGATTATAAAGCTGAACTTTCATGAATTTGCAGAAAATTACAGTGGTGCATTTTTGACTTATTTCACTGAGAGAAAGCTTTTTTCGTCTTAGTCTTATTTTTGACTTTGTCACTGAGATCAACACTGGAATTATTCAAAACACTAAAATATACTGCTTCTCAGTACTTCTATGCTGTTTCAAAGATTATAAAGCTGAACTTTCATGAATTTGCAGAAAATTACACAGTGGTGCATTTTTGACTTATTTCACTGAGAGAAAGCTTTTTTCGTCTTAGTCTTATTTTGACTTCTTTCACTGAGATCAACACTGGAATTGTTCAAAACACTAAAATATACTGCTTCTCAGTACTTTGCTGTTTCAAAGATTATAAAGATGAACTTTCATGAATTTGCAGAAAATTACAAAGTGCTGCATTTTTGACTTATTTCACTGAGAGAAAGCTTTTTTCGTCTTAGTCTTATTTTTGACTTCTGTCACTGAGATCAACACTGGAATTGTTCAAAACACTAAAATATACTGCTTCTCAGTACTTCTATGCTGTTTCAAAGATTATAAAGCTGAACTTTCATGAATTTGCAGAAAATTACAAAGTGCTGCATTTTTGACTTATTTCACTGAGAGAAAGCTTTTTTCGCCTTAGTCTTAGTTTTGACTTCTTTCACTGAGATCAACACTGGAATTCTTCAAAACACTAAAATATACTGCTTCTCAGTACTTCTAAGCTGTTTCAAAGATTATAAAGCTGAACTTTCATGAATTTGCAGAAAATTACAAAGTGGTGCATTTTTGACTTATTTCACTGAGAGAAAGCTTTTTTCGTCTTAGTCTTATTTTGACTTCTTTCACTGAGATCAACACTGGAATTGTTCAAAACACTAAAATATACTGCTTCTCAGTACTTCTAAGCTGTTTCAAAGATTATAAAGCTGAACTTTCATGAATTTGCAGAAAATTACAAAGTGGTGCATTTTTGACTTATTTCACTGAGAGAAAGCTTTTTTCGTCTTAGTCTTATTTTTGACTTCTTTCACTGAGATCAACACTGGAATTGTTAAAACACTAAAATATACTGCTTCTCAGTACTTCTATGCTGTTTCAAAGATTATAAAGCTGAACTTTCATGAATTTGCAGAAAATTACACAGTGGTGCATTTTTGACTTATTTCACTGAGAGAAAGCTTTTTTCGTCTTAGTCTTATTTTTGACTTCTTTCACTGAGATCAACACTGGAATTGTTCAAAACACTAAAATATACTGCTTCTCAGTAGTTTATGCTGTTTCAAAGATTATAAAGCTGAACTTTCATGAATTTGCAGAAAATTACAAAGTGCTGCATTTTTGACTTATTTCACTGAGAGAAAGCTTTTTTCGTCTTAGTCTTATTTTTGACTTCTTCACTGAGATCAACACTGGAATTGTTCAAAACACTAAAATATACTGCTTCTCAGTGCTTCTAAGCTGTTTCAAAGATTATGAAGCTGAACTTTCATGAATTTGCAGAAAATTACAAAGTGCTGCATTTTTGACTTATTTCACTGAGAGAAAGCTTTTTTCGTCTTAGTCTTATTTTTGACTTCTTTCACTGAGATCAACACTGGAATTGTTCAAAACACTAAAATATTCTGCTTCTCAGTACTTCTATGCTGTTTCAAAGATTATAAAGCTGAACTTTCATGAATTTGCAGAAAATTACACAGTGGTGCATTTTTGACTTATTTCACTGAGAGAAAGCATTTTCGTCTTAGTCTTATTTTTCACTTCTTTCACTGAGATCAACACTGGAATTGTTCAAAACACTAAAATATACTGCTTCTCAGTACTTCTATGCTGTTTCAAAGATTATAAAGCTGAACTTTCATGAATTTGCAGAAAATTACAAAGTGCTGCATTTTTACTTATTTCACTGAGAGAAAGCTTTTTTCGCCTTAGTCTTAGTTTTGACTTCTTTCACTGAGATCAACACTGGAATTCTTCAAAACACTAAAATATACTGCTTCTCAGTACTTCTAAGCTGTTTCAAAGATTATAAAGCTGAACTTTCATGAATTTGCAGAAAATTACAAGTGGTGCATTTTTGACTTATTTCACTGAGAGAAAGCTTTTTTCGTCTTAGTCTTATTTTTGACTTCTTTCACTGAGATCAACACTGGAATTGTTAAAACACTAAAATATACTGCTTCTCAGTACTTTATGCTGTTTCAAAGATTATAAAGCTGAACTTTCATGAATTTGCAGAAAATTACACAGTGGTGCATTTTTGACTTATTTCACTGAGAGAAAGCTTTTTTCGTCTTAGTCTTATTTTTGACTTCTTTCACTGAGATCAACACTGGAATTGTTCAAAACACTAAAATATACTGCTTCTCAGTAGTTTATGCTGTTTCAAAGATTATAAAGCTGAACTTTCATGAATTTGCAGAAAATTACAAAGTGCTGCATTTTTGACTTATTTCACTGAGAGAAAGCTTTTTTCGTCTTAGTCTTATTTTGACTTCTGTCACTGAGATCAACACTGGAATTGTTCAAAACACTAAAATATACTGCTTCTCAGTGCTTCTAAGCTGTTTCAAAGATTATGAAGCTGAACTTTCATGAATTTGCAGAAAATTACAAAGTGCTGCATTTTTGACTTATTTCACTGAGAGAAAGCTTTTTTCGTCTTAGTCTTATTTTTGACTTCTTTCACTGAGATCAACACTGGAATTGTTCAAAACACTAAAATATTCTGCTTCTCAGTACTTCTATGCTGTTTCAAAGATTATAAAGCTGAACTTTCATGAATTTGCAGAAAATTACACAGTGGTGCATTTTTGACTTATTTCACTGAGAGAAAGCATTTTCGTCTTAGTCTTATTTTTCACTTCTTTCACTGAGATCAACACTGGAATTGTTCAAAACACTAAAATATACTGCTTCTCAGTACTTCTATGCTGTTTCAAAGATTATAAAGCTGAACTTTCATGAATTTGCAGAAAATTACACAGTGGTGCATTTTTACTTATTTCACTGAGAGAAAGCTTTTTTCGTCTTAGTCTTATTTTTGACTTCTTTCACTGAGATCAACACTGGAATTCTTCAAAACACTAAAATATACTGCTTCTCAGTACTTCTATGCTGTTTCAAAGATTATAAAGCTGAACTTTCATGAATTTGCAGAAAATTACACAGTGGTGCATTTTTGACTTATTTCACTGAGAGAAAGCTTTTTTCGTCTTAGTCTTATTTTGACTTCTGTCACTGAGATCAACACTGGAATTGTTCAAAACACTAAAATATACTGCTTCTCAGTACTTCTATGCTGTTTCAAAGATTATAAAGCTGAACTTTCATGAATTTGCAGAAAATTACACAGTGGTGCATTTTTGACTTATTTCACTGAGAGAAAGCTTTTTCGTCTTAGTCTTATTTTTGACTTTTGTCACTGAGATCAACACTGGAATTATTCAAAACACTAAAATATACTGCTTCTCAGTACTTCTATGCTGTTTCAAAGATTATAAAGCTGAACTTTCATGAATTTGCAGAAAATTACACAGTGGTGCATTTTTGACTTATTTCACTGAGAGAAAGCTTTTTTCGTCTTAGTCTTATTTTTCACTTCTTTCACTGAGATCAACACTGGAATTGTTCAAAACACTAAAATATACTGCTTCTCAGTACTTATGCTGTTTCAAAGATTATAAAGATGAACTTTCATGAATTTGCAGAAAATTACAAAGTGCTGCATTTTTGACTTATTTCACTGAGAGAAAGCTTTTTTCGTCTTAGTCTTATTTTTGACTTCTGTCACTGAGATCAACACTGGAATTGTTCAAAACACTAAAATATACTGCTTCTCAGTACTTCTATGCTGTTTCAAAGATTATAAAGCTGAACTTTCATGAATTTGCAGAAAATTACAAAGTGCTGCATTTTGACTTATTTCACTGAGAGAAAGCTTTTTTCGCCTTAGTCTTAGTTTTGACTTCTTTCACTGAGATCAACACTGGAATTCTTCAAAACACTAAAATATACTGCTTCTCAGTACTTCTAAGCTGTTTCAAAGATTATAAAGCTGAACTTTCATGAATTTGCAGAAAATTACAAAGTGGTGCATTTTTGACTTATTTCACTGAGAGAAAGCTTTTTTCGTCTTAGTCTTATTTTTGACTTCTTTCACTGAGATCAACACTGGAATTCTTCAAAACACTAAAATATACTGCTTCTCAGTACTTCTATGCTGTTTCAAAGATTATAAAGCTGAACTTTCATGAATTTGCAGAAAATTACACAGTGGTGCATTTTGACTTATTTCACTGAGAGAAAGCTTTTTTCGTCTTAGTCTTATTTTGACTTCTTCACTGAGATCAACACTGGAATTGTTCAAAACACTAAAATATACTGCTTCTCAGTACTTCTATGCTGTTTCAAAGATTATAAAGCTGAACTTTCATGAATTTGCAGAAAATTACACAGTGGTGCATTTTTGACTTATTTCACTGAGAGAAAGCTTTTTTCGTCTTAGTCTTATTTTTGACTTCTTTCACTGAGATCAACACTGGAATTGTTCAAAACACTAAAATATACTGCTTCTCAGTACTTTATGCTGTTTCAAAGATTATAAAGATGAACTTTCATGAATTTGCAGAAAATTACAAAGTGCTGCATTTTTGACTTATTTCACTGAGAGAAAGCTTTTTTCGTCTTAGTCTTATTTTTGACTTCTGTCACTGAGATCAACACTGGAATTGTTCAAAACACTAAAATATACTGCTTCTCAGTACTTCTATGCTGTTTCAAAGATTATAAAGCTGAACTTTCATGAATTTGCAGAAAATTACAAAGTGCTGCATTTTTGACTTATTTCACTGAGAGAAAGCTTTTTTCGCCTTAGTCTTAGTTTTGACTTCTTCACTGAGATCAACACTGGAATTGTTCAAAACACTAAAATATACTGCTTCTCAGTACTTCTAAGCTGTTTCAAAGATTATAAGCTGAACTTTCATGAATTTGCAGAAAATTACAAAGTGGTGCATTTTTGACTTATTTCACTGAGAGAAAGCTTTTTTCGTCTTAGTCTTATTTTTGACTTCTTTCACTGAGATCAACACTGGAATTCTTCAAAACACTAAAATATACTGCTTCTCAGTACTTCTATGCTGTTTCAAAGATTATAAAGCTGAACTTTCATGAATTTGCAGAAAATTACACAGTGGTGCATGTTTTACTTATTTCAATGAGAGAAAGCTTTTTTCGTCTTAGTCTTATTTTTGACTTCTTCACTGAGATCAACACTGGAATTGTTAAAAACACTAAAATATACTGCTTCTCAGTACTTCTATGCTGTTTCAAAGATTATAAAGCTGAACTTTCATGAATTTTCAGAAAATTACACAGTGGTGCATTTTTGACTTATTTCACTGAGAGAAAGCTTTTATCGTCTTAGTCTTATTTTTGACTTTTGTCACTGAGATCAACACTGGAATTGTTGAAAACACTAAAATATACTGCTTCTCAGTACTTCTATGCTGTTTCAAAGATTATAAAGCTGAACTTTCATGAATTTGCAGAAAATTACAAAGTGCTGCATTTTTGACTTATTTCACTGAGAGAAAGCTTTTTTCGCCTTAGTCTTAGTTTTGACTTCTTCACTGAGATCAACACTGGAATTCTTCAAAACACTAAAATATACTGCTTCTCAGTACTTCTAAGCTGTTTCAAAGATTATAAAGCTGAACTTTCATGAATTTGCAGAAAATTACAAGTGGTGCATTTTTGACTTATTTCACTGAGAGAAAGCTTTTTTCGTCTTAGTCTTATTTTTGACTTCTTTCACTGAGATCAACACTGGAATTCTTCAAAACACTAAAATATACTGCTTCTCAGTACTTCTATGCTGTTTCAAAGATTATAAAGCTGAACTTTCATGAATTTGCAGAAAATTACAGTGGTGCATTTTACTTATTTCAATGAGAGAAAGCTTTTTTCGTCTTAGTCTTATTTTTGACTTCTTTCACTGAGATCAACACTGGAATTGTTCAAAACACTAAAATATACTGCTTCTCAGTACTTCTATGCTGTTTCAAAGATTATAAAGCTGAACTTTCATGAATTTGCAGAAAATTACACAGTGGTGCATTTTTGACTTATTTCACTGAGAGAAAGCTTTTATCGTCTTAGTCTTATTTTTGACTTTTGTCACTGAGATCAACACTGGAATTGTTCAAAACACTAAAATATACTGCTTCTCAGTACTTTATGCTGTTTCAAAGATTATAAAGATGAACTTTCATGAATTTGCAGAAAATTACACAGTGGTGCATTTTTGACTTATTTCACTGAGAGAAAGCTTTTTTCGTCTTAGTCTTATTTTGACTTCTTTCACTGAGATCAACACTGGAATTGTTCAAAACACTAAAATATCCCTCCTGTTGTCCTCGGCTCATGTCGACCGAGGACAAGCCCTTAAAAAATATGTTTTTCAATTGCAGCTGCATACAGAAACTTTAATCTAACAGTCCTGCATCAGAACTACGGTGTGCACAACTCAGGGGGAAGTTTAGGCTCAAGCAATCCAAATGTGAACTTTACAAAAGAAATAAAGATAACCAAACCCAGGCCTCAGGTCAGACTGACCGGAAGACTAAGGAAATTACAGCTGGACAGGCAAACAGTATGGAATGGCATCACTGATCTCCGTAAAACTGATATCTTTTCAAATTTCCCCCCCCTCCTGTTGCCCTCGGGTTGACATGACCGAGGACAAGCCCTTATAAAACATTTTTTAATTGCAACTGCATACAGAAACTTGAAATCTAACAGTCCTGAATCAGACCTACAGTGTTCACAACTCAGATGGAATTTTCTGCTGGAGCAATTCAAATGTGAACTTGACGAAAAAATAAGACTAACCTCCTGTTGTCTTCGGGTCAAAATGACCCGAAGACAAGAGGAGGGATATACTGCTTCTCAGTAGTTTATGCTGTTTCAAAGATTATAAAGCTGAACTTTCATGAATTTGCAGAAAATTACAAAGTGCTGCATTTTTGACTTATTTCACTGAGAGAAAGCTTTTTTGTCTTAGTCTTATTTTTGACTTCTGTCACTGAGATCAACACTGGAATTGTTCAAAACACTAAAATATACTGCTTCTCAGTGCTTCTAAGCTGTTTCAAAGATTATGAAGCTGAACTTTCATGAATTTGCAGAAAATTACAAAGTGCTGCATTTTTGACTTATTTCACTGAGAGAAAGCTTTTTTCGTCTTAGTCTTATTTTTGACTTCTTTCACTGAGATCAACACTGGAATTGTTCAAAACACTAAAATATTCTGCTTCTCAGTACTTCTATGCTGTTTCAAAGATTATAAAGCTGAACTTTCATGAATTTGCAGAAAATTACACAGTGGTGCATTTTGACTTATTTCACTGAGAGAAAGCTTTTTTTCGTCTTAGTCTTATTTTTGACTTCTTTCACTGAGATCAACACTGGAATTCTTCAAAACACTAAAATATACTGCTTCTCAGTACTTCTATGCTGTTTCAAAGATTATAAAGCTGAACTTTCATGAATTTGCAGAAAATTACACAGTGGTGCATTTTTGACTTATTCACTGAGAGAAAGCTTTTTTCGTCTTAGTCTTATTTTTGACTTCTGTCACTGAGATCAACACTGGAATTGTTCAAAACACTAAAATATACTGCTTCTCAGTACTTCTATGCTGTTTCAAAGATTATAAAGCTGAACTTTCATGAATTTGCAGAAAATTACACAGTGGTGCATTTTTGACTTATTTCACTGAGAGAAAGCTTTTATCGTCTTAGTCTTATTTTGACTTTTGTCACTGAGATCAACACTGGAATTATTCAAAACACTAAAATATACTGCTTCTCAGTACTTCTATGCTGTTTCAAAGATTATAAAGCTGAACTTTCATGAATTTGCAGAAAATACACAGTGGTGCATTTTTGACTTATTTCACTGAGAGAAAGCTTTTTTCGTCTTAGTCTTATTTTTGACTTCTTTCACTGAGATCAACACTGGAATTGTTCAAAACACTAAAATACTGCTTCTCAGTACTTTATGCTGTTTCAAAGATTATAAAGATGAACTTTCATGAATTTGCAGAAAATTACAAAGTGCTGCATTTTGACTTATTTCACTGAGAGAAAGCTTTTTTCGTCTTAGTCTTATTTTTGACTTCTGTCACTGAGATCAACACTGGAATTGTTCAAAACACTAAAATATACTGCTTCTCAGTACTTCTATGCTGTTTCAAAGATTATAAAGCTGAACTTTCATGAATTTGCAGAAAATTACAAAGTGCTGCATTTTTGACTTATTTCACTGAGAGAAAGCTTTTTCGCCTTAGTCTTAGTTTTGACTTCTTTCACTGAGATCAACACTGGAATTGTTCAAAACACTAAAATATACTGCTTCTCAGTACTTCTAAGCTGTTTCAAAGATTATAAAGCTGAACTTTCATGAATTTGCAGAAAATTACAAAGTGGTGCATTTTTGACTTATTTCACTGAGAGAAAGCTTTTTTCGTCTTAGTCTTATTTTTGACTTCTTTCACTGAGATCAACACTGGAATTCTTCAAAACACTAAAATATACTGCTTCTCAGTACTTCTATGCTGTTTCAAAGATTATAAAGCTGAACTTTCATGAATTTGCAGAAAATTACACAGTGGTGCATGTTTTACTTATTTCAATGAGAGAAAGCTTTTTTCGTCTTAGTCTTATTTTTGACTTCTTTCACTGAGATCAACACTGGAATGTTAAAAACACTAAAATATACTGCTTCTCAGTACTTCTATGCTGTTTCAAAGATTATAAAGCTGAACTTTCATGAATTTTCAGAAAATTACACAGTGGTGCATTTTGACTTATTTCACTGAGAGAAGCTTTTATCGTCTTAGTCTTATTTTTGACTTTTGTCACTGAGATCAACACTGGAATGTTCAAAACACTAAATATACTGCTTCTCAGTACTTCTATGCTGTTTCAAAGATTATAAAGCTGAACTTTCATGAATTTGCAGAAAATTACAAAGTGCTGCATTTTTGACTTATTTCACTGAGAGAAAGCTTTTTTCGCCTTAGTCTAGTTTTGACTTCTTTCACTGAGATCAACACTGGAATTCTTCAAAACACTAAAATATACTGCTTCTCAGTACTTCTAAGCTGTTTCAAAGATTATAAAGCTGAACTTTCATGAATTTGCAGAAAATTACAAAGTGGTGCATTTTTGACTTATTTCACTGAGAGAAAGCTTTTTTCGTCTTAGTCTTATTTTTGACTTCTTTCACTGAGATCAACACTGGAATTCTTCAAAACACTAAAATATACTGCTTCTCAGTACTTCTATGCTGTTTCAAAGATTATAAAGCTGAACTTTCATGAATTTGCAGAAAATTACACAGTGGTGCATGTTTACTTATTTCAATGAGAGAAAGCTTTTTCGTCTTAGTCTTATTTTTGACTTCTTTCACTGAGATCAACACTGGAATTGTTAAAAACACTAAAATACTGCTTCTCAGTACTTCTATGCTGTTTCAAAGATTATAAAGCTGAACTTTCATGAATTTGCAGAAAATTACACAGTGGTGCATTTTTGACTTATTTCACTGAGAGAAAGCTTTTATCGTCTTAGTCTTATTTTTGACTTTTGTCACTGAGATCAACACTGGAATTGTTCAAAACACTAAAATATACTGCTTCTCAGTACTTTATGCTGTTTCAAAGATTATAAAGATGAACTTTCATGAATTTGCAGAAAATTACACAGTGGTGCATTTTGACTTATTTCACTGAGAGAAAGCTTTTTTCGTCTTAGTCTTATTTTTGACTTCTTTCACTGAGATCAACACTGGAATTGTTCAAAACACTAAAATATACTGCTTCTCAGTAGTTTATGCTGTTTCAAAGATTATAAAGCTGAACTTTCATGAATTTGCAGAAAATTACAAAGTGCTGCATTTTTGACTTATTTCACTGAGAGAAAGCTTTTTTCGTCTTAGTCTTATTTTTGACTTCTGTCACTGAGATCAACACTGGAATTGTTCAAAACACTAAAATATACTGCTTCTCAGTGCTTCTAAGCTGTTTCAAAGATTATGAAGCTGAACTTTCATGAATTTGCAGAAAATTACAAAGTGCTGCATTTTTGACTTATTTCACTGAGAGAAAGCTTTTTCGTCTTAGTCTTATTTTGACTTCTTTCACTGAGATCAACACTGGAATTGTTCAAAACACTAAAATATTCTGCTTCTCAGTACTTCTATGCTGTTTCAAAGATTATAAAGCTGAACTTTCATGAATTTGCAGAAAATTACACAGTGGTGCATTTTGACTTATTTCACTGAGAGAAAGCTTTTTTTCGTCTTAGTCTTATTTTCACTTCTTTCACTGAGATCAACACTGGAATTCTTCAAAACACTAAAATATACTGCTTCTCAGTACTTCTATGCTGTTTCAAAGATTATAAAGCTGAACTTTCATGAATTTGCAGAAAATTACACAGTGGTGCATTTTTGACTTATTTCACTGAGAGAAAGCTTTTTCGTCTTAGTCTTATTTTGACTTCTGTCACTGAGATCAACACTGGAATTGTTCAAAACACTAAAATATACTGCTTCTCAGTACTTCTATGCTGTTTCAAAGATTATAAAGCTGAACTTTCATGAATTTGCAGAAAATTACACAGTGGTGCATTTTGACTTATTTCACTGAGAGAAAGCTTTTATCGTCTTAGTCTTATTTTTGACTTTTGTCACTGAGATCAACACTGGAATTATTCAAAACACTAAAATATACTGCTTCTCAGTACTTCTATGCTGTTTCAAAGATTATAAAGCTGAACTTTCATGAATTTGCAGAAAATTACACAGTGGTGCATTTTTGACTTATTTCACTGAGAGAAAGCTTTTTTCGTCTTAGTCTTATTTTTGACTTCTTTCACTGAGATCAACACTGGAATTGTTCAAAACACTAAATATACTGCTTCTCAGTACTTTATGCTGTTTCAAAGATTATAAAGATGAACTTTCATGAATTTGCAGAAAATTACAAAGTGCTGCATTTTTGACTTATTTCACTGAGAGAAAGCTTTTTCGTCTTAGTCTTATTTTGACTTCTGTCACTGAGATCAACACTGGAATTGTTCAAAACACTAAAATATACTGCTTCTCAGTACTTCTATGCTGTTTCAAAGATTATAAAGCTGAACTTTCATGAATTTGCAGAAAATTACAAAGTGCTGCATTTTTGACTTATTCACTGAGAGAAAGCTTTTTTCGCCTTAGTCTTAGTTTTGACTTCTTTCACTGAGATCAACACTGGAATTGTTCAAAACACTAAAATATACTGCTTCTCAGTACTTCTAAGCTGTTTCAAAGATTATAAAGCTGAACTTTCATGAATTTGCAGAAAATTACAAAGTGGTGCATTTTTGACTTATTTCACTGAGAGAAAGCTTTTTTCGTCTTAGTCTTATTTTTGACTTCTTCACTGAGATCAACACTGGAATTCTTCAAACACTAAAATATACTGCTTCTCAGTACTTCTATGCTGTTTCAAAGATTATAAAGCTGAACTTTCATGAATTTGCAGAAATTACACAGTGGTGCATGTTTTACTTATTTCAATGAGAGAAAGCTTTTTTCGTCTTAGTCTTATTTTTGACTTCTTTCACTGAGATCAACACTGGAATTGTTAAAAACACTAAAATATACTGCTTCTCAGTACTTCTATGCTGTTTCAAAGATTATAAAGCTGAACTTTCATGAATTTTCAGAAAATTACACAGTGGTGCATTTTTGACTTATTTCACTGAGAGAAAGCTTTTATCGTCTTAGTCTTATTTCTGACTTTTGTCACTGAGATCAACACTGGAATTGTTCAAAACACTAAAATATACTGCTTCTCAGTACTTCTATGCTGTTTCAAAGATTATAAAGCTGAACTTTCATGAATTTGCAGAAAATTACAAAGTGCTGCATTTTTGACTTATTTCACTGAGAGAAAGCTTTTTTCGCCTTAGTCTTAGTTTTGACTTCTTTCACTGAGATCAACACTGGAATTCTTCAAAACACTAAAATATACTGCTTCTCAGTACTTCTAAGCTGTTTCAAAGATTATAAAGCTGAACTTTCATGAATTTGCAGAAAATTACAAAGTGGTGCATTTTTGACTTATTTCACTGAGAGAAAGCTTTTTTCGTCTTAGTCTTATTTTTGACTTCTTTCACTGAGATCAACACTGGAATTCTTCAAAACACTAAAATATACTGCTTCTCAGTACTTCTATGCTGTTTCAAAGATTATAAAGCTGAACTTTCATGAATTTGCAGAAAATTACACAGTGGTGCATGTTTTACTTATTTCAATGAGAGAAAGCTTTTTTCGTCTTAGTCTTATTTTTGACTTCTTTCACTGAGATCAACACTGGAATTGTTAAAAACACTAAAATATACTGCTTCTCAGTACTTCTATGCTGTTTCAAAGATTATAAAGCTGAACTTTCATGAATTTGCAGAAAATTACACAGTGGTGCATTTTTGACTTATTTCACTGAGAGAAAGCTTTTATCGTCTTAGTCTTATTTTTGACTTTTGTCACTGAGATCAACACTGGAATTGTTCAAAACACTAAAATATACTGCTTCTCAGTACTTTATGCTGTTTCAAAGATTATAAAGATGAACTTTCATGAATTTGCAGAAAATTACACAGTGGTGCATTTTGACTTATTTCACTGAGAGAAAGCTTTTTTCGTCTTAGTCTTATTTTTGACTTCTTTCACTGAGATCAACACTGGAATTGTTCAAAACACTAAAATATACTGCTTCTCAGTAGTTTATGCTGTTTCAAAGATTATAAAGCTGAACTTTCATGAATTTGCAGAAAATTACAAAGTGCTGCATTTTTGACTTATTTCACTGAGAGAAAGCTTTTTCGTCTTAGTCTTATTTTTGACTTCTGTCACTGAGATCAACACTGGAATTGTTCAAAACACTAAAATATACTGCTTCTCAGTGCTTCTAAGCTGTTTCAAAGATTATGAAGCTGAACTTTCATGAATTTGCAGAAAATTACAAAGTGCTGCATTTTGACTTATTTCACTGAGAGAAAGCTTTCTTCGTCTTAGTCTTATTTTTGACTTCTTTCACTGAGATCAACACTGGAATTGTTCAAAACACTAAAATATTCTGCTTCTCAGTACTTCTATGCTGTTTCAAAGATTATAAAGCTGAACTTTCATGAATTTGCAGAAAATTACACAGTGGTGCATTTTTGACTTATTTCACTGAGAGAAAGCTTTTTTCGTCTTAGTCTTATTTTTGACTTCTGTCACTGAGATCAACACTGGAATTGTTCAAAACACTAAAATATACTGCTTCTCAGTACTTCTATGCTGTTTCAAAGATTATGAAGCTGAACTTTCATGAATTTGCAGAAAATTACACAGTGGTGCATTTTTGACTTATTTCACTGAGAGAAAGCTTTTTTCGTCTTAGTCTTATTTTTGACTTCTTTCACTGAGATCAACACTGGAATTGTTCAAAACACTAAAATATACTGCTTCTCAGTACTTCTATGCTGTTTCAAAGATTATAAAGCTGAACTTTCATGAATTTGCAGAAAATTACACAGTGGTGCATTTTTGACTTATTTCACTGAGAGAAAGCTTTTTTCGTCTTAGTCTTATTTTTGACTTCTTTCACTGAGATCAACACTGGAATTGTTCAAAACACTAAAATATACTGCTTCTCAGTACTTCTATGCTGTTTCAAAGATTATAAAGCTGAACTTTCAGGAATTTGCAGAAAATTACAAAGTGCTGCATTTTTGACTTATTTCACTGAGAGAAAGCTTTTTTCGTCTTATTTTTGACTTTCTGTCACTGAGATCAACATTGGAATTGTTCAAAACACTAAATATACTGCTTCTCAGTACTTCTAAGCTGTTTCAAAGATTATGAAGCTGAACTTTCATGAATTTGCAGAAAATTACACAGTGGTGCATTTTGACTTATTTCACTGAGAGAAAGCTTTTTTCATCTTAGTCTTATTTTTGACTTCTTTCACTGAGATCAACACTGGAATTGTTCAAAACACTAAAATATACTGCTTCTCAGTACTTCTAAGCTGTTTCAAAGATTATGAAGCTGAACTTTCATGAATTTGCAGAAAATTACACAGTGGTGCATTTTTGACTTATTTCACTGAGAGAAAGCTTTTTTCATCTTAGTCTTATTTTTGACTTCTTTCACTGAGATCAACACTGGAATTGTTCAAAACACTAAAATATACTGCTTCTCAGTACTTCTAAGCTGTTTCAAAGATTATGAAGCTGAACTTTCAAGAATTTGCAGAAAATTACACAGTGGGGCATTTTTGACTTATTTCACTGAGAGAAAGCTTTTTTCGTCTTAGTCTTATTTTTGACTTCTTTCACTGAGATCAACACTGGAATTGTTCAAAACACTAAAATATACTGCTTCTCAGTACTTGTAAGCTGCTTCAAAGATTATGAAGCTGAACTTTCATGAATTTGCAGAAAATTACACAGTGGTGCATTTTTGACTTATTTCACTGAGAGAAAGCTTTTTTCGTCTTAGTCTTATTTTTGACTTCTTTCACTGAGATCAACACTGGAATTGTTCAAAACACTAAAATATACTGCTTCTCAGTACTTCTAAGCTGTTTCAAAGATTATGAAGCTGAACTTTCATGAATTTGCAGAAAATTACACAGTGGTGCATTTTTGACTTATTTCACTGAGAGAAAGCATTTTCGTCTTAGTCTTATTTTTGACTTCTGTCACTGAGATCAACATTGGAATTGTTCAAAACATTAAAATATACTGCTTCTCAGTACTTCTAAGCTGTTTCAAAGATTATGAAGCTGAACTTTCATGAATTTGCAGAAAATTACACAGTGGTGCATTTTTGACTTATTTCACTGAGAGAAAGCTTTTTCATCTTAGCCTTATTTTGACTTCTTTCACTGAGATCAACACTGGAATTGTTCAAAACACTAAAATATACTGCTTCTCAGTACTTCTAAGCTGTTTCAAAGATTATGAAGCTGAACTTTCATGAATTTGCAGAAAATTACACAGTGGTGCATTTTTGACTTATTTCACTGAGAGAAAGCTTTTTTCATCTTAGTCTTATTTTTGACTTCTTTCACTGAGATCAACACTGGAATTGTTCAAAACACTAAAATATACTGCTTCTCAGTACTTCTAAGCTGTTTCAAAGATTATGAAGCTGAACTTTCAAGAATTTTCAGAAAATTACACAGTGGGGCATTTTTGACTTATTTCACTGAGAGAAAGCTTTTTTCGTCTTACTCTTATTTTTGACTTCTTTCACTGAGATCAACACTGGAATTGTTCAAAACACTAAAATATACTGCTTCTCAGTACTTGTAAGCTGCTTCAAAGATTATGAAGCTGAACTTTCATGAATTTGCAGAAAATTACACAGTGGTGCATTTTTGACTTATTTCACTGAGAGAAAGCTTTTTTCGTCTTAGTCTTATTTTTGACTTCTTTCACTGAGATCAACACTGGAATTGTTCAAAACACTAAAATATACTGCTTCTCAGTACTTCTAAGCTGTTTCAAAGATTATGAAGCTGAACTTTCATGAATTTGCAGAAAATTACACAGTGGTGCATTTTTGACTTATTTCACTGAGAGAAAGCTTTTCGTCTTAGTCTTATTTTTCACTTCTTTCACTGAGATCAACACTGGAATTGTTCAAAACACTAAAATATACTGCTTCTCAGTACTTCTATGCTGTTCAAAGATTATGAAGCTGAACTTTCATGAATTTGCAGAAAATTACACAGTGGTGCATTTTTGACTTATTTCACTGAGAGAAAGCTTTTTTCGTCTTAGTCTTATTTTTGACTTCTTTCACTGAGATCAACACTGGAATTGTTCAAAACACTAAAATATACTGCTTCTCAGTACTTCTATGCTGTTTCAAAGATTATAAAGCTGAACTTTCATGAATTTGCAGAAAATTACACAGTGGTGCATTTTGACTTATTTCACTGAGAGAAAGCTTTTTTCGTCTTAGTCTTATTTTTGACTTCTTTCACTGAGATCAACACTGAATTGTTCAAAACACTAAAATATACTGCTTCTCAGTACTTTATGCTGTTTCAAAGATTATAAAGATGAACTTTCATGAATTTGCAGAAAATTACAAAGTGCTGCATTTTGACTTATTTCACTGAGAGAAAGCTTTTTTCGTCTTAGTCTTATTTTTGACTTCTGTCACTGAGATCAACACTGGAATTGTTCAAAACACTAAAATATACTGCTTCTCAGTACTTCTATGCTGTTTCAAAGATTATAAAGCTGAACTTTCATGAATTTGCAGAAAATTACAAAGTGCTGCATTTTTGACTTATTTCACTGAGAGAAAGCTTTTTTCGCCTTAGTCTTAGTTTTGACTTCTTTCACTGAGATCAACACTGGAATTCTTCAAAACACTAAAATATACTGCTTCTCAGTACTTCTAAGCTGTTTCAAAGATTATAAAGCTGAACTTTCATGAATTTGCAGAAAATTACAAAGTGGTGCATTTTTGACTTATTTCACTGAGAGAAAGCTTTTTTCGTCTTAGTCTTATTTTTGACTTCTTTCACTGAGATCAACACTGGAATTCTTCAAAACACTAAAATATACTGATTCTCAGTACTTCTATGCTGTTTCAAAGATTATAAAGCTGAACTTTCATGAATTTGCAGAAAATTACACAGTGGTGCATTTTTGACTTATTTCACTGAGAGAAAGCTTTTTTCGTCTTAGTCTTATTTTGACTTCTGTCACTGAGATCAACACTGGAATTTTCAAAACACTAAAATATACTGCTTCTCAGTACTTCTATGCTGTTTCAAAGATTATAAAGCTGAACTTTCATGAATTTGCAGAAAATTACACAGTGGTGCATTTTTGACTTATTTCACTGAGAGAAAGCTTTTATCGTCTTAGTCTTATTTTTGACTTTTGTCACTGAGATCAACACTGGAATATTCAAAACACTAAAATATACTGCTTCTCAGTACTTCTATGCTGTTTCAAAGATTATAAAGCTGAACTTTCATGAATTTGCAGAAAATTACACAGTGGTGCATTTTTGACTTATTTCACTGAGAGAAAGCTTTTTTCGTCTTAGTCTTATTTTTGACTTCTTTCACTGAGATCAACACTGGAATTGTTCAAAACACTAAAATATACTGCTTCTCAGTACTTTATGCTGTTTCAAAGATTATAAAGATGAACTTTCATGAATTTGCAGAAAATTACAAAGTGCTGCATTTTTGACTTATTTCACTGAGAGAAAGCTTTTTTCGTCTTAGTCTTATTTTGACTTCTGTCACTGAGATCAACACTGGAATTGTTCAAAACACTAAAATATACTGCTTCTCAGTACTTCTATGCTGTTTCAAAGATTATAAAGCTGAACTTTCATGAATTTGCAGAAAATTACAAAGTGCTGCATTTTTGACTTATTTCACTGAGAGAAAGCTTTTTTCGTCTTAGTCTTAGTTTTGACTTCTTTCACTGAGATCAACACTGGAATTCTTCAAAACACTAAAATATACTGCTTCTCAGTACTTCTAAGCTGTTTCAAAGATTATAAAGCTGAACTTTCATGAATTTGCAGAAAATTACAAAGTGGTGCATTTTTGACTTATTTCACTGAGAGAAAGCTTTTTTCGTCTTAGTCTTATTTTTGACTTCTTTCACTGAGATCAACACTGGAATTCTTCAAAACACTAAAATATACTGCTTCTCAGTACTTCTATGCTGTTTCAAAGATTATAAAGCTGAACTTTCATGAATTTGCAGAAAATTACACAGTGGTGCATGTTTTGACTTATTTCAATGAGAGAAAGCTTTTTTCGTCTTAGTCTTATTTTTGACTCTTTCACTGAGATCAACACTGGAATTCTTCAAAACACTAAAATATACTGCTTCTCAGTACTTCTATGCTGTTTCAAAGATTATAAAGCTGAACTTTCATGAATTTGCAGAAAATTACACAGTGGTGCATTTTTGACTTATTTCACTGAGAGAAAGCTTTTTTCGTCTTAGTCTTATTTTTGACTTCTGTCACTGAGATCAACACTGGAATTGTTCAAAACACTAAAATATACTGCTTCTCAGTACTTCTATGCTGTTTCAAAGATTATAAAGCTGAACTTTCATGAATTTGCAGAAAATTACACAGTGGTGCATTTTTGACTTATTTCACTGAGAGAAAGCTTTATCGTCTTAGTCTTATTTTTGACTTTGTCACTGAGATCAACACTGGAATTATTCAAAACACTAAAATATACTGCTTCTCAGTACTTCTATGCTGTTTCAAAGATTATAAAGCTGAACTTTCATGAATTTGCAGAAAATTACACAGTGGTGCATTTTTGACTTATTTCACTGAGAGAAAGCTTTTTTCGTCTTAGTCTTATTTTTGACTTCTTTCACTGAGATCAACACTGGAATTGTTCAAAACACTAAAATACTGCTTCTCAGTACTTATGCTGTTTCAAAGATTATAAAGATGAACTTTAATGAATTTGCAGAAAATTACAAAGTGCTGCATTTTTGACTTATTTCACTGAGAGAAAGCTTTTTTCGTCTTAGTCTTATTTTTGACTTCTGTCACTGAGATCAACACTGGAATTCTTCAAAACACTAAAATATACTGCTTCTCAGTACTTCTATGCTGTTTCAAAGATTATAAAGCTGAACTTTCATGAATTTGCAGAAAATTACAAAGTGCTGCATTTTTGACTTATTTCACTGAGAGAAAGCTTTTTTCGCCTTAGTCTTATTTTTGACTTCTTTCACTGAGATCAACACTGGAATTCTTCAAAACACTAAAATATACTGCTTCTCAGTACTTCTAAGCTGTTTCAAAGATTATAAAGCTGAACTTTCATGAATTTGCAGAAAATTACAAAGTGGTGCATTTTTGACTTATTTCACTGAGAGAAAGCTTTTTTTCGTCTTAGTCTTATTTTTTGACTTCTTTCACTGAGATCAACACTGGAATTCTTCAAAACACTAAAATATACTGCTTCTCAGTACTTCTATGCTGTTTCAAAGATTATAAAGCTGAACTTTCATGAATTTGCAGAAAATTACACAGTGGTGCATGTTTTACTTATTTCAATGAGAGAAAGCTTTTTTCGTCTTAGTCTTATTTTTGACTTCTTTCACTGAGATCAACACTGGAATTGTTAAAAACACTAAATATACTGCTTCTCAGTACTTCTATGCTGTTTCAAAGATTATAAAGCTGAACTTTCATGAATTTGCAGAAAATTACACAGTGGTGCATTTTTGACTTATTTCACTGAGAGAAAGCTTTTATCGTCTTAGTCTTATTTTGACTTTGTCACTGAGATCAACACTGGAATTGTTCAAAACACTAAAATATACTGCTTCTCAGTACTATGCTGTTTCAAAGATTATAAAGATGAACTTTCATGAATTTGCAGAAAATTACACAGTGGTGCATTTTTGACTTATTTCACTGAGAGAAAGCTTTTTTCGTCTTAGTCTTATTTTTGACTTCTTTCACTGAGATCAACACTGAATTGTTCAAAACACTAAAATATACTGCTTCTCAGTAGTTTATGCTGTTCAAAGATTATAAAGCTGAACTTTCATGAATTTGCAGAAAATTACAAAGTGCTGCATTTTTGACTTATTTCACTGAGAGAAAGCTTTTTTCGTCTTAGTCTTATTTTTGACTTCTGTCATGAGATCAACACTGGAATTGTTCAAAACACTAAAATATACTGCTTCTCAGTGCTTCTAAGCTGTTTCAAAGATTATGAAGCTGAACTTTCATGAATTTGCAGAAAATTACAAAGTGCTGCATTTTTGACTTATTTCACTGAGAGAAAGCTTTTTTCGTCTTAGTCTTATTTTGACTTCTTTCACTGAGATCAACACTGGAATTGTTCAAACACTAAAATATACTGCTTCTCAGTACTTCTAAGCTGTTTCAAAGATTATGAAGCTGAACTTTCATGAATTTGCAGAAAATTACACAGTGGTGCATTTTTGACTTATTTCACTGAGAGAAAGCTTTTTTCATCTTAGTCTTATTTTTGACTTCTTTCACTGAGATCAACACTGGAATTGTTCAAAACACTAAAATATACTGCTTCTCAGTACTTCTAAGCTGTTTCAAAGATTATGAAGCTGAACTTTCAAGAATTTTCAGAAAATTACACAGTGGTGCATTTTTGACTTATTCACTGAGAGAAAGCTTTTTTCGTCTTAGTCTTATTTTTGACTTCTTTCACTGAGATCAACACTGGAATTGTTCAAAACACTAAAATATACTGCTTCTCAGTACTTCTAAGCTGCTTCAAAGATTATGAAGCTGAACTTTCATGAATTTGCAGAAAATTACACAGTGGTGCATTTTTGACTTATTTCACTGAGAGAAAGCTTTTTTCGTCTTAGTCTTATTTTGACTTCTTTCACTGAGATCAACACTGGAATTGTTCAAAACACTAAAATATTCTGCTTCTCAGTACTTCTATGCTGTTTCAAAGATTATAAAGCTGAACTTTCATGAATTTGCAGAAAATTACACAGTGGTGCATTTTTGACTTATTTCACTGAGAGAAAGCATTTTCGTCTTAGTCTTATTTTTGACTTCTGTCACTGAGATCAACACTGGAATTGTTCAAAACACTAAAATATACTGCTTCTCAGTACTTCTATGCTTTTCAAAGATTATGAAGCTGAACTTTCATGAATTTGCAGAAAATTACACAGTGGTGCATTTTTGACTTATTTCACTGAGAGAAAGCTTTTTTCGTCTTAGTCTTATTTTTGACTTCTTTCACTGAGATCAACACTGGAATTGTTCAAAACACTAAAATATACTGCTTCTCAGTACTTCTATGCTGTTTCAAAGATTATAAAGCTGAACTTTCATGAATTTGCAGAAAATTACACAGTGGTGCATTTTTGACTTATTTCACTGAGAGAAAGCTTTTTTCGTCTTAGTCTTATTTTTGACTTCTGTCACTGAGATCAACACTGGAATTGTTCAAAACACTAAAATATACTGCTTCTCAGTACTTCTATGCTGTTTCAAAGATTATAAAGCTGAACTTTCATGAATTTGCAGAAAATTACACAGTGGTGCATTTTTGACTTATTTCACTGAGAGAAAGCTTTTTTCGTCTTAGTCTTATTTTGACTTCTTTCACTGAGATCAACACTGGAATTGTTCAAAACACTAAAATATACTGCTTCTCAATACTTCTAAGCTGCTTCAAAGATTATAAAGCTGAACTTTCATGAATTTGCAGAAAATTACACAGTGGTGCATTTTTGACTTATTTCACTGAGAGAAAGCTTTTTTCGTCTTAGTCTTATTTTTGACTTCTTTCACTGAGATCAACACTGGAATTGTTCAAAACACTAAAATATACTGCTTCTCAGTACTTTATGCTGTTTCAAAGATTATAAAGATGAACTTTCATGAATTTGCAGAAAATTACAAAGTGCTGCATTTTTGACTTATTTCACTGAGAGAAAGCTTTTTTCGTCTTAGTCTTATTTTGACTTCTGTCACTGAGATCAACACTGGAATTGTTCAAAACACTAAAATATACTGCTTCTCAGTACTTCTATGCTGTTTCAAAGATTATAAAGCTGAACTTCATGAATTTGCAGAAAATTACAAAGTGCTGCATTTTTGACTTATTTCACTGAGAGAAAGCTTTTTTCGCCTTAGTCTTAGTTTTGACTTCTTTCACTGAGATCAACACTGGAATTCTTCAAAACACTAAAATATACTGCTTCTCAGTACTTCTAAGCTGTTTCAAAGATTATAAAGCTGAACTTTCATGAATTTGCAGAAAATTACAAAGTGGTGCATTTTGACTTATTTCACTGAGAGAAAGCTTTTTTCGTCTTAGTCTTATTTTTGACTTCTTTCACTGAGATCAACACTGGAATTCTTCAAAACACTAAAATATACTGATTCTCAGTACTTCTATGCTGTTTCAAAGATTATAAAGCTGAACTTTCATGAATTTGCAGAAAATTACACAGTGGTGCATTTTTGACTTATTTCACTGAGAGAAAGCTTTTTTCGTCTTAGTCTTATTTTTGACTTCTGTCACTGAGATCAACACTGGAATTGTTCAAAACACTAAAATATACTGCTTCTCAGTACTTCTATGCTGTTTCAAAGATTATAAAGCTGAACTTTCATGAATTTGCAGAAAATTACACAGTGGTGCATTTTTGACTTATTTCACTGAGAGAAAGCTTTTATCGTCTTAGTCTTATTTTTGACTTTTGTCACTGAGATCAACACTGGAATTATTCAAAACACTAAAATATACTGCTTCTCAGTACTTTATGCTGTTTCAAAGATTATAAAGATGAACTTTAATGAATTTGCAGAAAATTACAAAGTGCTGCATTTTTGACTTATTCACTGAGAGAAAGCTTTTTTCGTCTTAGTCTTATTTTTGACTTCTGTCACTGAGATCAACACTGGAATTGTTCAAAACACTAAAAATATACTGCTTCTCAGTACTTCTATGCTGTTTCAAAGATTATAAAGCTGAACTTTCATGAATTTGCAGAAAATTACAAAGTGCTGCATTTTTGACTTATTTCACTGAGAGAAAGCTTTTTCGCCTTAGTCTTAGTTTTGACTTCTTTCACTGAGATCAACACTGGAATTCTTCAAAACACTAAAATATACTGCTTCTCAGTACTTCTAAGCTGTTTCAAAGATTATAAAGCTGAACTTTCATGAATTTGCAGAAAATTACAAAGTGGTGCATTTTTGACTTATTTCACTGAGAGAAAGCTTTTTTCGTCTTAGTCTTATTTTTGACTTCTTTCACTGAGATCAACACTGGAATTCTTCAAAACACTAAAATATACTGCTTCTCAGTACTTCTATGCTGTTTCAAAGATTATAAAGCTGAACTTTCATGAATTTGCAGAAAATTACACAGTGGTGCATGTTTTACTTATTTCAATGAGAGAAAGCTTTTTTCGTCTTAGTCTTATTTTTGACTTCTTTCACTGAGATCAACACTGGAATTCTTCAAAACACTAAAATATACTGCTTCTCAGTACTTCTATGCTGTTTCAAAGATTATAAAGCTGAACTTTCATGAATTTGCAGAAAATTACACAGTGGTGCATTTTTGACTTATTTCACTGAGAGAAAGCTTTTTTCGTCTTAGTCTTATTTTTGACTTCTGTCACTGAGATCAACACTGGAATTGTTCAAAACACTAAAATATACTGCTTCTCAGTACTTCTATGCTGTTTCAAAGATTATAAAGCTGAACTTTCATGAATTTGCAGGAAATTACACAGTGGTGCATTTTTGACTTATTTCACTGAGAGAAAGCTTTTATCGTCTTAGTCTTATTTTTGACTTTTGTCACTGAGATCAACACTGGAATTATTCAAAACACTAAAATATACTGCTTCTCAGTACTTCTATGCTGTTTCAAAGATTATAAAGCTGAACTTTCATGAATTTGCAGAAAATTACACAGTGGTGCATTTTTGACTTATTTCACTGAGAGAAAGCTTTTTTCGTCTTAGTCTTATTTTTGACTTCTTTCACTGAGATCAACACTGGAATTGTTCAAAACACTAAAATATACTGCTTCTCAGTACTTTATGCTGTTTCAAAGATTATAAAGATGAACTTTAATGAATTTGCAGAAAATTACAAAGTGCTGCATTTTTGACTTATTTCACTGAGAGAAAGCTTTTTTCGTCTTAGTCTTATTTTTGACTTCTGTCACTGAGATCAACACTGGAATTGTTCAAAACACTAAAATATACTGCTTCTCAGTACTTCTATGCTGTTTCAAAGATTATAAAGCTGAACTTTCATGAATTTGCAGAAAATTACAAAGTGCTGCATTTTTGACTTATTTCACTGAGAGAAAGCTTTTTTCGCCTTAGTCTTAGTTTTGACTTCTTTCACTGAGATCAACACTGGAATTCTTCAAAACACTAAAATATACTGCTTCTCAGTACTTCTAAGCTGTTTCAAAGATTATAAAGCTGAACTTTCATGAATTTGCAGAAAATTACAAAGTGGTGCATTTTGACTTATTTCACTGAGAGAAAGCTTTTTTCGTCTTAGTCTTATTTTTGACTTCTTTCACTGAGATCAACACTGGAATTCTTCAAAACACTAAAATATACTGCTTCTCAGTACTTCTATGCTGTTTCAAAGATTATAAAGCTGAACTTTCATGAATTTGCAGAAAATTACACAGTGGTGCATGTTTTACTTATTTCAATGAGAGAAAGCTTTTTTCGTCTTAGTCTTATTTTTGACTTCTTTCACTGAGATCAACACTGGAATTGTTAAAAACACTAAAATATACTGCTTCTCAGTACTTCTATGCTGTTTCAAAGATTATAAAGCTGAACTTTCATGAATTTGCAGAAAATTACACAGTGGTGCATTTTTGACTTATTTCACTGAGAGAAAGCTTTTATCGTCTTAGTCTTATTTTTGACTTTTGTCACTGAGATCAACACTGGAATTGTTCAAAACACTAAAATATACTGCTTCTCAGTACTTTATGCTGTTTCAAAGATTATAAAGATGAACTTTCATGAATTTGCAGAAAATTACACAGTGGTGCATTTTTGACTTATTTCACTGAGAGAAAGCTTTTTTCGTCTTAGTCTTATTTTTGACTTCTTTCACTGAGATCAACACTGGAATTGTTCAAAACACTAAAATATACTGCTTCTCAGTAGTTTATGCTGTTTCAAAGATTATAAAGCTGAACTTTCATGAATTTGCAGAAAATTACAAAGTGCTGCATTTTTGACTATTTCACTGAGAGAAAGCTTTTTTCGTCTTAGTCTTATTTTGACTTCTGTCACTGAGATCAACACTGGAATTGTTCAAAACACTAAAATATACTGCTTCTCAGTGCTTCTAAGCTGTTTCAAAGATTATGAAGCTGAACTTTCATGAATTTGCAGAAAATTACAAAGTGCTGCATTTTTGACTTATTTCACTGAGAGAAAGCTTTCTTCGTCTTAGTCTTATTTTTGACTTCTTTCACTGAGATCAACACTGGAATTGTTCAAAACACTAAAATATACTGCTTCTCAGTACTTCTAAGCTGTTTCAAAGATTATGAAGCTGAACTTTCATGAATTTGCAGAAAATTACACAGTGGTGCATTTTTGACTTATTTCACTGAGAGAAAGCTTTTTTCATCTTAGTCTTATTTTTGACTTCTTTCACTGAGATCAACACTGGAATTGTTCAAAACACTAAAATATACTGCTTCTCAGTACTTCTAAGCTGTTTCAAAGATTATGAAGCTGAACTTTCAAGAATTTTCAGAAAATTACACAGTGGTGCATTTTTGACTTATTTCACTGAGAGAAAGCTTTTTTCGTCTTAGTCTTATTTTTGACTTCTTTCACTGAGATCAACACTGGAATTGTTCAAAACACTAAAATATACTGCTTCTCAGTACTTCTAAGCTGCTTCAAAGATTATGAAGCTGAACTTTCATGAATTTGCAGAAAATTACACAGTGGTGCATTTTTGACTTATTTCACTGAGAGAAAGCTTTTTTCGTCTTAGTCTTATTTTTGACTTCTTTCACTGAGATCAACACTGGAATTGTTCAAAACACTAAAATATTCTGCTTCTCAGTACTTCTATGCTGTTTCAAAGATTATAAAGCTGAACTTTCATGAATTTGCAGAAAATTACACAGTGGTGCATTTTTGACTTATTTCACTGAGAGAAATTTCGTCTTAGTCTTATTTTTGACTTCTGTCACTGAGATCAACACTGGAATTGTTCAAAACACTAAAATATACTGCTTCTCAGTACTTCTATGCTTTTTCAAAGATTATGAAGCTGAACTTTCATGAATTTGCAGAAAATTACACAGTGGTGCATTTTTGACTTATTTCACTGAGAGAAAGCTTTTTTCGTCTTAGTCTTATTTTTGACTTCTTTCACTGAGATCAACACTGGAATTGTTCAAAACACTAAAATATACTGCTTCTCAGTACTTCTATGCTGTTTCAAAGATTATAAAGCTGAACTTTCATGAATTTGCAGAAAATTACACAGTGGTGCATTTTTGACTTATTTCACTGAGAGAAAGCTTTTTTCGTCTTAGTCTTATTTTTGACTTCTGTCACTGAGATCAACACTGGAATTGTTCAAAACACTAAAATATACTGCTTCTCAGTACTTATGAAGTTCAAAGATTATAAAGCTGAACTTTCATGAATTTGCAGAAAATTACACAGTGGTGCATTTTTGACTTATTTCACTGAGAGAAAGCTTTTTTCGTCTTAGTCTTATTTTTGACTTCTTTCACTGAGATCAACACTGGAATTGTTCAAAACACTAAAATATACTGCTTCTCAATACTTCTAAGCTGCTTCAAAGATTATGAAGCTGAACTTTCATGAATTTGCAGAAAATTACAAGTGCTGCATTTTTGACTTATTTCACTGAGAGAAAGCTTTTTTCGTCTTAGTCTTATTTTTGACTTCTTTCACTGAGATCAACACTGGAATTGTTCAAAACACTAAAATATACTGCTTCTCAGTACTTCTATGCTGTTTCAAAGATTATAAAGCTGAACTTTCAGGAATTTGCAGAAAATTACAAAGTGCTGCATTTTTGACTTATTTCACTGAGAGAAAGCTTTTTTCGTCTTAGTCTTATTTTGACTTCTGTCACTGAGATCAACACTGGAATTGTTCAAAATATTAAATATACTGCTTCTCAGTACTTCTAAGCTGTTTCAAAGATTATGAAGCTGAACTTTCATGAATTTGCAGAAAATTACACAGTGGTGCATTTTTGACTTATTTCACTGAGAGAAAGCTTTTTTCGTTAGTCTTATTTTTGACTTCTTTCACTGAGATCAACACTGGAATTGTTCAAAACACTAAAATATACTGCTTCTCAATACTTCTAAGCTGCTTCAAAGATTATGAAGCTGAACTTTCATGAATTTGCAGAAAATTACAAAGTGCTGCATTTTTGACTTATTTCACTGAGAGAAAGCTTTTTCGTCTTAGTCTTATTTTTGACTTCTTTCACTGAGATCAACACTGGAATTGTTCAAAACACTAAAATATACTGCTTCTCAGTACTTCTATGCTGTTTCAAAGATTATAAAGCTGAACTTTCAGGAATTTGCAGAAAATTACAAAGTGCTGCATTTTTGACTTATTTCACTGAGAGAAAGCTTTTTTCGTCTTAGTCTTATTTTTGACTTCTGTCACTGAGATCAACACTGGAATTGTTCAAAATATTAAATATACTGCTTCTCAGTACTTCTAAGCTGTTTCAAAGATTATGAAGCTGAACTTTCATGAATTTGCAGAAAATTACACAGTGGTGCATTTTTGACTTATTTCACTGAGAGAAAGCTTTTTTCGTCTTAGTCTTATTTTTGACTTCTGTCACTGAGATCAACACTGGAATTGTTCAAAACACTAAAATATACTGCTTCTCAGTACTTCTATGCTGTTTCAAAGATTATAAAGCTGAACTTTCATGAATTTGCAGAAAATTACACAGTGGTGCATTTTTGACTTATTTCACTGAGAGAAAGCTTTTTTCGTCTTAGTCTTATTTTTGACTTCTGTCACTGAGATCAACACTGGAATTGTTCAAAACACTAAAATATACTGCTTCTCAGTACTTCTATGCTGTTTCAAAGATTATAAAGCTGAACTTTCATGAATTTGCAGAAAATTACACAGTGGTGCATTTTTGACTTATTTCACTGAGAGAAAGCTTTTTTCGTCTTAGTCTTATTTTTGACTTCTTTCACTGAGATCAACACTGGAATTGTTCAAAACACTAAAATATACTGCTTCTCAATACTTCTAAGCTGCTTCAAAGATTATGAAGCTGAACTTTCATGAATTTGCAGAAAATTACAAAGTGCTGCATTTTTGACTTATTTCACTGAGAGAAAGCTTTTTCGTCTTAGTCTTATTTTTGACTTCTTTCACTGAGATCAACACTGGAATTGTTCAAAACACTAAAATATACTGCTTCTCAGTACTTCTATGCTGTTTCAAAGATTATAAAGAACTTTCAGGAATTTGCAGAAAATTACAAAGTGCTGCATTTTTGACTTATTTCACTGAGAGAAAGCTTTTTCGTCTTAGTCTTATTTTTGACTTCTGTCACTGAGATCAACACTGGAATTGTTCAAAATATTAAATATACTGCTTCTCAGTACTTCTAAGCTGTTTCAAAGATTATGAAGCTGAACTTTCATGAATTTGCAGAAAATTACACAGTGGTGCATTTTTGACTTATTTCACTGAGAGAAAGCTTTTTTCATCTTAGTCTTATTTTTGACTTCTTTCACTGAGATCAACACTGGAATTGTTCAAAACACTAAAATATACTGCTTCTCAGTACTTCTAAGCTGTTTCAAAGATTATGAAGCTGAACTTTCATGAATTTGCAGAAAATTACACAGTGGTGCATTTTTGACTTATTTCACTGAGAGAAAGCTTTTTTCTCTTAGTCTTATTTTTGACTTCTTTCACTGAGATCAACACTGGAATTGTTCAAAACACTAAAATATACTGCTTCTCAGTACTTCTAAGCTGTTTCAAAGATTATGAAGCTGAACTTTCATGAATTTTCAGAAAATTACACATTGGTGCATTTTTGACTTATTTCACTGAGAGAAAGCTTTTTTCGTCTTAGTCTTATTTTGACTTCTTTCACTGAGATCAACACTGGAATTGTTCAAAACACTAAAATATACTGCTTCTCAGTACTTCTAAGTTGTTTCAAAGATTATGAAGCTGAACTTTCATGAATTTGCAGAAAATTACACATTGGTGCATTTTGACTTATTTCACTGAGAGAAAGCTTTTTTCGTCTTAGTCTTATTTTTGACTTCTTTCACTGAGATCAAAACTAGAATTGTTCAAAACACTAAAATATACTGCTTCTCAGTACTTCATAGTTGTTTCAAAGATTATGAAGCTGAACTTTCATGAATTTTCAGAAAATTACACAGTGGTGCATTTTTACTTATTTCACTGAGAGAAAGCTTTTTTCGTCTTAGTCTTATTTTTGACTTCTTTCACTGAGATCAACACTGGTATTGTTCAAAACACTAAAATATACTGCTTCTCAGTACTTCTAAGCTGTTTCAAAGATTAAGAAGCTGAACTTTCATGAATTTGCAGAAAATTACACAGTGGTGCATTTTTTACTTATTTCACTGAGAGAAAGCTTTTTTCGTCTTAGTCTTATTTTTGACTTCTTTCACTGAGATCAATACTGGAATTGTTCAAAACACTAAAATTTACTGCTTCTCAGTACTTTAAGCTGTTTCAAAGATTATGAAGCTGAACTTTCATGAATTTGCAGAAAATTACACAGTGGTGCATTTTTGACTTATTTCACTGAGAGAAAGCTTTTTTCGTCTTAGTCTTATTTTTGTCTTCTTTCACTGAGATCAACACTGGAATTCTTCAAAACACTAAAATATACTGCTTCTCAGTACTTCTAAGCTGTTTCAAAGATTATGAAGCTGAACTTTCATGAATTTGCAGAAAATTACACAGTGGTGCATTTTTGACTTTTCACTGAGAGAAAGCTTTTTTCGTCTTAGTCTTATTTTTGACTTCTTTCACTGAGATCAACACTGGAATTGTTCAAAACACTAAAATATACTGCTTCTCAGTACTTCTAAGCTGTTTCAAAGATTATGAAGCTGAACTTTCATGAATTTGCAGAAAATTACACAGTGGTGCATTTTTGACTTATTTCACTGAGAGAGCTTTTTTCGTCTTAGTCTTATTTTTGACATCTTTCACTGAGATCAAACTAGAATTGTTTAAAACACTAAAATTTACTTCTTCTTAGTACTTCTAAGTTGTTTCAAAAATTATGAAGCTGAACTTTCATGAATTTTCAGAAAATTACACAGTGGTGCATTTTTGACTTATTTCACTGAGAGAAAGCTTTTTTCGTCTTAGTCTTATTTTTGACTTCTTTCACTGAGATCAACACTGGAATTGTTCAAAAATCTAAAATATACTGCTTCTCAGTACTTCTAAGCTGTTTCAAAGATTATGAAGCTGAACTTTCATGAATTATGTAGAAAATTACACAGTGGTGCATTTTTGACTTATTTCACTGAGAGAAAGCTTTTTTCGTCTTAGTCTTATTTTTGACTTCTTTCACTGAGATCAACACTGGAATTGTTCAAAACACTAAAATATACTGCTTCTCAGTACTTCTAAGCTGTTTCAAAGATTATGAAGCTGAACTTTCATGAATTTGCAGAAAATTACACAGTGGTGCATTTTTGACTTATTTCACTGAGAGAAAGCTTTTTTCGTCTTAGTCTTATTTTTGACTTCTTTCACTGAGATCAACACTGGAATCATTCAAAACACTAAAATTTACTGCTTCTCAGTACTTCTAAGCTGTTTCAAAGATTATGAAGCTGAACTTTCATGAATTTGCAGAAAATTACACACAGTTGCATTTTTGACTTATTTCACTGAGAGAAAGCTTTTTTCGTCTTAGTCTTATTTGACTTCTTTCACTGAGATCAAACTAGAATTGTTCAAAACACTAAAATATACTGCTTCTCAGTACTTCATAGTTGTTTCAAAGATTATGAAGCTGAACTTTCATGAATTTTCAGAAAATTACACAGTGGTGCATTTTTGACTTATTTCACTGAGAGAAAGCTTTTTTCGTCTTAGTCTTATTTTTGACTTCTTTCACTGAGATCAACACTGGAATTGTTCAAAACACTAAAATATACTGCTTCTCAGTACTTCTAAGCTGTTTCAAAGATTATGAAGCTGAACTTTCATGAATTAGCAGAAAATTACACAGTGGTGCATTTTTGACTTATTTCACTGAGAGAAAGCTTTTTTTCGTCTTAGTCTTATTTTTGACTTCTTTCACTGAGATCAACACTGGAATTGTTCAAAACACTAAAATATACTGCTTCTCAGTACTTCTAAGCTGTTTCAAACATTATGAAGCTGAACTTTCATGAATTTGCAGAAAATTACACAGTGGTGCATTTTTGACTTATTTCACTGAGAGAAAGCTTTTTTCGTCTTAGTCTTATTTTTGACTTCTTTCACTGAGATCAACACTGGAATTTTCAAAACACTAAAATATACTGCTTCTCAGTACTTCTAAGCTGTTTCAAAGATTATGAAGCTGAACTTTCATGAATTTGCAGAAAATTACACAGTGGTGCATTTTTGACTTATTTCACTGAGAGAAAGCTTTTTCGTCTTAGTCTTATTCTGACTTCTTTCACTGAGATCAACACTGGAATTATTCAAAACACTAAAATATACTGCTTCTCAGTACTTCTAAGCTGTTTCAAAGATTATGAAGCTGAACTTTCATGAATTTGCAGAAAATTACACAGTGGTGCATTTTTGACTTATTTCACTGAGAGAAAGCTTTTTTCGTCTTAGTCTTATTTTTGACTTCTTTCACTGAGATCAACACTGGAATTCTTCAAAACACTAAAATTTACTGCTTCTCAGTGCTTCTAAGCTGTTTCAAAGATTATGAAGCTGAACTTTCATGAATTTGCAGAAAATTACAAAGTGCTGCATTTTTGACTTATTTCACTGAGAGAAAGCTTTTTTCGTCTTAGTCTTATTTTTGACTTCTTTCACTGAGATCAAACTAGAATTGTTCAAAACACTAAAAATACTGCTTCTCAGTACTTCTAAGCTGTTTCAAAGATTATGAAGCGGAACTTTCATGAATTTGCAGAAAATTACACAGTGGTGCATTTTTGACTTATTTCACTGAGAGAAAGCTTTTTTCGTCTTAGTCTTATTTTTGACTTCTTTCACTGAGATCAACACTGGAATTGTTCAAAAATAAAATATACTGCTTCTCAGTACTTCTAAGCTGCTTCAAAGATTATGAAGCTGAACTTTCATGAATTTGCAGAAAATTACACAGTGGTGCATTTTTGACTTATTTCACTGAGAGAAAGCTTTTTTCGTCTTAGTCTTATTTTTGTCTTCTTACACTGAGATCAAACTAGAATTGTTCAAAACACTAAAACATACTGCTTCTCAGTACTTCTAAGCTGTTTCAAAGATTATGAAGCTGAACTTTCATGAATTTGCAGAAAATTACACAGTGGTGCATTTTTGACTTATTTCACTGAGAGAAAGATTTTTTCGTCTTAGTCTTATTTTTGACTTCTTTCACTGAGATCAACACTGGAATTGTTCAAAACACTAAAATATACTGCTTCTCAGTACTTCTAAGCTGTTTCAAAGATTATGAAGCTGAACTTTCATGAATTATGTAGAAAATTACACAGTGGTGCATTTTTGACTTATTTCACTGAGAGAAAGCTTTTTCGTCTTAGTCTTATTTTTGACTTCTTTCACTGAGATCAACACTGGAATCATTCAAAACACTAAAATTTACTGCTTCTCAGTACTTCTAAGCTGTTTCAAAGATTATGAAGCTGAACTTTCATGAATTTGCAGAAAATTACACAGTGGTGCATTTTTGACTTATTTCACTGAGAGAAAGCTTTTTTCGTCTTAGTCTTATTTTTGACTTCTTTCACTGAGATCAAACTAGAATTGTTCAAAACACTAAAATATACTGCTTCTCAGTACTTCATAGTTGTTTCAAAGATTATGAAGCTGAACTTTCATGAATTTTTCAGAAAATTACACAGTGGCATGTTATTTCACTGAGAGAAAGCTTTTTTCGTCTTAGTCTTATTTTTGACTTCTTTCACTGAGATCAACACTGGAATTGTTCAAAACACTAAAATATACTGCTTCTCAGTAGTTTATGCTGTTTCAAAGATTATAAAGCTGAACTTTCATGAATTTGCAGAAAATTACAAAGTGCTGCATTTTTGACTTATTTCACTGAGAGAAAACTTTTTTCGTCTTAGTCTTATTTTTGACTTCTGTCACTGAGATCAACACTGGAATTGTTCAAAACACTAAAATATACTGCTTCTCAGTACTTCTAAGCTGTTTCAAAGATTATGAAGGTGAACTTTCATGAATTTGCAGAAAATTACAAAGTGCTGCATTTTTGACTTATTTCACTGAGAGAAAGCTTTTTTCGTCTTAGTCTTATTTTTGACTTCTGTCACTGAGATCAACACTGGAATTGTTCAAAACACTAAAATATTCTGCTTCTCAGTACTTCTATGCTGTTTCAAAGATTATAAAGCTGAACTTTCATGAATTTGCAGAAAATTACACAGTGGTGCATTTTTGACTTATTTCACTGAGAGAAAGCTTTTTTCGTCTTAGTCTTATTTTTGACTTCTTTCACTGAGATCAAACTAGAATTGTTCAAAACACTAAAATTTACTGCTTCTCAGTACTTCTAAGTTGTTTCAAAAATTATGAAGCTGAACTTTCATGAATTTTCAGAAAATTACACAGTGGTGCATTTTTGACTTATTTCACTGAGAGAAAGCTTTTTTCGTCTTAGTCTTATTTTTGACTTCTTTCACTGAGATCAACACTGGAATTGTTCAAAAATCTAAAATATACTGCTTCTCAGTACTTCTAAGCTGTTTCAAAGATTATGAAGCTGAACTTTCATGAATTATGTAGAAAATTACACAGTGGTGCATTTTTGACTTATTTCACTGAGAGAAAGCTTTTTTCGTCTTAGTCTTATTTTTGACTTCTTTCACTGAGATCAACACTGGAATTGTTCAAAACACTAAAATATACTGCTTCTCAGTACTTCTAAGCTGTTTCAAAGATTATGAAGCTGAACTTTCATGAATTTGCAGAAAATTACACAGTGGTGCATTTTTGACTTATTTCACTGAGAGAAAGCTTTTTTCGTCTTAGTCTTATTTTTGACTTCTTTCACTGAGATCAAACTAGAATTGTTCAAAACACTAAAATATACTGCTTCTCAGTACTTCATAGTTGTTTCAAAGATTATGAAGCTGAACTTTCATGAATTTCAGAAAATTACACAGTGGTGCATTTTTGACTTATTTCACTGAGAGAAAGCTTTTTTCGTCTTAGTCTTATTTTTGACTTCTTTCACTGAGATCAACACTGGAATTGTTCAAAACACTAAAATATACTGCTTCTCAGTACTTCTAAGCTGTTTCAAAGATTATGAAGCTGAACTTTCATGAATTAGCAGAAAATTACACAGTGGTGCATTTTTGACTTATTTCACTGAGAGAAAGCTTTTTCGTCTTAGTCTTATTTTTGACTTCTTTCACTGAGATCAACACTGGAATTGTTCAAAACACTAAAATATACTGCTTCTCAGTACTTCTAAGCTGTTTCAAACATTATGAAGCTGAACTTTCATGAATTTGCAGAAAATTACACAGTGGTGCATTTTTGACTTATTTCACTGAGAGAAAGCTTTTTTCGTCTTAGTCTTATTTTTGACTTCTTTCACTGAGATCAACACTGGAATTTTTCAAAACACTAAAATATACTGCTTCTCAGTACTTCTAAGCTGTTTCAAAGATTATGAAGCTGAACTTTCATGAATTTGCAGAAAATTACACAGTGGTGCATTTTTGACTTATTTCACTGAGAGAAAGCTTTTTTCGTCTTAGTCTTATTTCTGACTTCTTTCACTGAGATCAACACTGGAATTATTCAAAACACTAAAATATACTGCTTCTCAGTACTTCTAAGCTGTTTCAAAGATTATGAAGCTGAACTTTCATGAATTTGCAGAAAATTACACAGTGGTGCATTTTGACTTATTTCACTGAGAGAAAGCTTTTTTCGTCTTAGTCTTATTTTTGACTTCTTTCACTGAGATCAACACTGGAATTCTTCAAAACACTAAAATTTACTGCTTCTCAGTGCTTCTAAGCTGTTTCAAAGATTATGAAGCTGAACTTTCATGAATTTGCAGAAAATTACAAAGTGCATTTTTGACTTATTTCACTGAGAGAAAGCTTTTCGTCTTAGTCTTATTTTGACTTCTTTCACTGAGATCAAACTAGAATTGTTCAAAACACTAAAACATACTGCTTCTCAGTACTTCTAAGCTGTTTCAAAGATTATGAAGCGGAACTTTCATGAATTTGCAGAAAATTACACAGTGGTGCATTTTTGACTTATTTCACTGAGAGAAAGCTTTTTTCGTCTTAGTCTTATTTTTGACTTCTTTCACTGAGATCAACACTGGAATTGTTCAAAAATCTAAAATATACTGCTTCTCAGTACTTCTAAGCTGCTTCAAAGATTATGAAGCTGAACTTTCATGAATTTGCAGAAAATTACACAGTGGTGCATTTTTGACTTATTTCACTGAGAGAAAGCTTTTTTCGTCTTAGTCTTATTTTTGTCTTCTTACACTGAGATCAAACTAGAATTGTTCAAAACACTAAAACATACTGCTTCTCAGTACTTCTAAGCTGTTTCAAAGATTATGAAGCTGAACTTTCATGAATTTGCAGAAAATTACACAGTGGTGCATTTTTGACTTATTTCACTGAGAGAAAGATTTTTTCGTCTTAGTCTTATTTTTGACTTCTTTCACTGAGATCAACACTGGAATTGTTCAAAACACTAAAATATACTGCTTCTCAGTACTTCTAAGCTGTTTCAAAGATTATGAAGCTGAACTTTCATGAATTATGTAGAAAATTACACAGTGGTGCATTTTTGACTTATTTCACTGAGAGAAAGCTTTTTCGTCTTAGTCTTATTTTTGACTTCTTTCACTGAGATCAACACTGGAATCATTCAAAACACTAAAATTTACTGCTTCTCAGTACTTCTAAGCTGTTTCAAAGATTATGAAGCTGAACTTTCATGAATTTGCAGAAAATTACACAGTGGTGCATTTTTGACTTATTTCACTGAGAGAAAGCTTTTTTCGTCTTAGTCTTATTTTTGACTTCTTTCACTGAGATCAAACTAGAATTGTTCAAAACACTAAAATATACTGCTTCTCAGTACTTCATAGTTGTTTCAAAGATTATGAAGCTGAACTTTCATGAATTTTCAGAAAATTACACAGTGGTGCATTTTTGACTTATTTCACTGAGAGAAAGCTTTTTTCGTCTTAGTCTTATTTTTGACTTCTTTCACTGAGATCAAACTGGAATTGTTCAAAACACTAAAATATACTGCTTCTCAGTAGTTTATGCTGTTTCAAAGATTATAAAGCTGAACTTTCATGAATTTGCAGAAAATTACAAAGTGCTGCATTTTTGACTTATTTCACTGAGAGAAAACTTTTTTCGTCTTAGTCTTATTTTTGACTTCTGTCACTGAGATCAACACTGGAATTGTTCAAAACACTAAAATATACTGCTTCTCAGTACTTCTAAGCTGTTTCAAAGATTATGAAGGTGAACTTTCATGAATTTGCAGAAAATTACAAAGTGCTGCATTTTTGACTTATTTCACTGAGAGAAAGCTTTTTCGTCTTAGTCTTATTTTTGACTTCTGTCACTGAGATCAACACTGGAATTGTTCAAAACACTAAAATATTCTGCTTCTCAGTACTTCTATGCTGTTTCAAAGATTATAAAGCTGAACTTTCATGAATTTGCAGAAAATTACACAGTGGTGCATTTTTGACTTATTTCACTGAGAGAAAGCTTTTTCGTCTTAGTCTTATTTTTGACTTCTTTCACTGAGATCAAACTAGAATTGTTCAAAACACTAAAATTTACTGCTTCTCAGTACTTCTAAGTTGTTTCAAAAATTATGAAGCTGAACTTTCATGAATTTTCAGAAAATTACACAGTGGTGCATTTTTGACTTATTTCACTGAGAGAAAGCTTTTTTCGTCTTAGTCTTATTTTTGACTTCTTTCACTGAGATCAACACTGGAATTGTTCAAAAATCTAAAATATACTGCTTCTCAGTACTTCTAAGCTGTTTCAAAGATTATGAAGCTGAACTTTCATGAATTATGTAGAAAATTACACAGTGGTGCATTTTTGACTTATTTCACTGAGAGAAAGCTTTTTTCGTCTTAGTCTTATTTTTGACTTCTTTCACTGAGATCAACACTGGAATTGTTCAAAACACTAAAATATACTGCTTCTCAGTACTTCTAAGCTGTTTCAAAGATTATGAAGCTGAACTTTCATGAATTTGCAGAAAATTACACAGTGGTGCATTTTTGACTTATTTCACTGAGAGAAAGCTTTTTTCGTCTTAGTCTTATTTTGACTTCTTTCACTGAGATCAACACTGGAATCATTCAAAACACTAAAATTTACTGCTTCTCAGTACTTCTAAGCTGTTTCAAAGATTATGAAGCTGAACTTTCATGAATTTGCAGAAAATTACACAGTGGTGCATTTTTGACTTATTTCACTGAGAGAAAGCTTTTTTCGTCTTAGTCTTATTTTTGACTTCTTTCACTGAGATCAAACTAGAATTGTTCAAAACACTAAAATATACTGCTTCTCAGTACTTCTAGTTGTTTCAAAGATTATGAAGCTGAACTTTCATGAATTTTCAGAAAATTACACAGTGGTGCATTTTTGACTTATTTCACTGAGAGAAAGCTTTTTTCGTCTTAGTCTTATTTTTGACTTCTTTCACTGAGATCAACACTGGAATGTTCAAAACACTAAATATACTGCTTCTCAGTACTTCTAAGCTGTTTCAAAGATTATGAAGCTGAACTTTCATGAATTAGCAGAAAATTACACAGTGGTGCATTTTTGACTTATTTCACTGAGAGAAAGCTTTTTTCGTCTTAGTCTTATTTTTGACTTCTTTCACTGAGATCAACACTGGAATTGTTCAAAACACTAAAATATACTGCTTCTCAGTACTTCTAAGCTGTTTCAAACATTATGAAGCTGAACTTTCATGAATTTGCAGAAAATTACACAGTGGTGCATTTTTGACTTATTTCACTGAGAGAAAGCTTTTTTCGTCTTAGTCTTATTTTTGACTTCTTTCACTGAGATCAACACTGGAATTTTCAAAACACTAAAATATACTGCTTCTCAGTACTTCTAAGCTGTTTCAAAGATTATGAAGCTGAACTTTCATGAATTTGCAGAAAATTACACAGTGGTGCATTTTTGACTTATTTCACTGAGAGAAAGCTTTTTTCGTCTTAGTCTTATTTCTGACTTCTTTCACTGAGATCAACACTGGAATATTCAAAACACTAAATATACTGCTTCTCAGTACTTCTAAGCTGTTTCAAAGATTATGAAGCTGAACTTTCATGAATTTGCAGAAAATTACACAGTGGTGCATTTTTGACTTATTTCACTGAGAGAAAGCTTTTTCGTCTTAGTCTTATTTTTGACTTCTTTCACTGAGATCAACACTGGAATTCTTCAAAACACTAAAATTTACTGCTTCTCAGTGCTTCTAAGCTGTTTCAAAGATTATGAAGCTGAACTTTCATGAATTTGCAGAAAATTACAAAGTGCTGCATTTTTGACTTATTTCACTGAGAGAAAGCTTTTTCGTCTTAGTCTTATTTTTGACTTCTTTCACTGAGATCAAACTAGAATGTTCAAAACACTAAAACATACTGCTTCTCAGTACTTCTAAGCTGTTTCAAAGATTATGAAGCGGAACTTTCATGAATTTGCAGAAAATTACACAGTGGTGCATTTTTGACTTATTTCACTGAGAGAAAGCTTTTTTCGTCTTAGTCTTATTTTTGACTTCTTTCACTGAGATCAACACTGGAATTGTTCAAAAATCTAAAATATACTGCTTCTCAGTACTTCTAAGCTGCTTCAAAGATTATGAAGCTGAACTTTCATGAATTTGCAGAAAATTACACAGTGGTGCATTTTTGACTTATTTCACTGAGAGAAAGCTTTTTCGTCTTAGTCTTATTTTGTCTTCTTACACTGAGATCAAACTAGAATTGTTCAAAACACTAAAAACATACTGCTTCTCAGTACTTCTAAGCTGTTTCAAAGATTATGAAGCTGAACTTTCATGAATTTGCAGAAAATTACACAGTGGTGCATTTTTGACTTATTTCACTGAGAGAAAGATTTTTTCGTCTTAGTCTTATTTTTGACTTCTTTCACTGAGATCAACACTGGAATTGTTCAAAACACTAAAATATACTGCTTCTCAGTACTTCTAAGCTGTTTCAAAGATTATGAAGCTGAACTTTCATGAATTATGTAGAAAATTACACAGTGGTGCATTTTTGACTTATTTCACTGAGAGAAAGCTTTTTTCGTCTTAGTCTTATTTTTGACTTCTTTCACTGAGATCAACACTGGAATCATTCAAAACACTAAAATTTACTGCTTCTCAGTACTTCTAAGCTGTTTCAAAGATTATGAAGCTGAACTTTCATGAATTTGCAGAAAATTACACAGTGGTGCATTTTTGACTTATTTCACTGAGAGAAAGCTTTTTTCGTCTTAGTCTTATTTTTGACTTCTTTCACTGAGATCAAAACTAGAATTGTTCAAAACACTAAAATATACTGCTTCTCAGTACTTCATAGTGTTTCAAAGATTATGAAGCTGAACTTTCATGAATTTCAGAAAATTACAAAGTGCTGCATTTTTGACTTATTTCACTGAGAGAAAACTTTTTTCGTCTTAGTCTTATTTTGACTTCTGTCACTGAGATCAACACTGGAATTGTTCAAAACACTAAAATATACTGCTTCTCAGTACTTCTAAGCTGTTTCAAAGATTATGAAGGTGAACTTTCATGAATTTGCAGAAAATTACAAAGTGCTGCATTTTTGACTTATTTCACTGAGAGAAAGCTTTTTTCGTCTTAGTCTTATTTTTGACTTCTGTCACTGAGATCAACACTGGAATTGTTCAAAACACTAAAATATACTGCTTCTCAGTACTTCTATGCTGTTTCAAAGATTATAAAGCTGAACTTTCATGAATTTGCAGAAAATTACACAGTGGTGCATTTTTGACTTATTTCACTGAGAGAAAGCTTTTTTCGTCTTAGTCTTATTTTTGACTTCTTTCACTGAGATCAACACTGGAATTGTTCAAAACACTAAAATATACTGCTTCTCAGTACTTCTATGCTGTTTCAAAGATTATAAAGCTGAACTTTCATGAATTTGCAGAAAATTACACAGTGGTGCATTTTTGACTTATTTCACTGAGAGAAAGCTTTTTTCGTCTTAGTCTTATTTTGACTTCTTTCACTGAGATCAACACTGGAATTGTTCAAAACACTAAAATATACTGCTTCTCAGTACTTCTATGCTGTTTCAAAGATTATAAAGCTGAACTTTCATGAATTAGCAGAAAATTACACAGTGGTGCATTTTGACTTATTTCACTGAGAGAAAGCTTTTTTCGTCTTAGTCTTATTTTTGACTTCTTTCACTGAGATCAACACTGGAATTGTTCAAAACACTAAAATATACTGCTTCTCAGTACTTCTAAGCTGTTTCAAAGATTATGAAGCTGAACTTTCATGAATTTGCAGAAAATTACACAGTGGTGCATTTTTGACTTATTTCACTGAGAGAAAGCTTTTTTCGTCTTAGTCTTATTTTTGACTTCTTTCACTGAGATCAACACTGGAATTGTTCAAAACACTAAAATATACTGCTTCTCAGTACTTCTAAGCTGCTTCAAAGATTATGAAGCTGAACTTTCATGAATTTGCAGAAAATTACAAAGTGCTGCATTTTTGACTTATTTCACTGAGAGAAAGCTTTTTTCGTCTTAGTCTTATTTTTGACTTCTTTCACTGAGATCAACACTGGAATTGTTCAAAACACTAAAATATACTGCTTCTCAGTACTTCTAGCTGTTTCAAAGATTATAAAGCTGAACTTTCAGGAATTTGCAGAAAATTACAAAGTGCTGCATTTTTGACTTATTTCACTGAGAGAAAGCTTTTTTCGTCTTAGTCTTATTTTGACTTCTGTCACTGAGATCAACACTGGAATTGTTCAAAACATTAAATATACTGCTTCTCAGTACTTCTAAGCTGTTTCAAAGATTATGAAGCTGAACTTTCATGAATTTGCAGAAAATTACACAGTGGTGCATTTTTGACTTATTTCACTGAGAGAAAGCTTTTTTCATCTTAGTCTTATTTTGACTTCTTTCACTGAGATCAACACTGGAATTGTTCAAAACACTAAAATATACTGCTTCTCAGTACTTCTAAGCTGTTTCAAAGATTATGAAGCTGAACTTTCATGAATTTGCAGAAAATTACACAGTGGTGCATTTTTGACTTATTTCACTGAGAGAAAGCTTTTTCATCTTAGTCTTATTTTTGACTTCTTTCACTGAGATCAACACTGGAATTGTTCAAAACACTAAAATATACTGCTTCTCAGTACGTCTAAGCTGTTTCAAAGATTATGAAGCTGAACTTTCAAGAATTTTCAGAAAATTACACAGTGGTGCATTTTGACTTATTTCACTGAGAGAAAGCTTTTTCGTCTTAGTCTTATTTTTGACTTCTTTCACTGAGATCAACACTGGAATTGTTCAAAACACTAAAATATACTGCTTCTCAGTACTTCTAAGCTGCTTCAAAGATTATGAAGCTGAACTTTCATGAATTTGCAGAAAATTACACAGTGGTGCATTTTTGACTTATTTCACTGAGAGAAAGCTTTTTTCGTCTTAGTCTTATTTTTGACTTCTTTCACTGAGATCAACACTGGAATTGTTCAAAACACTAAAATATACTGCTTCTCAGTACTTCTAAGCTGTTTCAAAGATTATGAAGCTGAACTTTCATGAATTTGCAGAAAATTACACAGTGGTGCATTTTTGACTTATTTCACTGAGAGAAAGCTTTTTCGTCTTAGTCTTATTTTTGACTTCTTTCACTGAGATCAACACTGGAATTGTTCAAAACACTAAAATATACTGCTTCTCAGTACTTCTAAGCTGTTTGAAAGATTATGAAGCTGAACTTTCATGAATTTGCAGAAAATTACACAGTGGTGCATTTTTGACTTATTTCACTGAGAGAAAGCTTTTTTCGTCTTAGTCTTATTTTGACTTCTTTCACTGAGATCAACACTGGAATTGTTCAAAACACTAAAATATACTGCTTCTCAGTACTTCTAAGCTGTTTGAAAGATATGAAGCTGAACTTTCCTGAATTTGCAGAAAATTACACAGTGGTGCATTTTTGACTTATTTCACTGAGAGAAAGCTTTTTTCGTCTTAGTCTTATTTTTCACTTCTTTCACTGAGATCAACACTGGAATTGTTCAAAACACTAAAATATACTGCTTCTCAGTGCTTCTAAGCTGTTTCAAAGATTATGAAGCTGAACTTTCATGAATTTGCAGAAAATTACACAGTGGTGCATTTTTGACTTATTTCACTGAGAGAAAGTTTTTTCGTCTTAGTCTTATTTTGACTTCTTTCACTGAGATCAACACTGGAATTGTTCAAAACACTAAAATATACTGCTTCTCAGTACTTCTAAGCTGTTTCAAAGATTATGAAGCTGAACTTTCATGAATTTGCAGAAAATTACACAGTGGTGCATTTTTGACTTATTTCACTGAGAGAAAGCTTTTTTCGTCTTAGTCTTATTTTTGACTTCTTTCACTGAGATCAACACTGGAATTGTTCAAAACACTAAAATATACTGCTTCTCAGTACTTCTAAGCTGTTTCAAAGATTATGAAGCTGAACTTTCATGAATTTGCAGAAAATTACACAGTGGTGCATTTTTGACTTCTTTCACTGAGAGAAAGCTTTTTTCGTCTTAGTCTTATTTTGACTTCTTTCACTGAGATCAACACTGGAATTCTTCAAAAACTAAAATATACTGCTTCTCAGTACTTCTAAGCTGTTTCAAAGATTATGAAGCTGAACTTTCATGAATTAGCAGAAAATTACACAGTGGTGCATTTTTTACTTATTTCACTGAGAGAAAGCTTTTTCGTCTTAGTCTTATTTTTCACTTCTTTCACTGAGATCAACACTGGAATTGTTCAAAACACTAAAATATACTGCTTCTCAGTACTTCTAAGCTGTTTCAAAGATTATGAAGCTGAACTTTCATGAATTAGCAGAAAATTACACATGGTGCATTTTTGACTTATTTCACTGAGAAAGCTTTTTTCGTCTTAGTCTTATTTTTGACTTCTTTCACTGAGATCAACACTGGAATTGTTCAAAACACTAAAATTACTGCTTCTCAGTACTTCTAAGCTGTTTCAAAGATTATGAAGCTGAACTTTCATGAATTTGCAGAAAATTACACAGTGGTGCATTTTTTTGACTTATTTCACTGAGAGAAAGCTTTTTTCGTCTTAGTCTTATTTTTCACTTCTTTCACTGAGATCAACACTGGAATTGTTCAAAAACACTAAAATTTACTGCTTCTCAGTACTTCTAAGCTGTTTCAAAGATTATGAAGCTGAACTTTCATGAATTTGCAGAAAATTACACAGTGGTGCATTTTGACTTATTTCACTGAGAGAAAGCTTTTTCGTCTTAGTCTTATTTTCACTTCTTTCACTGAGATCAACACTGGAATTGTTCAAAACACTAAAATATACTGCTTCTCAGTGCTTCTAAGCTGTTTCAAAGATTATGAAGCTGAACTTTCATGAATTTGCAGAAAATTACACAGTGGTGCATTTTTGACTTATTTCACTGAGAGAAAGCTTTTTTCGTCTTAGTCTTATTTTTGACTTCTTTCACTGAGATCAACACTGGAATTGTTCAAAACACTAAAATATACTGCTTCTCAGTACTTCTAAGCTGTTTCAAAGATTATGAAGCTGAACTTTCATGAATTTGCAGAAAATTACACAGTGGTGCATTTTGACTTATTTCACTGAGAGAAAGCTTTTTCGTCTTAGTCTTATTTTGACTTCTTTCACTGAGATCAACACTGGAATTGTTCAAAACACTAAAATATACTGCTTCTCAGTACTTCTAAGCTGTTTCAAAGATTATGAAGCTGAACTTTCATGAATTTGCAGAAAATTACACAGTGGTGCATTTTGACTTATTTCACTGAGAGAAAGCTTTTTTCGTCTTAGTCTTATTTTTGACTTCTTTCACTGAGATCAACACTGGAATTGTTCAAAACACTAAAATATACTGCTTCTCAGTACTTCTAAGCTGTTTCAAAGATTATGAAGCTGAAACTTTCATGAATTTGCAGAAAATTACACAGTGGTGCATTTTTGACTTATTTCACTGAGAGAAAGCTTTTTTCGTCTTAGTCTTATTTTTGACTTCTTTCACTGAGATCAACACTGGAATTGTTCAAAACACTAAAATATACTGCTTCTCAGTACTTCTAAGCTGCTTCAAAGATTATGAAGCTGAACTTTCATGAATTTGCAGAAAATTACAAGTGGTGCATTTTTGACTTATTTCACTGAGAGAAAGCTTTTTTCGTCTTAGTCTTATTTTTGACTTCTTTCACTGAGATCAACACTGGAATTGTTCAAAACACTAAAATATACTGCTTCTCAGTACTTCTAAGCTGTTCAAAGATATGAAGCTGAACTTTCATGAATTTGCAGAAAATTACAAAGTGTGCATTTTTGACTTATTTCACTGAGAGAAAGCTTTTTTCGTCTTAGTCTTATTTTGACTTCTTCACTGAGATCAACACTGGAATTGTTCAAAACACTAAATATACTGCTTCTCAGTACTTCTAAGCTGTTTCAAAGATTATGAAGCTGAACTTTCATGAATTTGCAGAAAATTACACAGTGGTGCATTTTTTGACTTATTTCACTGAGAGAAAGCTTTTTTCGTCTTAGTCTTATTTTTGACTTCTTTCACTGAGATCAACACTGGAATTGTTCAAAACACTAAAATATACTGCTTCTCAGTACTTCTAAGCTGTTTCAAAGATTATGAAGCTGAACTTTCATGAATTTGCAGAAAATTACACAGTGGTGCATTTTTGACTTATTTCACTGAGAGAAAGCTTTTTCATCTTAGTCTTATTTTTGATTCTTCACTGAGATCAACACTGAATTGTTCAAAACACTAAAATATACTGCTTCTCAGTACTTCTAAGCTGTTTCAAAGATTATGAAGCTGAACTTTCATGAATTTTCAGAAAATTACACAGTGGTGCATTTTTGACTTATTTCACTGAGAGAAAGCTTTTTTCGTCTTAGTCTTATTTTTGACTTCTTTCACTGAGATCAACACTGGAATTGTTCAAAACACTAAAATATACTGCTTCTCAGTACTTCTAAGCTGCTTCAAAGATTATGAAGCTGAACTTTCATGAATTTGCAGAAAATTACACAGTGGTGCATTTTGACTTATTTCACTGAGAGAAAGCTTTTTTCGTCTTAGTCTTATTTTGACTTCTTTCACTGAGATCAACACTGGAATTGTTCAAAACACTAAAATATACTGCTTCTCAGTACTTCTAAGCTGTTTCAAAGATTATGAAGCTGAACTTTCATGAATTTGCAGAAAATTACACAGTGGTGCATTTTTGACTTATTTCACTGAGAGAAAGCTTTTTCGTCTTAGTCTTATTTTTGACTTCTTTCACTGAGATCAACACTGGAATTGTTCAAAACACTAAAATATACTGCTTCTCAGTACTTCTAAGCTGTTTCAAAGATTATGAAGCTGAACTTTCATGAATTTGCAGAAAATTACACAGTGGTGCATTTTTGACTATTTCACTGAGAGAAAGCTTTTTTCATCTTAGTCTTATTTTTGACTTCTTTCACTGAGATCAACACTGGAATTGTTCAAAACACTAAAATATACTGCTTCTCAGTACTTCTAAGCTGTTTGAAAGATATGAAGCTGAACTTTCATGAATTTGCAGAAAATTACACAGTGGTGCATTTTGACTTATTTCACTGAGAGAAAGCTTTTTTCGTCTTAGTCTTATTTTTCACTTCTTTCACTGAGATCAACACTGGAATTGTTCAAAACACTAATATACTGCTTCTCAGTGCTTCTAAGCTGTTTCAAAGATTATGAAGCTGAACTTTCATGAATTTGCAGAAAATTACACAGTGGTGCATTTTTGACTTATTCACTGAGAGAAAGTTTTTTCGTCTTAGTCTTATTTTTGACTTCTTTCACTGAGATCAACACTGGAATTGTTCAAAACACTAAAATATACTGCTTCTCAGTACTTCTAAGCTGTTTCAAAGATATGAAGCTGAACTTTCATGAATTTGCAGAAAATTACACAGTGGTGCATTTTTGACTTATTTCACTGAGAGAAAGCTTTTTTCTTAGTCTTATTTTGACTTCTTTCACTGAGATCAACACTGGAATTGTTCAAAACACTAAAATATACTGCTTCTCAGTACTCTAAGCTGTTTCAAAGATTATGAAGCTGAACTTTCATGAATTTGCCAGAAAATTACACAGTGGTGCATTTTGACTTATTTCACTGAGAGAAAGCTTTTTTCGTCTTAGTCTTATTTTTGACTTCTTTCACTGAGATCAACACTGGAATTCTTCAAAACACTAAAATATACTGCTTCTCAGTACTTCTAAGCTGTTTCAAAGATTATGAAGCTGAACTTTCATGAATTAGCAGAAAATTACACAGTGGTGCATTTTTTACTTATTTCACTGAGAGAAAGCTTTTTTCGTCTTAGTCTTATTTTTCACTTCTTTCACTGAGATCAACACTGGAATTGTTCAAAACACTAAAATATATGCTTCTCAGTACTTCTAAGCTGTTTCAAAGATTATGAAGCTGAACTTTCATGAATTAGCAGAAAATTACACAGTGGTGCATTTTGACTTATTCACTGAGAGAAAGCTTTTTTCGTCTTAGTCTTATTTTGACTTCTTCACTGAGATCAACACTGGAATTGTTCAAACACTAAAAATACTGCTTCTCAGTACTTCTAAGCTGTTTCAAAGATTATGAAGCTGAAACTTTCATGAATTTGCAGAAAATTACACAGTGGTGCATTTTTGACTTATTTCACTGAGAGAAAGCTTTTTTCGTCTTAGTCTTATTTGACTTCTTTCTGATCAACACTGGAATTGTTCAAAACACTAAAATTTACTGCTTCTCAGTACTTCTAAGCTGTTTCAAAGATTATGAAGCTGAACTTTCATGAATTTGCAGAAAATTACACAGTGGTGCATTTTTGACTTATTTCACTGAGAGAAAGCTTTTTTCGTCTAGTCTTATTTTTCACTTCTTTCACTGAGATCAACACTGGAATTGTTCAAAACACTAAAATATACTGCTTCTCAGTGCTTCTAAGCTGTTTCAAAGATTATGAAGCTGAACGTTCATGAATTTGCAGAAAATTACACAGTGTGCATTTTGACTTATTTCACTGAGAGAAAGCTTTTTTCGTCTTAGTCTTATTTTTGACTTCTTTCACTGAGATCAACACTGGAATTGTTCAAAACACTAAAATATACTGCTTCTCAGTACTTCTAAGCTGTTTCAAAGATTATGAAGCTGAACTTTCATGAATTTGCAGAAAAATTACACAGTGGTGCATTTTTGACTTATTTCACTGAGAGAAAGCTTTTTCGTCTTAGTCTTATTTTTGACTTCTTTCACTGAGATCAACACTGGAATGTTCAAAACACTAAAAAATATACTGCTTCTCAGTACTTCTAAGCTGTTTCAAAGATTATGAAGCTGAACTTTCATGAATTTGCAGAAAATTACACAGTGGTGCATTTTTGACTTATTTCACTGAGAGAAAGCTTTTTCGTCTTAGTCTTATTTTTGACTTCTTTCACTGAGATCAACACTGGAATTGTTCAAAACACTAAAATATACTGCTTCTCAGTACTTCTAAGCTGTTTGAAAGATTATGAAGCTGAACTTTCATGAATTTGCAGAAAATTACACAGTGGTGCATTTTTGACTTATTTCACTGAGAGAAAGCTTTTTTCGTCTTAGTCTTATTTTTGACTTCTTTCACTGAGATCAACACTGGAATTGTTCAAAACACTAAAATATACTGCTTCTCAGTACTTCTAAGCTGTTTCAAAGATTCATGAAGCTGAACTTTCATGAATTTGCAGAAAATTACACAGTGGTGCATTTTTGACTTATTTCACTGAGAGAAAGCTTTTTTCGTCTTAGTCTTATTTTGACTTCTTTCACTGAGATCAACACTGGAATTGTTCAAAACACTAAAATATACTGCTTCTCAGTACTTCTAAGCTGTTTCAAAGATTATGAAGCTGAACTTTCATGAATTTGCAGAAATTACACAGTGGTGCATTTTTGACTTATTTCACTGAGAGAAAGCTTTTTTCGTCTTAGTCTTAATTTTGACTTCTTTCACTGAGATCAACACTGGAATTGTTCAAAAATCTAAAATATACTGCTTCTCAGTACTTCTAAGCTGCTTCAAAGATTATGAAGCTGAACTTTCATGAATTTGCAGAAAATTACACAGTGGTGCATTTTTGACTTATTTCACTGAGAGAAAGCTTTTTTCGTCTAGTCTTATTTTTGACTTCTTTCACTGAGATCAACACTGGAATTGTTCAAAACACTAAAATATACTGCTTCTCAGTACTTCTAAGCTGTTTTCAAAGATTATGAAGCTGAACTTTCATGAATTTGCAGAAAATTACACATTGGTGCATTTTGACTTATTCACTGAGAGAAAGCTTTTTTCGTCTTAGTCTTATTTTTGACTTCTTTCACTGAGATCAACACTGGAATTGTTCAAAAACACTAAAATATACTGCTTCTCAGTACTTCTAAGCTGTTTCAAAGATTATGAAGCTGAACTTTCATGAATTTGCAGAAAATTACACAGTGGTGCTTTTGACTTATTTCACTGAGAGAAAGCTTTTTCGTCTTAGTCTTATTGACTTCTTTCACTGAGATCAACACTGGAATTATTCAAAACACTAAAATTTACTGCTTCTCAGTACTTCTAAGCTGTTTCAAAGATTATGAAGCTGAACTTTCATGAATTTGCAGAAAATTACACAGGGTGCATTTTTACTTATTTCACTGAGAGAAAGCTTTTCGTCTTAGTCTTATTTTTGACTTCTTTCACTGAGATCAAACTGGAATTGTTCAAAACACTAAAATATACTGCTTCTCAGTACTTCTAAGTTGTTTCAAAAATTATGAAGCTGAACTTTCATGAATTTTCAGAAAATTTACACAGTGGTGCATTTTTGACTTATTTCACTGAGAGAAAGCTTTTTTCGTCTTAGTCTTATTTTTGACTTTTTTCACTGAGATCAACATGGAATTGTTCAAAACACTAAAATATACTGCTTCTCAGTACTTCTAAGCTGCTTCAAAGATTATGAAGCTGAACTTTCATGAATTTGCAGAAAATTACACAGTGGTGCATTTTTGACTTATTTCACTGAGAGAAAGCTTTTTCGTCTTAGTCTTATTTTTGACTTCTTTCACTGAGATCAACACTGGAATTCTTCAAAACACTAAAATATACTGCTTCTCAGACTTCTAAGCTGTTTCAAAGATTATGAAGCTGAACTTTCATGAATTTGCAGAAAATTACACAGTGGTGCATTTTTGACTTATTTCACTGAGAGAAAGCTTTTTTCGTCTAAGTCTTATTTTTGACTTCTTTCACTGAGATCAACATTGGAATTGTTCAAAAAACACTAAAATATACTGCTTCTCAGTACTTCTAAGCTGTTTCAAAGATTATGAAGCGAACTTTCATGAATTAGCAGAAATTACACAGTGGTGCATTTTTGACTTATTTCACTGAGAGAAAGCTTTTTTCGTCTTAGTCTTATTTTTCACTTCTTTCACTGAGATCAACACTGGAATTGTTCAAAAACACTAAAATATATGCTTCTCAGTGCTTCTAAGCTGTTTCAAAGATTATGAAGCTGAACTTTCATGAATTTGCAGAAAATTACACAGTGGTGCATTTTTGACTTATTTCACTGAGAGAAAGCTTTTTTCGTCTTAGTCTTATTTTTGACTTCTTCACTGATCAACACTGGAATTGTTCAAAACACTAAAATATACTGCTCTCAGTACTTCTAAGCTGTTTCAAAGATTATGAAGCTGAACTTCATGAATTGCAGAAAATTACACAGTGGTGCATTTTTGACTTATTTCACTGAGAGAAAGCTTTTTTCGTCTAGTCTATTTTTGACTTCTTTCACTGAGATCAACACTGGAATTGTTCAAAACACTAAAATATACTGCTTCTCAGTACTTCTAAGCTGTTTCAAAGATTATGAAGCTGAACTTTCATGAATTTGCAGAAAATTACACAGTGGTGCATTTTTGACTTATTTCACTGAGAGAAAGCTTTTTTCGTCTTAGTCTTATTTTTGACTTCTTTCACTGAGATCAACACTGGAATTGTTCAAACACTAAAAATACTGCTTCTCAGTACTTCTAAGCTGTTTCAAAGATTATGAAGCTGAACTTTCATGAATTTGCAGAAAATTACACAGTGGTGCATTTTTGACTTATTTCACTGAGAGAAAGCTTTTTTCGTCTAGTCTTATTTTTGACTTCTTTCACTGAGATCAACATTGGAATTGTTCAAAACATTAAATATTACTGCTTCTCAGTACTTCTAAGCTGCTTCAAAGATTATGAAGCTGAACTTTCATGAATTAGCAGAAAATTACACAGTGGTGCATTTTGACTTATTTCACTGAGAGAAAGCTTTTTTCGTCTTAGTCTTATTTTTGACTTCTTTCACTGAGATCAACACTGGAATTGTTCAAAACACTAAAATATACTGCTTCTCAGTACTTCTAAGCTGCTTCAAAGATTATGAAGCTGAACTTTCATGAATTTGCAGAAAATTACACAGTGGTGCATTTTGACTTATTTCACTGAGAGAAAGCTTTTTTCGTCTTAGTCTTATTTTGACTTCTTTCACTGAGATCAACACTGGAATTGTTCAAAAATCTAAAATATACTGCTTCTCAGTACTTCTAAGCTGTTTCAAAGATTATGAAGCTGAACTTTCATGAATTTTCAGAAAATTACACAGTGGTGCATTTTTGACTTATTTCACTGAGAGAAAGCTTTTTTCGTCTTAGTATTATTTTTGACTTCTATCACTGAGATCAAACTGGAATTGTTCAAAACACTAAAATATACTGCTTCTCAGTACTTCTAAGCTGTTTCAAAGATTATGAAGCTGAACTTTCATGAATTTGCAGAAAATTACACAGTGGTGCATTTTTGACTTATTTCACTGAGAGAAAGCTTTTTCGTCTTAGTCCTTATTTTTCACTTCTTTCACTGAGATCAACACTGGAATGTTCAAAACACTAAAATATACTGCTTCTCAGTACTTCTAAGCTGTTTCAAAGATTATGAAGCTGAACTTTCATGAATTTTCAGAAAATTAACAACAGTGGTGCATTTTTGACTTATTTCACTGAGAGAAAGCTTTTTTCGTCTTAGTCTTATTTTTGACTTCTTTCACTGAGATCAACACTGGAATTGTTCAAAACACTAAAATATACTGCTTCTCAGTACTTCTAAGCTGTTTCAAAGATTATGAAGCTGAACTTTCATGAATTTGCAGAAAATTACACAGTGGTGCATTTTTGACTTATTTCACTGAGAGAAAGCTTTTTTCGTCTTAGTCTTATTTTTGACTTCTTTCACTGAGATCAACATGGAATTGTTCAAAAACACTAAAATATACTGCTTCTCAGTACTTTCTAAGCTGTTTCAAAGATTATGAAGCTGAACTTTCATGAATTTTGCAGAAAATTACACAGTGGTGCATTTTTGACTTATTTCACTGAGAGAAAGCTTTTTTCGTCTTAGTCTTATTTTGACTTCTTTCACTGAGATCAACACTGGAATTGTTCAAAACACTAAAATATACTGCTTCTCAGTACTTCTAAGCTGTTTCAAAGATTATGAAGCTGAACTTTCATGAATTTTCAGAAAATTACACAGTGGTGCATTTTTGACTTATTCATGAGAGAAAAGCTTTTTTCGTCTTAGTCTTATTTTTCACTTCTTTCACTGAGATCAACACTGGAATTGTTCAAAACACTAAAATATACTGCTTCTCAGTACTTCTAAGCTGTTTCAAAGATTATGAAGCTGAACTTTCATGAATTTGCAGAAAATTACACAGTGGTGCATTTTTGACTTATTTCATTGAGAGAAAGCTTTTTTCGTCTTAGTCTTATTTTTGACTTCTTTCACTGAGATCAACACTGGAATTGTTCAAAACACTAAAATATACTGCTTCTCAGTACTTCTAAGCTGTTTCAAAGATTATGAAGCTGAACTTTCATGAATTTGCAGAAAATTACACAGTGGTGCATTTTTGACTTATTTCACTGAGAGAAGCTTTTTTCGTCTTAGTCTTATTTTTCACTTCTTTCACTGAGATCAACACTGGAATTGTTCAAAACACTAAAATATACTGCTTCTCAGTACTTCTAAGCTGTTTCAAAGATTATGAAGCTGAACTTTCATGAATTTGCAGAAAATTACACAGTGGTGCATTTTTGACTTATTTCACTGAGAGAAAGCTTTTTTCGTCTTAGTCTTATTTTTGACTTCTTTCACTGAGATCAACACTGGAATTGTTCAAAACACTAAAATATTACTGCTTCTCAGTACTTCTAAGCTGTTTCAAAGATTATGAAGCTGAACTTTCATGAATTTGCAGAAAATTACACAGTGGTGCATTTTTGACTTATTTCATTGAGAGAAAGCTTTTTTCGTCTTAGTCTTATTTTTGACTTCTTTCACTGAGATCAACACTGGAATTGTTCAAAACACTAAAATATACTGCTTCTCAGTACTTCTAAGCTGTTTCAAAGATTATGAAGCTGAACTTTCATGAATTTGCAGAAAATTAACAGTGGTGCATTTTTGACTTATTTCACTGAGAGAAAGCTTTTTTCGTCTTAGTCTTATTTTTCACTTCTTTCACTGAGATCAACACTGGAATTGTTCAAAAACTAAAATATACGCTTCTCAGTACTTCTAAGCTGTTTCAAAGATTATGAAGCTGAACTTTCATGAATTTGCAGAAAATTACACAGTGGTGCATTTTTGACTTATTTCACTGAGAGAAAGCTTTTTTCGTCTTAGTCTTTATTTTTGACTTCTTTCACTGAGATCAACACTGGAATTGTTCAAACACTAAAATATACTGCTTCTCAGTACTTCTAAGCTGTTTCAAAGATTATGAAGCTGAACTTTCATGAATTTGCAGAAAATTACACAGTGGTGCATTTTTGACTTATTTCACTGAGAGAAAGCTTTTTTCGTCTTAGTCTTATTTTTGACTTCTTTCACTGAGATCAACACTGGAATTGTTCAAAACACTAAAATATACTGCTTCTCAGTACTTCTAGCTGTTTCAAAGATTATGAAGCTGAACTTTCATGAATTTTCAGAAAATTACACAGTGGTGCATTTTTGACTTATTTCACTGAGAGAAAGCTTTTTCGTCTTAGTCTTATTTTTCACTTCTTTCACTGAGATCAACAATTGGAATTGTTCAAAACACTAAAATTTACTGCTTCTCAGTACTTCTAAGCTGTTTCAAAGATTATGAAGCTGAACTTTCATGAATTTGCAGAAAATTACCACAGTGGTGCATTTTTGACTTATTTCACTGAGAGAAAGCTTTTTCGTCTTAGTCTTATTTTTGACTTCTTTCACTGAGATCAAACTGGAATTGTTCAAAACACTAAAATTACTGCTTCTCAGTACTTCTAAGCTGTTTCAAAGATTATGAAGCTGAACTTTCATGAATTTTCAGAAAATTACACAGTGGTTGCATTTTTGACTTATTTCACTGAGAGAAAGCTTTTTTCGTCTTAGTCTATTTTTCACTTCTTTCACTGAGATCAACACTGGAATTGTTCAAAACACTAAAATATACTGCTTCTCAGTACTTCTAAGCTGTTTCAAAGATTATGAAGCTGAACTTTCATGAATTTCAGAAAATTACACAGTGGTGCATTTTTGACTTATTTCATGACTGAGAGAAAGCTTTTTTCGTCTTAGTCTTTTTTCACTTCTTTCACTGAGATCAACACTGGAATTGTTCAAAACAACACTAAAAATACTGCTTCTCATGCTTCTAAGCTGTTTCAAAGATTATGAAGCTGAACTTTCATGAATTTGCAGAAAATTACACAGTGGTGCATTTTTGACTTATTTCACTGAGAGAAAGCTTTTTTCGTCTTAGTCTTTTTTTTGACTTCTTTCACTGAGATCAACACTGGAATTGTTCAAAACACTAAAATATACTGCTTCTCAGTACTTCTAAGCTGTTTCAAAGATTATGAAGCTGAACTTTCATGAATTTGCAGAAAATTACACAGTGGTGCATTTGGACTTATTTCACTGAGAGAAAGCTTTTTTCGTCTAGTCTTATTTTTGACTTCTTTCACTGAGATCAACACTGGAATTGTTTCAAAACACTAAAATATACTGCTTCTCAGTACTTTTCTAAGCTGTTTCAAAGATTATGAAGCTGAACTTTCATGAATTTGCAGAAAATTACACAGTGGTGCATTTTTGACTTATTTCACTAGAGAAAGCTTTTTTCGTCTTAGTCTTATTTTTGACTTCTTTCACTGAGATCAACAATGGAATTGTTCAAAACACTAAAATATACTGCTTCTCAGTACTTCTAAGCTGTTTCAAAGATTATGAAGCTGAACTTTCATGAATTTGCAGAAAATTACACAGTGGTGCATTTTTGACTTATTTCACTGAGAGAAAGCTTTTTTCGTCTTAGTCTTATTTTTGACTTCTTTCACTGAGATCAACACTGGAATTGTTCAAAACACTAAAATATACTGCTTCTCAGTACTTCTAAGCTGTTTCAAAGATTATGAAGCTGAACTTTCATGAATTTTCAGAAAATTACACAGTGGTTGCATTTTTGACTTATTTCACTGAGAGAAAGCTTTTTTCGTCTTAGTCTTATTTTTTGACTTCTTTCACTGAGATCAACACTGGAATTGTTCAAAACACTAAATATACTGCTTCTCAGTACTTTCTAAGCTGTTTCAAAGATTATGAAGCTGAACTTTCATGAATTTTCAGAAAATTACACAGTGGTGCATTTTTGACTTATTTCACTGAGAGAAAGCTTTTTTCGTCTTAGTCTTATTTTTCACTTCTTTCACTGAGATCAACACTGGAATTGTTCAAAACACTAAAATATACTGCTTCTCAGTACTTCTAAGCTGTTTCAAAGATTATGAAGCTGAACTTTCATGAATTTGCAGAAAAATTACACAGTGGTGCATTTTTGACTTATTTCATTGAGAGAAAGCTTTTTTCGTCTTAGTCTTATTTTTGACTTCTTTCACTGAGATCAACACTGGAATTGTTCAAAAACACTAAATATACTGCTTCTCAGTACTTCTAAGCTGTTTCAAAAGATTATGAAGCTGAACTTTCATGAATTTTCAGAAAATTACACAGTGGTGCATTTTTGACTTATTTCACTGAGAGAAAGCTTTTTTCGTCTTAGTCTTATTTTTCACTTCTTTCACTGAGATAATCAACACTGGAATTGTTCAAAACACTAAAATATACTGCTTCTCAGTACTTCTAAGCTGTTTCAAAGATTATGAAGCTGAACTTTCATGAATTTGCAGAAAATTACACAGTGGTGCATTTTTGACTTATTTCATTGAGAGAAAGCTTTTTCGTCTTAGTCTTATTTTTGACTTCTTTCACTGAGATCAACACTGGAATTGTTCAAAACACTAAAATATACTGCTTCTCAGTACTTCTAAGCTGTTTCAAAGATTATGAAGCTGAACTTTCATGAATTTGCAGAAAATTACACAGTGGTGCATTTTTTGACTTATTTCACTGAGAGAAAGCTTTTTTCGTCTTAGTCTTATTTTTCACTTCTTTCACTGAGATCAACACTGGAATTGTTCAAAACACTAAATATACTGCTTCTCAGTACTTCTAAGCTGTTTCAAAGATTATGAAGCTGAACTTTCATGAATTTCAGAAAATTACACAGTGGTGCATTTTTGACTTATTTCTGAGAGAAAGCTTTTTTCGTCTTAGTCTTATTTTTGACTTCTTTCACTGAGATCAACACTGGAATTGTTCAAAACACTAAAATATACTGCTTCTCAGTACTTCTAAGCTGTTTCAAAGATTATGAAGCTGAACTTTCATGAATTTGCAGAAAATTACACAGTGGTGCATTTTTGACTTATTTCACTGAGAGAAAGCTTTTTAGTCTTAGTCTTATTTTTCACTTCTTTCACTGAGATCAAACACTGGAATTGTTCAAAACACTAAAATATACTGCTTCTCAGTACTTCTAAGCTGTTTCAAAGATTATGAAGCTGAACTTTCATGAATTTTCAGAAAAATTACCAGTGGTGCATTTTTGACTTATTTCACTGAGAGAAAGCTTTTTTCGTCTTAGTCTTATTTTTGACTTCTTTCACTGAGATCAACACTGGAATTGTTCAAAACACTAAAATATACTGCTTCTCAGTACTTCTAAGCTGTTTCAAAGATTATGAAGCTGAACTTTCATGAATTTGCAGAAAATTACACAGTGGTGCATTTTTGACTTATTTCACTGAGAGAAAGCTTTTTCGTCTTAGTCTTATTTTTGACTTCTTTCACTGAGATCAACACTGGAATTGTTCAAAACATTAAAATATACTGCTTCTCAGTACTTCTAAGCTGTTTCAAAGATTATGAAGCTGAACTTTCATGAATTGCAGAAAATTACACGTGGTGCATTTTGACTTATTTCACTGAGAGAAAGCTTTTTCGTCTAGTCTTATTTTTCACTTCTTTCACTGAGATCAACACTGGAATTGTTCAAACACTAAAATATACTGCTTCTCAGTACTTCTAAGCTGTTTCAAAGATTATGAAGCTGAACTTTCATGAATTTGCAGAAAAATTACACAGTGGTGCATTTTTGACTTATTTCACTGAGAGAAAGCTTTTTCGTCTTAGTCTTATTTTTGACTTCTTTCACTGAGATCAACACTGGAATTGTTCAAAACACTAAAATATACTGCTTCTCAGTACTTCTAAGCTGTTTCAAAGATTATGAAGCTGAACTTTCATGAATTTGCAGAAATTACACAGTGGTGCATTTTTGACTTATTTCACTGAGAGAAAGCTTTTTCGTCTTAGTCTTATTTTGACTTCTTTCACTGAGATCACACTGGAATTGTTCAAAACACTAAAATATACTGCTTCAGTACTTCTAAGCTGTTTCAAAGATTATGAAGCTGAACTTTCATGAATTTTCAGAAATTACACAGTGGTGCATTTTTGACTTATTTCACTGAGAGAAAGCTTTTTTCGTCTTAGTCTTATTTTTGACTTCTTTCACTGAGATCAACACTGGAATGTTCAAAACACTAAAATTTACTGCTTCTCATACTTCTAAGCTGTTTCAAAGATTATGAAGCTGAACTTTCATGAATTTGCAGAAAATTACACAGTGGTTGCATTTTTTGACTATTTCACTGAGAGAAAGCTTTTTTCGTCTTAGTCTTATTTTTGACTTCTTTCACTGAGATCAACAATGAATTGTTCAAAACACTAAAAATACTGCTTCTCAGTACTTCTAAGCTGTTTCAAAGATTATGAAGCTGAACTTTCATGAATTTGCAGAAAATTACACAGTGGTGCATTTTGACTTATTTCACTGAGAGAAAGCTTTTTCGGTCTTAGTCTTATTTTTTCACTTCTTTCACTGAGATCAACACTGGAATTGTTCAAAACACTAAAATATACTGCTTCTCAGTGCTTCTAAGCTGTTTCAAAGATTATGAAGCTGAACTTTCATGAATTTTCAGAAAATTACACAGTGGTTGCATTTTTGACTTATTTCACTGAGAGAAAGCTTTTTTCGTCTTAGTCTTATTTTTGACTTCTTTCACTGAGATCAACACTGGAATTGTTCAAAACACTAAATATATGCTTCTCAGTACTTCTAAGCTTTTTCAAAGATTATGAAGCTGAAACTTTCATGAATTTTCAGAAAATTACACAGTGGTGCATTTTTGACTTATTTCACTGAGAGAAAGCTTTTTCGTCTTAGTCTTATTTTTGACTTCTTTCACTGAGATCACTGGAATTGTTCAAAACACTAAAATATACTGCTTCTCAGTACTTCTAAGCTGTTTCAAAGATTATGAAGCTGAACTTTCATGAATTTGCAGAAAATTACACAGTGGTGCATTTTTGACTTATTTCACTGAGAGAAAGCTTTTTTCGTCTTAGTCTTATTTTTTCACTTCTTTCACTGAGATCAACACTGGAATGTTCAAAACACTAAAATATACTGCTTCTCAGTACTTCTAAGCTGTTTCAAAGATTATGAAGCTGAACTTTCATGAATTTTCAGAAAATT